>NC_091977.1:528606678-528921451 GCF_044704955.1 Pristiophorus japonicus
GGGGTTGAGGGGGGGGGGAGGAGATTGGGGTTGAGAGGGGGGGGGGGGAGAGAGGGGGGAGGGGAGGGGAGGGAGGGGAGGGAGGAGAGAGGGAGGGGAGGGGAGAGAGGGAGGGGAGAGCGTAGAGGGAGGGGAGGCAGGGAGAGAGGGAGGGAGAGAGGGAGGGGAGAGGGGAGAGAGGGAGGGAGGGAGAAAGGAGAGGGAGGAGGGGAGGGAGAGAGGAAGAGAGAGGGAGGGAGAGAGAGGGGAGAGTAGAGAGGGGAGGGAGGGGAGGGGAGGGGAGAGAGGGGTGGGAGGGGAGGGGAGGGAGGGGAGGGGAGAGAGTGGGGGGAGAGAGGGGAGGGAGGGTCGGGGGAGCGGGTGTCGGGGTCGGGGGGGGTGGGGGAGCGGGTGTCGGGTGGGGTGGGGGGGGAGACGGGTGTCGGGTCGGGTCCGGGGGGGGGTGTGGTGGGAGAGCGTGTGTCGGGTCGGGGCGGGGGGGGAGGGAGCGGGTCTCGGTCGGGTCGGGGCGGGGCGGGGGGGAGCGGGTCTCGGGTCTGGTCGGGGCGGGTAGCAGGAGCTGGCCGTGGGAGGAGCCTCATTCACGGCAGCCCAGTGAGGCCATTGGGCCAGGCTAGGGGCTGCGTGCTTCGGGCCCCTCCCACAGTTCGGCGCCTGGAGCTACTGCACTTGCGTGCCGACTGTAGCGCGCATGTGCAGAGGTCCCGGCACTGTTTCAGCGCAGGGACCTGGCTCCGCCCCCCCCCCCCCCCCCCACAGCTCGTGCCGACTGCGCCGAGTGCCACAGGACCTGTAAGTCGGTGGAGAATACCGAGGATTTTTTTAGGTGCGAAAAACGGGCGCCCAGCTCGGAGGGGCGCCCGTTTTTTTTCTTGTGGAAACTTGGGCCCTCTGTGTGGAGAAGCTTCTTCTTAATTCCCGATTGGATTTCTTGGTGACGATCTTATATTGACGGCCTCTAGTTATATTCAAGTTAATTAGATAGGAAGGAGGTTCATGCAGAGCATAAACACCAGCATAGACCTGTTGGGCCAAGAGTTACTGTGCTGTAAATTCAACGTCATTTCTTTGAGTAGCTTTCATGTATCTTCTGTGACACTAAAAATCATTATAATAATAATGCTGAATAATTATAATAAAGCATTATTTTGGCAATATGCCAATGTCAAGTGCTGGAAACATCAGTTAGCATCTGTGGAGAGAACAGTGCACCTATTCGATTGGGTCCTTCGTAACTGGAGAATGAAAGATCAATTAACTGTTTAACAGAATGATGATAAAAGGGAGAGCAGGCGGAGGATGGCAACAACTTTGGGGGCATCCGAAACGGAGGAGGATGCTCCATAGTCCCTCGCATTTAACAGTGTCAAAGGCTGTAAGGTCAAAGAAGGCAATGTACAAGGGTTGGTGCTGTTCCCTGCATTTCTCTTGCAGCTGTAGCGCCGTAAAGATCATGTCCTTTGTACCCTGTAGTGGACAGAATCCGCACCCTGACTCCGGGTGGAGCTCCTCAGCCACAGGGAGAAGACAGTTGAGGAGGATTCTAGCGATGACTTTCCCAGTGGCTGACAACAGGGAGATTCGTCTGTGGTTGCCGCAGTCGGACTTGTCCCTTTTTGTAAAGATGGTCACGATCTGAGATCTCCCGGCATGCTCTCCTCCTTCCAGATGAGAGAGATGAGGTCATGCTTTCGTGCCAATTGTGCCTCTTGCCATACTTTAGTGCCTCAGCGGGGATTCCATCCGCTCCCGATGCCTTGTTGGTCTTGAGCTGACGGATGGCCTTTTCTACCTCGTGCAGGGCTGGGGTTTTGCTGAGATGGTGGCGGTTTCAAGGACACGCTCAAAGCCTTCTTGATAAAGTGCAACATCCCCACCGACACCTGGGAGTCCCTGGCCAAAGACCGCCCTAAGTGGAGGAAGAGCATCCGGGGAGGGCGCTGAGCACCTCGAGTCTCATCGCCGAGAGCGTGCAGAAAACAAATGCAGGCAGGGAAAGAGCGTGCGACAAACCTGTCACACCCTCCCTTTCCCTCAACGACTATCTGTCCCACCTGTGACAGAGACTGTGGTTCTCGTATTGGACTGTTCAGTCACCTGAGAGCTCACTTTTAGAGTGGAAGCAAGTCTTCCTCAATTTCAAGGGACTGCCTATGCTGATTGTCATGAATGCAAACTCTTTGTATTCACTATGTAACTATGTGTGATGTACACCTGAGGGCGCTGCTGTTGGAGGCCTCAGGGGTTTCCTGCCCTGGTGTGGAGGGGCATATAAAAGGCAGCCAACCATGCTACCCCTCACTTTGCAGTCGTATAAATGGACTGAAGTCACACAGCTCTTACTCACAGTACAAGGCCTCGTGGAGTTATACGATGGCAATTGCAGACATAATAATGATGAAAAGGGAGATGGGGAAAAATATTAAAACAAAGAGGAAATATTAGGCCATTGGAAACTATAGTGTTGATGTTTCAGGAAAACAGTGAGGCAGATTTCAGCCCTTTAAAATGAATGGAGCTAAGATATTTATTTTAAAAGAAAGAAGGACGTGCATTTCTATGGCACCTTTCACGATCTCAGAACTTCCCAAAGCACTTTGCAATAGTGAAATACTTTTGAAGTGTAGTCGCTGTTGTAATGTAGGAAATGCGGCAGCCAATTTGCGCCCAGCAAGCTCCCACAAAGAGTAATGACCAGATTACCTGTTTTTTTGTCATGTTGATTGAGGGATAAATATTGACCAGGACACCAGAGATAACTCCCCTGCTCTTCTTCTAAATCATGGGATTGTTTTGCGTCTACCTGAGAGAACAGACAGGGTCTTGGTTTAACAGCTCATCTGAAAGGCGGACGTGCTGTGAGATGCCCTGAAACAAGTTGCTTTTTTCTCTTTCTTCCACCTCACTGAGTCTCTCTGAAAATAAATGCTACTTGACATCTAACTGCTACCTGTTTTTTTACTGAACATTATCAAATTACAGTACTGTATTGAATTATTGAACTTGTGTTTGTGTACTGAGATGTGACCAGCTTGCGAGGAGCATTCAGAGGACCTATTGTTGCCATTGCAACCTCATGGGGCTGCATGTGCTCCCGTGCAGAAACAAAGGCTGATCTGTTTGCTTGTTCATCCTAACAATTGCCACCGTAAGCAGATCTCTGCCGTGCTCACAGCAGTGAAGCTGGAGTCCCAGGGGTTGTGGTGGAGCGGAATAGAGTTTCAGTGCATGTGAAATACTTTGCTTCTATGCCTGCTCACGTCATACTTTAGGAGGTGGGGGGGAGCGCACATGGGCGGTGGAGAAATAAAGAAAGACTTGCATTTATATAGCACCTTTCACGATCATCGGATGTCTCAAAGCGCTTCAGAGCCAATGAAGTACTTTTGGAGTGCATCATCATCATCATCATCATCATAGGCAGTCCCTCGGATTCGAAGAAGACTTGCTTCCACTCCTGAAGTGAGTCCTTAGGTGGCTGAACAGTCCAATACGAGAGCCACAGACTCTGTCACAGGTGGGACAGATAGTCATTGAGGGAAAAGGAGGGTGGGACACATTTGCCGCATGCTCCTTCCGCTGCCTGTGCTTGATTTCTCCATGCTCTCGTCGACGAGACTCGAGATGCTCAGCACCCTCCCGAAAGCACTTTCTCCACTTAGGGCGGTCTTTGGCCAGGGACTCCCAAGCATCAGTGGGGACGTCGCACTTTATCATGGAGGCTTTGAGGGTGTCCTTATAATGTTTGCTCTGCCCACCTTTGGCTCGTTTGCCGTGAAGGAGTTCTGAGTAGAGCGCTTGCTTTGGGAGTCTCGTGTCTGGCATGCGGACCAGCGGAGCTGATCGAGTGTGGTCAGTGCTTCAGTGTTGGGGATGTTAGCCTGGTCGATGACGCTAACCCTAAATGCAGTGTTGTAATATGGGAAAAGCGGCAGCCAATTTGCACACAGCAAGCTCCCACAAACAACAATGTGATAATGACCAGATAAAATGTTATTTAGTGGTGTTGATTGAGGCATAACTATTGGCCAGAACACCGGGGATAACTCCCCTGCTCTTCTTTGAAATAATGCCGTGGGATCTTTTCCATCCACCTGAGAGGGCAGACGGGCCATCAGTTTAATGCCTCATCTGAAAAATGCCACCTCCGACAGTGCAGCATCCCTCAGTACTGCACTGGGAGTGTCGGCCCAGATTTTGTGCTCAAGTTCCCGCAGTTGAACTTGAATCCACAACCTTCTGATGCAGAGGCAAGTGTGCTGCCCACTGAGCCACGGCTGACAGCTGTGAGATGGGCGGGGGCGGGGGGGGGGCGGGGGAATTGTACATTATATTGTTTCCTGTAAACAGCTGACTGGCAAGGTGAGGGAAGCTGTTCCTTTACTTGTGGGACAGTGGCATATAAAAACGCAACGGAGAAGTGAACGACATTTCCTGTTGGCAAATGGTGGAGCAGCACTGATGGAGGAATCTGGCAGTCCTGCTCATGTTAACTGGGATCTGTGCCTTAAGCAGTTATTAAGCATTGTCAAGCCAAATTTGACACCGAGCCACATAAGGAGATATTAGGACAGGCTTGGTCCAAGGGGCAGGTTTAAAGGAGCGTCTTCAAGGGGGAGGGAGAGGTAGCAAGGCGGAGAAGTTTTATGGTGGGAATTCATTATGTTTGACAAATTTGCTGAAATACTTTGAGGATATAATGAACAGGGTGGATAAAGGGGAACCAGTGGATGTGGTGTATTTGGACTTCCAGAAGGCATTCGACAAGGTGCCACATAAAAGGTTACTGCACAAGATAAAAGTTCACGGGGTTGAGGCTAATATATTAGCATTGATAGAGCATTGGCTAATTAACAGAAAACAGAGAGTTGGAATAAATGGTTAATTCTTGGGCTGGCAATCAGTAACTAGTGGGGTGCCGCAGGGATCGGTGATGGGACCCCAACTATTTACAATCTATATTAGCGACTGAGAAGAAGGGACTGAGTGTAACGTAGCCAAGTTTGCTGATGATACAAAGATGGGAGGAAAAGCAATGTGTGTGGAGGACACAAAAAATCTGCAAAAGGACATAGAAAGGCTAAGTGAGTGGGCAAAAATTTGGCAGATGGAGTACAGTGGTGGAAAGTGTGAGGTCATGCACTTTGGCAAAAAAAATCAAAGAACAAGTTATTATTTAAATGGAGAAAGATTGCAAAGTGCTGCAGTACAGTGGGACCTGGGGGTACTTGTGCATGAAACACAAAAGGATAGTATGCAGGTACAGCAAGTGATTGGGAAGGCCAATGGAATCTTGGCCTTTATTGCAAAGGGGATGAGGTATAAAAGCAGGGAAGTCTTGCTACAGCTATATTAGATATTGGAAACCAAAACTGGAATACTGCGTGCAGTTTTGTTTTCTATATTTATGAAAGGATATACTTGCTTTGGAGACAGTTCAGAGAAGGGTCACTACGTTGATTCCGGGATGAGGGGGTTGACTTATGAGGAAAGGTTGAAGAGGTTGGGCCTCTATTCATTGGAATTCAGAAGAATGAGAGATGACCTTATCGAAACGTATAAGATTATGAGGGGGCTTGACAAGGTGGATGCAGAGAGGATGTTTCCACTGATGAGGGAGACTAGAACTAGGGGGCATGATCTTAGAATAAGGGACCGCCCATTTAAAACTGAGATGAGGAGACATTTCTTCTCTCAGAGGGTTTTAAATCTATGGAATTCACTGCCTCAGAGAGTTGTGGAAGCTGGGACATTGAATAAATTTAAGACAGAAATAGTTTATTAACCGATAAGGGAATAAGGGGTTCTGGGGAGCGGGCAGCAAAGTGGACCTGAGTCCATGATCAGATTAGCCATGATCGTATTAAATGGTGGAGCAGGTTCGAGGGGCCGTATGGCCTACTCCTGCTCCTATTTCTTATGTTCTTATGTTTTTATGAATTCCAGAGCTCAGGGCCCAGGCAGTTGAAGGAACGGCCGCCAATGGTGGAGCGATTAAAATCTGAGATGCTCATGAGGCCAGAATTAGAGGAGCGCAGATATCATGCGAGGGGTGCATTATAATGAGAATGAATCCACACAGAGTGCTGTTAAGAATCAGAAGTGGTGCACATGGTTGGAGGATTTGTAGAAATTGGGCACTTCCCTCCATTATCATTAAGAGCAGTCAGCTGAAAAAGAGCAAGGAATGTTTTCACATCTGTACACAATGCAATGAGCTTGGTAATGGCTGTAGCAAATTGCAGATATCAAAGTAAACAATAATTGCCAAGGTTACAATGTTTGACTTAATTCGGTCAATGAGGACATCCTCCATGATTCGACACAATCACGTAACATCGTTAAAATAAATATAGTTTGGGCCAAACATGATGCACGCCAATGAGGAGGATTGCAACAGACTACAGGAGGATATTAATAAACTTGCAGAATGGGCATATAATTGACAAATGAAGTTAAACACAGATAAATGAGAGGTAGTACATTTTGGTACGAAGAGTAGGGAGACCAATTATTACTTGGAGGGTGAGAGTCTCGGTGGGTTCGAGGAACAAAGGGATCTCGGAGAACACAGACACAAATCACTAAAGGTTGCAACACAGGATAGCAAGGCCATAATAAAATGGAGTAGCTTTTTATACTAAGTCTCCCTTCTGCGCGTGTGTCTCCCGACGTATGCACAGAAGCGAGAGTTAGGACAAATTGTCTCTAACTCCGCCCCCACTCCCCGCAATTTACACTTGTCCTTTTCTGCGGATGCGCTCATCCTCAGCGCTGATCCATCCTCCGATCCATCGACCATGTTGCCTTCACTGCAGCACCGACACACCGATCCGTCTGGCCCCCAGAGGGCCCGCGGAAGTCCGAGAGGGAAGTGGGAGAGAGAGAGAGTGAGAGAGACTGTGGGGGGAGAGAGAGAGAGACAAGGGGCGGGGGGGAGAGAGAGAGACAGACTGGGGGGAGAGAGAGAGAGACAGAGAGGAAGAGACTGGGGAGGAGAGAGAGAGAGAGAGACTGGGGGGGAGAGAGAGAGAGAGACGGTGGGGGAGAGACGGAGAGAGACTGCAAGGGGAGAGAGAGAGAGAGAGACAAGGGGAGGAGAAAGAGAGAGAGAGACTGGGGGGGAGAGAGACGAGGGGGTTAGAGAGAGAGAGACTGCGGGGGGGAGGGAGGCGAGGGTTTGGAGCGAGCGAGAGAGAGACTGGAGGGGCAGAAAGAGAGCGAGAGAGAGACTACGAGGGGAGAGAGAGACGAGGGGGGCAGAGAGAGAGACTGGGGGGAGAGAGAGAGAGAGAGAGAGAGAGAGACTGGGGGGAGAGAGAGAGACAAGAGGGGGTGCAGCGAGAGAGAGAGAGACTGGTGCGGGAGAGAGAAAGGTGGTGGGAGAGACTGGGGGGGAGAGAGAGAGAGACTGCGGGTGGGGGGAGAGAGAGAGAGATGGTGGAGAGAGAGAGACGGTGGAGAGAGAGAGAGTCTGCAGGGGGGAGAGACTGGGGGGAGGAAGAGAGAGACTGGGGGGGAAGAGAGAGATGGGAGAAGAGAAAGACTGGGGGGCGGGGAGAGAGACTGGGGGGAAGAGAGAGACTGGGGGGAGAGAGAGACTGGGGGTTGAGAGAGTGACTGGAGGGGGGGGCGCGACTGGAAGGGGGAAGAGAGAGACTGGGGGGGAGAGAGAGAGAGACTGGGGGTGAGAGAGAGACTGGGGGGTGGAGAGAGAGACGGGGGGGGGTGGGCGGAGAGAGAGAGAGACTGGGAGGGGGGAGAGAGAAACTGGGGGGTGAAGAAGAGAGAGACTGGGGGTGAGAGAGAGACTGGGGGGGAGAGAGACTGGGTTGGTGGGACAGAGAGAGACTGGGGGGAGAGAGAAAGACTAGAAGGGGGGGAGAGAGAAGCTGGGGGGAGAGAGAGAGATACTCGGGGGGGAGAGAGAGACTGGCGAGGGAAAGAGACTGGGGGGGACAGAGAGAGCGATGGTGGGGGAGAGAGAGACAGAGAGACTGGCGGGAAGAGAGAGAGGGAGAGACGGGGGGGCGATGGAGAGACTGGGGGGGGAGAGAGAGACTGCGGGGAGAGAGAGAGCGACGGGGGGAGAGAGAGACTGCGGGGGAGAAGGAGATTGGGGGGGAGAGAGAGAGTGGGTGGGGGCGGGGGGAGATAGAGACTGAGGGGGAGAGAGAGAGACGGGGGTTTGGAGAGACTGGGGGGGAGAGAGAGAGATGGGGGAAGAGTGAGAGAGAGAGACGGGGGGGAGAGAAAGAGACTGGGGGGGAGAGAGAGATTGGGACGGGAGGAGAGAGACTGAGGGCGAGAGAGAGATTGGGAGGGGGGAGAGAGACTGGTGGGGAAGAGATTGGGGGTCAGAGAGAGAGAGAGTGGGTGGGGGGAGAGAGAGAGACTGGGGGGAGAGAGAGAGAGACTGGTGGGGGAGGAGTGAGAGAGAGACTGGGTGGGGGGAGAGAGAGAGAGACTGGGTGGGGGGAGAGAGAGATTAGGGGGCGAGAGAGAGACTGGGGGAGAGAGAGACTGCGGGGGAGAGACTGAGGGGAGGAAGAGAGAGACTGGGGGGGGAGGAAGAATGAGGGGGGGGGCTAAGTGAGAGACTGAGAGTAGAGTGAAACTGGGGGGGCAGAGAGACCGGAAGGGGGAAGAGATAGACTGGGGAGGAGAGAGAGAGATACGCGGGGGGAGAGAGAGACTGGCGAGGGAAAGAGACTGGGGGGGACAGAGAGAGCGATGGTGGGGGAGAGAGAGACAGAGAGACTGGCGGGAAGAGAGAGAGGGAGAGATGGGGGACGATGGAGAGACTGGGGGGGGAGAGAGAGACTGGGGGGGAGAGAGACTGGGTAGGGGGAGCGAGAGAGACTGGGGCGGAGGTGGGGGGGCAGTGAGAGGCTGGGGGAGAGAGAGAGATATTCGGGGGGGAGAGAGAGACTGGCGAGGGAAAGAGACTGGGGGACAGAGAGAGCGATGGTGGGGGAGAGAGAGACAGAGAGACTGGCGGGAAGAGAGAGAGGGAGAGACGGGGGGGCGATGGAGAGACTAGGGGGGGAGAGAGAGACTGCGGGGAGAGAGAGAGCTACGGGGGGAGAGAGAGACTGCGGGAGAGTGAGAGAGAGACTGGGCGGGGAGAGAAAAAGAGACTGGGGGGGAGACTGGGGTGGGAAGAGAGAGACTGGGGAGGAGAGAGAGAGAGAGACTGGGGGAGAGAGAGAGAGAGACGGGGGAGAGAGAGACTGGGGAGAGAGAGAGAGCGAGAGACTGGGGAAGGGAGAGAGAGAGAGACTGCGGGGGAGAAGGAGATTGGGGGGGAGAGAGAGAGTGGGTGGGGGGCGGGGGGAGATAGAGACTGAGGGGGAGAGAGAGAGAGACGGGGGTTTGGAGAGACTGGGGGGAGAGAGAGAGATGGGGGAAGAGTGAGAGAGAGAGACGGGGGGGAGAGAAAGAGACTGGGGGGAGAGAGAGATTGGGAGGGGGGGAGAGAGACTGGGGGAGAGAGAGATAGGGAGGGAGAGAGACTGGTGGGGAAGAGATTGGGGGTCAGAGAGAGAGAGTGGGTGGGGGGAGAGAGAGAGACTGGGGGGAGAGAGAGAGAGACTGGTCGGGGAGGAGTGAGAGAGAGACTGGGTGGGGGGAGAGAGAGAGAGACTGGGAGGGGGGAGAGAGAGATTAGGGGGCGAGAGAGAGACTGGGGGAGAGAGAGACTGCGGGGGAGAGGCTGAGGGGAGGAAGAGAGAGACTGGGGGGGAAGAATGAGGGGGGGGCTAAGTGAGAGACTGAGAGTAGAGTGAAACTGGGGGGGCAGAGAGACCGGAAGGGGGAAGAGAGAGACTGGGCGGGGGAGTGAGAGAGACTGGGGGGAAGAGAGAGAGAGACTGGGTAGAGGGAGAGAGAGAGACTGGGGGGAAGAGAGAGAGAGACTGGGTAGAGGGAGAGAGAGAGACTGGGGGGAAGAGAGAGAGAGACTGGGTAGGAGGAAGGGAGAGAGACTGGGGGGAGAGAGAGACTGGGTGGGAGAGAGAGAGAGACTGGGTAGAGGGAGAGAGAGAGACTGGGTAGGGGGAGCGAGAGAGACTGGGGTTGGGGTGGGGGGAGGGGGGAAGAGAGACTGGGTAGAGGGAGAGAGAGAGACTGGGTAGGGGGATGGGAGAGAGACTGGGCAGGGGGACAGAGAGAGACTGGGGGGGAAAGAGAGACTGGGTAGGGGGAGAGAGAGAGAGACTGGGTAGGGAAGAGAGAGAGAGTCTAGGAGGGGAGAGAGACTGGGGGGGAGAGAGAGACTGGGGGCAGAAGGGGAGAGAGACTGTGGGGGGGAAGAAGAGAGAGACTGGGGTGGGGGGGAGAAAGAGACTGGGGGCAGGAGAGAGAGAGAGACTGGGGTGGGGGAGTGAGTGATTGGAGGGTGGAGCGAGATAGAGTCTGGGAGGAGGGAGAGGGACTGAGAGAGACGGGGAGAGAGAGAGAGAGAGAGAGAGACTTGGGGGGGGTGAGAGAGAGAGAGAGAGCGAGAGAGAGACGAGGTGGGGTGGGAGAGAGAGAGAGAGAGAGAGGGACTGAGGGTTAGGGAGAGAGAAACTGGGGGAGAGGGAGGGAGAGAGAGCCAGGGGGGAGAGAGACACGGGTGGGGGGAGGGGAGGTGGATCAGAAGGGAGAGAGGGAACTCAGGGAAGATGGATCACGTTCTTATAAGCCCCTACAAGGGACATTGTTGGAGTGGATGAAATCCAGAAGTCACGACACTGTCATGACTCCACTACAGTTCTTAAGTCATGTTTCACACGCATAATAACTCATGGAGGAAGTATAATTGTTTGCAGAGTTTCGCAAGGTTACCCTTTTTCCGCTTGCAATTTTTCTCACTCATTTTTTTCTTTCATTGGGCTGCAATTTATGGTCCCTATGAGCACGTACGAGGCCGGTCAGGGCCACGCAATTTCCAGCTTTAGGCACGCGCTGCGCACGCGATAAAACCCAGAACTTGCAATCGGTCAAGAATTTTCTCGCCAGATCGCATGCCTCCCTGGGAAAAGGGCATTTGTGGGCGGAGAGCTGGTCAATTTGCAAATGCCGATGAAATTCTCACGCCTGGTGCCATGTAAGACCTCTGTTACCAGTGCAACAGTTTTAAAATCATGAAAAATAAAATTTTAGCAATAATTAATACAAATAAAACTTGTACAATAAGACAATTAAATTTTTAGCCCCTTTAAAATAAGTACATTTATTTTTCAAAAATTATATTTTAGTTTTAAATATTTGATTAAATGCCATTTTAAATATGTGATTTTTTATTTTATTTATTTGATGTGCAGATATATTTGTGGGGGTACTCCCATTCATGCTTATCGGGTTTCAGTATATAGGAATAGAAACAGAGAAACATAGAAAATAGGTGCAGGAGTAGGCCATTCGGCCCTTCTAGCCTGCACCGCCATTCAATGAGTTCATGGCTGAACATGCAACTTCAGTACCCCATTCCTGCTTTCTCACCATACCCCTTGATCCCCCTAGTAGTAAGGACTTCATCTAACTCCTTTTTGAATATATTTAGTGAATTGGCCTCAACAACTTTCTGTGGTAGAGAATTCCACAGGTTCACAACTCTCTGGGTGAAGAAGTTTCTCCTCATCTCGGTCCTAAATGACTTACCCCTTATCCTTAGACTGTGACCCCTGGTTCTGGACTTCCCCAACATTGGGAACATTCTTCCTGCAGCTAACCTGTCTAAACCCATCAGAATTTTAAACGTTTCTATGAGGTCCTCTCTCATTCTTCTGAACTCCAGTGAATACAAGCCCAGTTGATCCAGTCTTTCTTGATAGGTCAGTCCCGCCATCCCGGGAATCAGTCTGGTGAACCTTCGCTGCACTCCCTCAATAGCAAGAATGTCCTTCCTCAAGTTAGGAGACCAAAACTGTACACAATACTCCAGGTGTGGCCTCACCAAGGCCCTGTACAGCTGTAGCAACACCTCCCTGCCCCTGTAATCAAATCCCCTCGCTATGAAGGCCAACATGCCATTTGCTTTCTTAACCGCCTGCTGTACCTGCATGCCAACCTTCAATGACTGATGTACCATGACACCCAGGTCTCTTTGCACCTCCCCTTTTCCTAATCTGTCACCATTCAGATAATATTCCGCCTTCATGTTTTTGCCACCCAAGTGGATAACCTCACATTTATCCACATTATACTACATCTGCCATGCATTTGCCCACTCACCTAACCTGTCCAAGTCACCCTGCAGCCTCTTAGCGTCCTCCTCGCAGCTCACACTGCCACCCAACTTAGTGTCATCTGCAAATTTGGAGATACTACATTTAATCTCCTCGTCTAAATCATTAATGTACAGTGTAAACAGCTGGGACCCCAGCACAGAACCTTGCGGTACCCCACTAGTCACTGCCTGCCATTCTGAAAAGTCCCCATTTACTCCTACTCTTTGCTTCCTGTCTGACAACCAGTTCTCAATCCATGTCAGCACACTACTCCCAATCCCATGTGCTTTAACTTTGCACGTTAATTTCTTGTGTGGGACCTTGTCAAAAGCCTTCTGAAAGTCCAAATATACCATATCAACTGGTTCTCCCTTGTCCACTCTGCTGGAAACATCCTCAAAAAATTCCAGAAGATTTGTCAAGCATGATTTCCCTTTCACAAATCCATGCTGACTTGGACCTATCATGTCACCTCTTTCCAAATGCGCTGTTATGACATCCTTAATAATTGATTCCATCATTTTACCCACGACCGATGTCAGGCTGACCGGTCTATAATTCCCTGTTTTCTCTCTCCCTCCTTTTTTAAAAAGTGGGGTTACATTGGCTACCCTCCACTCGATAGGAGCTGATCCAGAGTCAATGGAACGTTGGAAAATGACTGTCAATGCATCCGCTATTTCCAAGGCCACCTCCTTAAGTACTCTGGGATGCAGTCCATCAGGCCCTGGGGATTTATCGGCCTTCAATCCCATCAATTTCTCCAACACAATTTCCTGACTAATAAGGATGTCCCTCAGTTGCTCCTCCTTACTAGACCCTCTGACCCCTTTTATACCCGGAAGGTTGTTGGTGTCCTCCTTCGTGAATACCGAACCAAAGTACTTGTTCAATTGGTCTGCCATTTCTTTGTTCCCCATTATGACTTCCCCTGATTCTGACTGCAGGGGACCTACGTTTGTCTTTACTAACCTTTTTCTCTTTACATATCTATAGAAACTTTTGCAATCCGTCTTAATATTCCCTGCAAGCTTCTTCTCGTACTCCATTTTCCCTGCCCTAATCAAACCCTTTGTCCTCCTCTGCTGAGTTCAAAATTTCTCCCAGTCCCTGGGTTCGCTGCTATTTCTGGCCAATTTGTATGCCACTTCCTTGGCTTTAATACTATCCCTGATTTCCCTTGATAGCCACGGTTGAGCCACCTTCCCTTTTTTATTTTTACGCCAGACGGGAATGTACAATTGTTGTAGTTCATCCATGCGGTCTCTAAATGTCTGCCATTGTCCATCCACAGTCAACCCCTTAAGTATCATTCACCAATCTATCCTAGCCAATTCATGCCTCATACCTTCAAAGTTACCCTTCTTTAAGTTCTGGTCCATGGATCAACAACAACAACAACTTGCATTTATATAGCGCCTTTAACGTGGTGAAACATCCCAAGGCGCTTCACAGAAGTATTATGAGATGGACTATTTGACACTGAGCTGCATAAGGAGAACATAAGAACATAAGAAATAGGAACAGGAGTAGACCATTTGGCCCCTCGAGCCTGCTCCGCCATTCAATAAGATCATGGTTGATCTGATCATGGACTCAACTCCACTTCTCCGTCCGCTCCCCATGACCCTTTACTCCCATCAGCATCCTCATTCAGGCTAACATCCCCAGCATTGAAGCACTGACCACACTCGATCAGCTCCGCTGGGCAGGCCATATAGTTTGCATGCCAGACACGAGACTCCCAAAGCAAGTGTTATACTCGGAGCTCCTTCATGGCAAACGAGCCAAAGGTGGGCAGCGAAAACGCTACAAGGTCACCCTCAAAGCCTCCCTGATAAAGTGCGACATCCCCACTGACACCTGGGAGTCCCTGGCCCAAGTGGAGGAAGTGCATCCGAGAGGGCGCTGAGCACTTCGAATCTCAATGCCGAGAGCATGCAGAAACCAAGCGCAGGCAGCAGAAGGAGAAGTGCGGCAAACCAATCCCACCCACCCCTTCCCCCAACAACTATCTGTCCCACCTGTGACAGAGTCTATGGCTCTCGTATTGGACTATTCAGCCATCAAAGAACTCACTTCAGGAGTGGAAGCAAGTCTTCCTCGATTCCGAGGGACTGCCTATGATGATGGTGTTGACTTCCTTATTGCTCAAAAATCTGTCTATCTCCACCTTAAATATATTCGATGACCTAGCCACACAGCTCTCTGGGGCAGTGAATTTCACAGATTTACAACCCTCTGTAAGTGGTTTCCCTTAGGTGTTTTCGACGCATCCTCACGTTACAATCGTTCTAGACCTGGGGGTGACTCCTGAACCGAACAGATGAATGAGTCACGGACAAATACCTCGGTCTCAACTGGCAATGTTTTGTTAATGCTACGTCAACACAGCAAAACTACAAGGAAACACGGTGACGAAGCAGTACAATCCAATACCCTGGTGTGTCTAAACCGCCCCTATCGTGAAGTACCCAACGTCTGAACCCTCTGCTCGGATCCACAGTGTACCCCCGAATCTGTACTGACCGACTGGGCGTATCCCTATAGTCCTCGCAGCAAAACCTCCCCACTATAACCCTTCTAAGGCTTGGTTGGGAGAACACACACGACACCTTCTCACACAGTGTCTGTGATCTTAAAGATGCGTGGGCAGGGATGATGCTCACCGATTTGTTGGCTTACTCGCTGCTTCTCCTGGTGAAAATGTGTCTCTTCTGGTTTCTTCTCTCCATCCCACACAGAGTGCTCGGTTCTTGTAGAAGCAAAGCAAGCGAGAGCAAGAGAGAGCGATGTGGCCACATGGCCCCTTTTATATTCCCAGTTCGTTTGCCTTTTCCGGCTGAATAAAGTTTTTCCTTGTTTCGAGGCTTCCTGTTTGTGTGGCTTCTTCTGGCCCAATAAAGTTTGTCCTTGTTTTGAGGCTTCCTGTTTGTGTGGCTTCTGGGTATTCCACTGATGGCTGATCTGGGGTTTCGCTTCCAACCGGTCTGGGGCTTCATGGCTTTCTATGGTTTCCCGCCTCTTGGGGTTATCTCATCCAGGTAACGGCTCTGATTACTGATCAGTTCATATCTGATCTAACTCTGACAAGATTACATTGCTTAACAACGGACTCTCCTTGTCCATTACCTGTGATCAGTTGCCTTATCCTGGCCATTGTCTTCCCAGACCACTCCCACCCATCAGGTACAACATGGAAAAGTATCTGGGCCCTTCCCACAAAAGGCTTCCAGCTTTTCTGCAGTGAGAAATATTATAATGCAATGTCCAGATAATGTCCAACAATCCTTGGGGAGCTGATGCTTACACCTCTGAGAGAAGAAATTTCTCCTCATCTCAGTTTTAAATGGGCGGCCCCTTATTCTGAGACTATGACCCCAAGTTTTAATTTCCCCTATAAGTGGAAATATCCTCTCTGCATCCACCTTGTCGTGCCCCCTCATTATCTTATTTGTTAGCGCAAGTGCCAAAAGCTTGGTCAAAGAGGCAGGTTCCCCGTAGACATGAATGGTGATTACCTTCTTTTATTGGTTGGGCCGGCCCATGTGATCCCAGAGGTGCCTGTGAATGGCCTGCGTCCCTGAGATACGTAGGCCTCTACCCACAGGTACCTGGAAAGGCCCAGGACCGCCAATCTTCGTACCTCCCGGACCATCGGGTAGGCGGGAATTTTACTTGCGGATCGGAGGCAGTTCCACGCAGGAAGCCTCTGACCGCAAATTCAGGGCTGTTAGCTTTCTCCACGCCCAAATAAAACTCGACAGCGGTCATTAAATGTTGATCTTTCCCCAAGGGTGCTGATGCTGTTGTTATACATTGAATATGTTTTCTGCACCATGGAGATGTAGGTAAAATGAAAGACCTGGATTTATTTATAATATATTCGATTTATTTATTATAACCTGGATTTATATAGCACCTTTCATGACCGCCGGATGTCTCAGAGCACTTTACAGCCAATAAAGTACTTTTGGATTGTAGTCACTGTTGTAATGTAGGAAATGCGGCAGCCAATTTGCACACAGCAAGCTCCCACAAATAGCAATGTGATAATGACCAGATGATCTGTTGGTTTTTGTTATGTTTATTGTGGGATAAATATTGGCCAGGACACTGGGGATAACTCCCCTGCTCTTCTTCGAAATAGTGCCATGGGATCTTTTACGTTCACTTGAGAGAGCAGACAGGGTCTCGGTTTAATGTCGAATACAAAAGATGACACCTTCGACAGTGCAGCACTCCCTCAGCATTGCACTGGAGTGTCAGGCTATATTTTTTTGTGCTCAGGTCCCTGGAGTGGGACTTGAACCCACAACCTTCTGACTCAGAGGCAAGGGTGCTGCCCACTGTGCCACGCACGAGGTAAGGCATGATGCTTCAGCACGCCAACATTTCTTATATCTTATCGGATTGATGTTGGATGAGATGTGGCAATTAATGTTCTGAAGTTCTGATTAGACCAAGGCCCGTCTGCTTGGGACATAAAAGATCCCACGGCACTATTTAGAAGAAGAGCAGGGGAGTTATTCCGGTGTCCCGGCCAATATTTATCCCTCAATCACTTTCACTAAAACAGATTATCTGGTCATTATCACATTGTTGTTTATGGGAGTTTGCTTTGTTCAAATTGGCTGGCAAGTTTCCGACCTGACAACAGTGACTATACTTTAAAAGTACTTCATTGGCTGTAAAGTGCTTTGGAAAGCACTATATATTGCAAGTCTTTCTTTCTTTCAGAGTGGTGAGAATGTGGCTCTCGCTACCACAAGGAATGGTTGAGGCCAATAACATAGATGATGTTAAAGAAACATAGAAACATAGAAACATAGAAAATAGGTGCAGGAGTAGGCCATTCAGCCCTTCGAGTCTGCACTACCATTCAATATGATCATGGCTGATCATGCAACTTCAGTACCCCATCCCTGCTTGCTCTCCATACTCCTTGATTCCTTCAGCCATAAGGGCCACATCTAACTCCCTTTTGAATATATCTAACGAACTGAACTCAACAACTTTTTGTGGTAGAGAATTCCATAGGTTCATAATTCTCTGAGTGAAGAAGTTTCTCCTCATCTCGGTCCTAAATGGCTTACCTATTATCCTTAGACTGTGACCCCTGGACTTCCCCAACATCGGGAACATTCTTCCTGCAACTAACCTGTCCAATCCCATCAGAATTTTATATGTTTCTATGAGATCCCCTCTCATTCTTCTAAATTCCAGTGAAGAATATAAGCCTAGTCGATCCAGCCTTTCTTCATATGTCAGTCCTGCCATCCCGGGAATCAGTCTGGTGAACCTTCGCTGCACTCCCTCAATAGCAAGAACGTGCTTCCTCAGATTAGGAGACCAAAGCTGTACACAATATTCAAGGTGTGGCCTCACTGAGGCCCTGTACAACTGCAGTAAGACCTCCCTGCTCCTATACTCAAATCCCCTAGCTATGAAGGCCAGCATGCCATTTGCCTTCTTCACCGCCTGCTGTACCTGTATGCCTACTTTCAATGACTGATGAACCATGACATCCAGGTCTTGTTGCACCTCGCCTTTTACTAATCTGTCACCATTCAGATAATATTCTGCCGTCCTGTTTTTGCAACCTAAGTGGATAACCTCACACTTATCGACATTATACTGCATCTGTCATGCATTGGCCCACTCACCTAACCTGTCCAAGTCACCCTGCAGCCTCGTAGCATCCTCCTCGCAGCTCGCACTGCCACCCAGCTTCGTGTCATCTGCAAACTTGGAGATATTACATTCAATTCCTTCATCTAAATCATCGATGTATAAAGGGGAAGCTCGATAAGCATATGAGGGAGAAAGGAATGGAAGTTTATGCTGATTGGGTGAGATGAAGTGTGTCAGAGGCTTGTGTGGAGCATGGACCAGTTAGACTGAATGGCCTGATTCTGTGCTTAATTGTTTTCAAATCCCTCCATGGCCCCACCATTCCTCCAGTCCCTACAACACTCCATGATCTCTGCATTCCTCCATTTGCAGCCTCTTGTGCGTCCCTGATTATAATCACTCCACCATTGGCGGCCGTGCTTAAGGAATTCCCTCCCCAAACCTCTCTGCCCCTATACCTCTCTCTCCTCCTTCACATCGCTGCTTAAAACCAATCCATTTGGTCACCTGTCAACATCACTAAAACAGGTTATCTGGTCATTATCACATTGCTGTTTGTGGGAGATTGCTGTACGCAAATTGGCTGCCAGGTTTTCCACATTACAACAGTGACTATATTCCAAAAAGTACTTCACTGGCTGTAAAACGCTTTCGGATATCCGCTGGTCATGAAAGGCTCTACATAAATGCAAGTCTTTCTTTCTGTCCTCATATCTCTTCATGTAGCTTTGCGTCAAACTTTGTTTAATAACGCCCCTATGAAGCACCTTGGAACATTTTTACTACATTAAAGGCGCTATATAAATGCAAGTTGCTGTCTGTAGCTATCTCATCTGTATTGCCACTCCTTCTGAACATGGGTACTACATTTACCTATTTCCAATCTACTGGTTCTATTTCTTCGTATCGAGGATGACTTGCTTCCACACCATAAAAAAATAAGTTCACAGGTGTTTCAATGAAGGACCTAATAGTCCAGATCCCGAACTACATGTTGAAGGGTGGAAGACGCTTGTGCGTGGATTTTTTTAATGTCTGGTGGCCGTTGCACACCAGCCACCACACGGGCTTGACCGAGCTAGGTCTTGGTCCAGTGGCAAGGATTGACCAAGACGAAACCAAGAGACCTGCTCTGCTGCACGGACCTAGTGCGCACACATATCGCAGTGTGGTACCTCCTCAGTGTCCCTCATAATGATTGTCAGTGCCTTTCAAATCTCTTCCCTACTATCTCTCAACTATCCTTGAAGTTTTAATTGTTTTGAGACTATTTAGCCTATCTGGGCGATAAGGGAGGTCTGATCTAAATGATCTTTACACATCAGCTAAGTTTATTTGTATTTAATTAAGTTGAAATAATTACTTGCATTGTGTAGGACATGCAGAATTACCCCTAGCCCCGTCCAACAGTTTATCGAGTTCGGATTTGTGGAACAGCCAACTCAAGACAAAGATTTCTGCCGTAAAGTTCTCTTTACTTAAAATCAACAAAAGATTACAAGTAAGCATCTAATGGTATCGTTCTACACACACAGTACCCCGAATTACCAATAAGCATGCACAAGTCTATTTCTTTACTTAAAACCCAAGTGATCATAAGCAAAAACTCACATGCACTAACACCCAACGAGTGGTCGGTTCGGCAGTGGTTAAACATGGCTCTTTAACTGACAACACACCAGGTTGTCCTTCGAGTGCAGCAGTTCCTCAGTGTCCTTTCATGGCACTATTTAATACCCTCCAAGAAACCTGGGCCGTCCCTTTATATGTACATGCTTCATCCAGCATGGGTAATGGCCGACATCGGGTTTTTTCCTCTTCTCCTAATCAAATTCCCGGTTGTTCAGTCATTCATAAGAGTTTGCGGAAAAGCAGTAAACCACATTGTCACATCAGACGTTGTTACCTTCTATGTTGTTTTTTGTAGAATTCCCAAGGTATGTCTTCTCCCTTTAGCCTCAAATGTCTCGTTTTACGACCACGTTGACCCTCCATCGGAGAGGCTTTGCCTGGATCTTCTCTCCGATAAAAAAAAGGATTTGTTTATCGACAACTACCCCCTTCAGCCACAGCCATTTGTTCTGTCCAGGCCTTCGAAAACACAGAAAGGCTTGCAGGCTCACCAGGCACATTTACATTTGTTCAGCAAAACCATCTGTTGAATGTCATGAAGCATATTAGTCAATTACATTTGGTCAATTTTAAGCCAACTTTTCAGACAATCTTTTGTTGTTACTGTTATATATGTAAACCTGTAAATACCTTGTTTAACCACTCGAGGGCTCTTCCCCTGGAGTCCCAAGGGATACCTCAATCCCTTGGGAGCACCTGTACATAAGGAGGCTTCACAGGCTGGAGAGGCACTCTGGAGACCTGTAATAAAGGTCACACCTTACTTTGAGCTTACAGTATCTGGTCAGTTCTTTATTCAAGACATAACAACTGGTGATGAGATACAGATGACGAACACCACCGTAACAATGCAGAGAACCATGGGCATCCTGGAGAAATTTTCAGAGAGAGATGATTGGGAAACCTTCGTGGAGTGACTCAACCAATACTTCGTCACCAACAAGTTGGAAGGAGAAGCGAACGCTGCCAAACGATGGACAATCCTACTCACCGTTTGCGGGGCACCAACCTACGTCCTCATGAAAAATCTGCTCGCTCCAGCGAAACCCACAGAGAGGTTGTATGATGATTTGTGCACACTGGTCCGGGAGCATCTAAACCTGAAGGAAAGCGTTCTGATGGTGAGGTATCGGTTCTCCGCGTACAAGAGGTCTGAAGGCCAGGAAGTGACGAGCTACGTCGCCGAGCTAAAGCGCCTTGCAGGACATTGGGAATTTGAAGGACACTTGGAGCACATGCTCAGGGACTTCTTTGTACTTGGCATTGGCCATGAAGTAAGACTTTGCAAACGTTTGACTGTAGAGACCCCAACCTTGAGTAAAGCCATAACGATAGCCCACGCATTCATCGCCACCAGTTACAATACCAAACAAATCTTTTGGCACACAAATGCTGCTGCAAGTACTGTGAACAAAGTAATGTTGTTTTCAAATCGTAACGTGCAAGGCAGGACTCACATGCCTGCAGCTGCATGTCCGCAGATGTCTCAGAGTCCACCATCAAGGGTGGTGAATGCAAGGCCATTAACACCTTGTTGGCGCTGAGGGGGTGATCATCGTTTCCATTCATGTTGCTTCAAAGGATACATTTGTAAGGGCTGTGGAACAATGGGACACCTCCAACGTATGTGCAAGCGAGCTGCAAACATTGCTAATCCTGCAAACCACCCTGTTGCAGAGGAGAACAGATCCACGGTGGATCACGATGAACCAGAGCCTCAGACTGTGGAGGCAGAGATATATGGGGTGCACACATTTACCACAAAGTGTCCCCCGATAATGCTGAAGGTTGAATTAAATGGACTCCCGGTGTCAAAGGAGCTGGACATGGGCGCAAGCCAGTCCATAATGAGCAAAAAGGCTTTCGATAAATTGTGGTGCAGCAAGGCCTCAAGGCCAGTCCTGACTCCCATTCGTACTAAACTGAAAATGTACACAAAGGAACTGATTCCCGTAATCGGCAGTGCTACCGTAAAGGTCTCCTATGATGGAACGGTGCACAATTTACCACTCTGGGTGGTACCGGTCGATGGCCCCACGCGATTCGGCAGAAGCTGGCTGGGAAAGATACGCTGGAACTGGGATGACGTCCGAGTGCTCTCGTCCGTCGACGACACTTCATGTGCCCAGGTCCGAAACAAGTTCCTCTCGCTGTTTGAACCGGGCATCAGAAAGTTCCAAGGAGCAAGAGTGCAGATCCATTTGATTCCGGGGGCGCAACCCATCCATCACAAGGCGAGAGCGGTACCGAACATGATGAGAGAGAGGGTGGAGATCGAGCTGGGCCGGCTGCAATGAGAGAGCATCATTTCACCGATCGAATTCAACGAGTCGGCCAGTCCGATTCTTCCAGTCCTCAAGGAAGACGGTACCATTAGAATCTGTGGTGATTACAAAGTAACTATCAATCATTTCTCCCTGCAGGATCAATATCTGCTACCAAAGGCAGATGACCTATTTGCGACATTGGCGGGAGGAAAAACTTTCACGAAGCTAGAATTGACCTCGGCCTACATGACCCAGGAGCTGGAGGAATCATCGAAGGGCCTCACCTGCATCAACACGCACAAAGTCCTCTTCAATTTGTGATTCGATTGGCCGCGGCGATATTCCAGAGGAACATGGAAAGCTTGCTGAAGTCAGTCCCACGCACCATGGCCTTCCAGGACGACATTTTGGTTACAGGTCGGGACAGCGTCGAGCACCTGCAGAACCTGGAGGAGGTTCTTAGTCGGCTTAATCGAGTGGGGCTCAGGTTAAAATGCTCGAAGTGCATTTTTCTGGCACCTGAAGTGGAGTTCCTGGGGAGAAGAATCGCGGCGGACGGCATCAGGCCCACCAATTCGAAAACGGAGGCAATCAAGAACGCACCGAGACCACAGAATGTGACGGAGCTGTGGTCCTTTCCAGCGCTCCTGAACTACTTTGGTAACTTCTTACCGGGTCTTAGCACACTGTTAGAACCAGTGTCCTCTTTACTGCGTAAAGGAAATGAATGGGTATGGGGTAAAAGCCAAGAAAATGCCTTTGAGAAAGCTAGGAAACTGCTAGTTCAAACACATTGCTTGTGTTGTACATCCATGTAAGCATTTGGTAATAGCATGTGATGCGTCGTCGTACGGGGTGGGATGTGTATTGCAACAAGGTAATGAATTTGGGAAATTGCAACCGGTTGCTTATGCATCCAGAAGTCTGTCTAAGGCTGAGAAGGCTTACAGCATGATCGAAAAAGAAGCGTTAGCGTATGTTTCTGGCGTAAAGAAAATGTACCAATATCTGTTTGAGCTCAAATTTGAATTGGAAACTGACCATAAGCCACTGATATCCCTCTTTTCCGAAAGTAAGGAGATAAATACTAATGCATCAGCTCACATCCAGAAATGGGCACTCACATTGTCCGCATACAACTATGCCATCCGCCACAGGCCAGGCACAGAAAACTGTGCCGATGCTCTCAGTAGGCTGCCATTGCCCATCACAGGGGTGGAGATGGCACAGCCCGCAGATTTAGTTATGGTAATGGAAGCATTCGAGAGTGAGCAATCTCCTGTTACCGCCTGACAGATTAGAAGCTGGACGATCCAGGATCCCTTACTGTCCTTAGTAAAAAACTGTGCTCCACGGGAGTTGGTCTAGTTGGAGATGCAGGAAGAAATAAAGCCGTACCAGCGGCACAGAGATGAAATGTCCATACAGACAGACTGCCTCCTATGGGGTAATCGGGTTGTGGTGCCAAAAAAGGGCAGGGACACTTTCATTAGTGATCTCCACAGCACCCACCCAGGCATCCTAATGATGAAAGTGATCGTGGCCCGGTATCGATGCAGAATTAGAGTCCTGCGTGCACAAATGTAATACGTGTTCACAGTTAAGCAATGCACCCAGGGAGGCGCCACTAAGTTTATATCCCTGGCCCTCCAAACCGTGGTCCAGGATCCATGTCGATTATGTCATGTATGCAGAAAGAATCAGACTGAACACTGTGAACTCAAAGTAAAGTGTGACCTTAGTCTTTTATTGCAGTTCCCAAGAGTGCCTCTCCAACCTGTGAGGTCTCCTTAAATACCTGTGCTCCCAAGGGATTATGGGATCTCTTGGGATTCCAGGGGATGAGCCCTCTGGTGGCTGTACAGAGTAAATACAAGTTCACATATATAACAACACTCCCCGCCCCAAAGTCAATAGTGTAACTATTTACAATATGAGTTGATCTTGGGCTCTTTTTGCCCTGGTTGATCATCTCGGTGTGAAAGCTGGTGTTGTTGAATCATTTGTTTGGCCCTCGCTGGGCTGCTATGCAGCTGGCCTTGTTGGGCTGCCTGGGGTGTTGGGTCCTGCTGGGCTGCTGTGGATGATGGGTTCTGCTTTGTGGTTAACTGTGGTGCCGGTTTCCACTGGTGTGTATGTTGGGGGATCAAAAAAGGTAGGGTCCAAGGTAGGTTGCTCAGGATAGTCCGTAAATCTGAGTTTGATTTGGTCCAAGTGTTTCCGGTGAATGAGTCCATTTAAAAGTTTGACCCAAAACACCCTGCACCCCTCTTTGGCCACGACAGTGCCGGGAAGCCACTTGGGACCTTGTCCATAATTCAATACAAATACAGGATCATTGATTTCAATCTCGCATGACACATTTGTGCTATCATGGTATGTACTTTGTTGAAGCCGCCTGCTCTCTACCTGTTCATGTAGATCAGGGTGAACTAACGAGAGCCTTGTCTTAAGTGCTCTTTTCATGAGCAGTTCAGCAGGTGGGATCCCAGTGAGCGAGTAGCTAAGTAGGACTTGGGATAGGCGAGTCTGCAGTGACCCTTCAGTTACCCTCTTCAAGCCTTGCTTGATGCTTTGCACTGCCCTCTCTGTCTGACCATTGGGCGCTGGTTTAAACGGGGCAGATGTGACATGTTTTGTCCCATTTCGGGTCATGAATTCTTTGAACTCAGCACTGGTAAAACATGGCCCGTTGTCGCTCACCAAGACATCGGGTAAGCCGTGAGTGGCAAACATGGCCCGCAGGCTTTCAGTAGTGGCAGCGGACGTGCTCGTCGACATTATCTCACATTCAATCCACATGGAGTACGCGTCTACAACCACAAGGAACATTTTACCCAAGAACGGGCCTGCATAGTCGACGTGTAACCTAGACCACGTTTTGGAGGGCCAAGACCATAAACTTAGCGGTGCCTCCCTGGGTACATTGCTTAACTGCGAGCATGTATTACATCTGTGAATGCAGGACTCTAAGTCCGCATCGATAGCGGGCCACCACGTGTGGGATCTGGCTATCGCTTTCATCATTACGATGTCCGAGTGGGTACTGTGGAGGTCATGATGAAGGTGTCTCTGCCCTTCTTGGGGACCACTACTCGATTGTCCCACAGAAGGCAGTCTGCTTGTATAGACATTTCATCTTTGCGTCGCTGGAACGGCTTAATTTCTTCCTGCATTTCCACTGGGACACTGGACCAGCTCCCATGAAGCACACAGCTTTTGACGAGAGATAATAAGGGGTCCTGGCTTGTCCAGGTTTTGATCTGCTGGGCAGTGACGGGTGATTGCTCACTCTAAAATGTTCCCTAACAATGGCTCGATCTGCGGGCTGAACCATTTCCACCTCCGTGGTGGGCAATGGCAGCCTACTGAGAGCATCGGCGCAGTTTTCTGTGCCTGGCCTGTGGTGGATGGCGTAGTTGTATGCGGACACCATGAGCATCCATCTTTGGATTCGGGCCGATGCATTGGTATTTATCCCTTTACTCTCAGAAAACAGGGATATAAGTAGCTTATGGTCAGTTTCCAATTCGAATTTTAGCCCAAACAGGTATTTTCTTTACCCCATGCTAATGCTTCTTTCTCAATCATGCTGTCGGCCTTAGAGAGACTCCTGGATGCATAAGCAACCGATTGTAATTTCCCAGAATCATTGGTTTGTTGCAATACACACCCGACGCCATATGACAACACATCACATGCTAGTACCAAACGCTTACATGGCTCATACAACACAAGCCATTTGTTTGAGCATAACAATTTTATCGCTTTTACAAAGGCCTTTTCTTGGCTTTTGCCCCAAACCCATTTGTCCCCTTTTCCAAGTAAAACATGCAGTGGTTCTAACAGTATGCTGAGACCCAGTAAGAAGTTACCAAAGTAGTTCAGGGGTCCCAGAAACGATCGCAGCTCCGTCACGTTCTGTGGCCTCGGTGCGTTCTCGATTGCCTCCGTCTTCGAATCGGTGGGCCTGATGCCGTCCGCCGCAATCCTCCTTCCCAAGAACTCCACTTCAGGCGCCAGGAAAATGCACTTCGAGCGTTTTAACCTGAGCCCTACGCGGTTGAGTCGACTAAGGACCTCCTCCAGGTGCTGCAGATGCTCGACTGTGTTCCGACCTGTGACCAAGATGTCGTCCTGGAAGACCACGGTGTGCGGGACCGACTTCAGTAAACTTTTCATGTTTCTCTGGAATATCACCGCCGTTGTTCGGATTCCAAACGGGCATCTGTTATAAACAAAAAGACCTTTGTGCGTGTTGATGCAGGTGAGGGCCTTCGATGATTCCTCCAGTTCCTGCGTCATGTAGGCTGAAGTCAGATCCAGCTTCGTGAACGTCTTTCCTCCCACCAGTGTTGCAGGGAGAAACGATTGATAGTTACTTTGTAATCGCCACAGATTCTGATGGTGCCATCTCCCTTGAGGACAGGAACGATCGGACTGGCCCACTTGTTGAACTTGATCGGTGAGATGATGCCCTCTCTTTGTAGCCACTCTAGCTCACTCTCGACCCATTCTCTCATCATTACGTACTGCTCTTGCCTTGTGATGGATGGGTCACGCCTCGGAATTAGGTGGATCTGCACTTTTGCTCCTTGGAATTTCCCGATGCCTGGTTCGAACAGCAAAGGAAGTTTGTTTAAGACCTGGTCAAACGAAGTATCGTCAGTGGGCGATAGCACTTGGACGTCATCCCAGTTCCAACGTACCTTTCCAAGCCAGCTCCTGTCGAGCAGTGTGGGACCATTGCCCGGTACCACCCAGAGTGGTAGCTTGTGCACCGCTCCATCGTAGGAGACCTTTACGGTAGCACGGCCGATTACAGGAATCAATTCTTTTGTGTAAATTCGTAGTTTCATGCGAACTGGAGTTAAGACTGGCCTTGACGCCTTGTTGCACAGCAATCTTTCGAAAGTCTTTTTGCCCATGATGGACTGGCTCGCGCCCATGTCCAGCTCCAGTGACACCATTTAGTTCAACATTCAGCATTATCAGGGGACAATTCATGGTGAATGTGTGCACCCCATGTACCTCTGCCTCATTGGTCTGAGGCTCTGGTTCGTCGTGATCCTCCGTGGATCTGTCCTCCTCTGCAACATGGTGGTTTGCAGGTTTAACAGGATTTGCAGCTCGCCTGCACACTCGTTGGAGGTGTCCCATTGTTCCACAGCCCTTGCAAATGTACCCTTTGAATTGGCATGAATGGAAACAATGATCACCCTCGCAGTGCCAACAAGGTGTTAATGGCCTTGCATTCATCTTTGATGGTGGATTCTGAGACATTTGCGGATGTGCATCTGCAGGTATGCGTGTCCTGCCCTGTACGTTACAATTCGAAAACAACATCACTTTGTTCACAGTACTTGTAGCAGCACTGGTGTGCTGAGAGATTTGCTTCGTATTGTCACTGGTGGCAATGAATGCCTGGGCTATCGCTATGGCCTTACTCAAGGTTGGGGTCTCTACAGTCAAAATTTTGCGAAGTATGGTTTTGTGTCCAATGCCAAGTACGAAAAAGTCTCTGAGCATGTGCTCCAAATGTTCTTCAAATTCGCAATGTCTTGCAAGGCATCTCAGCTCGGCGACATAACTCGCCACTTCCTGGCCTTCAGATCTTTTGTAGGTGTAGAACCGGTACCTCGCCATCAGAACGCTTTCCTTCGGGTTCAAATACTCTCAGACCAGTCTGCACAAATCATCGTATGATTTCTCTGTGGGTTTCGCTGGAGTGAGCAGATTCTTCATGAGGCCATACGTTGGTGCCCCACAGACGGTGAGGAGGATCGCCCTTCGTTTGGCAGCGCTCTCTTCCCCATTTAGCTCGTTGGCTACAAAGTATTGGTCCAGTCGCTCCACAAAAGTTTCCCAATCATCTCCCTCAGAGAATTTCTCCAGGATGCCCACTGTTCTCTGCATCTTTCGGTTCGCTATCTGTATCTCATCACCAGTTGTTGTGTATGGAGAAAGAGTCAGACTGAACACTGTGAGCTCAAAGTAAAGTGTGACCTTAGTCTTTTATTGCAGATCTCCAGAGTGCCTCTCCAACCTGTGAGGCCTCCTTCAATACCTGTGTCCCCAAGGGATTATTGGATCCCTTGGGACTCCAGGGAATGAGACCTCTGGTAGCTGTATAGAGTAAATACAAATTCACATATACCGTATATACTCACGTATCCTACGATCTCACGTATCATGCGACCCCTACATTTTCGTCCCCAAAACATGATTTTATCATATATCTCATGTATCATGCGAGTCACTTTTTTGAGATACCAGATGCCACTAGGCTAGGCTTTCAAACAAGTTTAACAAGTACCCAACACGTAACAAGTACCCTAACACATAACAACGATCGAATACAGACCTTAACAACCGAATCATGAAACATCGAGTGGATTCTGTTGTGAAAGCTGTTCGCGAATCGAACACCGATATAGCAATCATTCCAGCTGCCTTGACTAGCGTCGTTCAGCCACTTGACGTATCCATTAATAAGCCATTTAAAGACAAAATAAGAAAGAAATGGAATGACTGGATGATCGAAGGAGAGAAATCATTTACGAAGGGAGGGAATATGAAGGCTCCGGATTTGCCTCTACTGTGTTTGCGGGTAAAAGAAGCATGGGCTGAGATAGATGGAGATTTGATTGTTAAAGCCTCTAATAATGCAGCAAACTTCAGAGGGAGTTGTGGGTGGCGATCTCTAGACCACAGCAAAGATACAGTACAAGTGACAATAGAGGCTGCAATCCAGCCCAGGAGATACCTGCCGAGATTCAGCGTGGATACGGTCTGCTTAACAGCCTAACAGCCTAATCTTGGCCAGCAATTCACACCCGCAAATTTTGTATCTCGCGTATCATGCTACCCCCCAAATTTAGGTTACAATTTAGGTCTTCAAAAGTCGCATGATACGCGAGTATATACGGTATAACAGACTCATTCTTGGGAAAGTGTTCCTCGTGGCTATAGATGCGTACTCCAAATGGATTGAACATGAGATAATGTCGGCAAGCACGTCCGCTGCCACCATTGAAAGCCTGCGGGCCATGTTTGCCACGCACGGCCTGCCTGAAGTCCTTGTGAGTGATAATGGGCTGTGCTTCACCAGTGCCGAGTTCAAAGATCCCGCAATGGGATCAAACATTTCACATCTGCCCCGTTTAAACCAGCGTCCAATGGTCAGGCAGAGCAAGCAGTGCAAACAATCAAGCAGAGCTTGAAGAGGGTAACTGAAGGCTCACTGCAGACTCGCCTATCCTTAGTCCTCCTTAGGTACCGCACAAGACCCCATTCGATCACTGGGGTTTCCCCCGCTGAACTGCTCATGTAAAGGGCACTTAAGACAAGGCTCTCATTAGTCCACCCTGATCTACACGAACAGGTAGAGAGCAGGCGGCTTCAACAGAATACATATCATGATTGTGCAAATGTGTCACGCGAAATCGAGATTAATGATCCTGTATTTGTGTTGAACTATGGACAAGTTCCCAAGTGGCTTCCCGGCACTGTCGTGGCCAAAGAGGGGAGTAGGGTGTTTCTGGTCAAACTTTCAAATGGACTCACCTGCAGGAAACACTTGGACCAAACTCAGATTCACGGACTATCCAAACAACCCACAATAGACTCCACCTTTTCCGATGCCCCAAAACACACACAAGTGGCAACCGACCCAGCGGTTGACCACGAAGCAGAACCCATCAGCCGCAGCAGCCCAGCAGGACTCACCATGCCCAGCAGCCCAGCAAGGCCAGCTATGCACCAGCCCACCGAGGGCCCACCAAATGACTTACCAAAACCAGCTTTCACACCGAGACAATCAACAAGGGAAAGGAAGGCCCCAGATCGACTCACATTGTAAATAGTTACACTATTCACTTTTGCGGGGGGAGTGTTGTTATATATGTAAACCTGTAAATACCTTGTTTAACTACTAGAGGGCTCTTCCCCTGGAGTCCCAAGGGACCCCACAATCCCTTGGGAGCACCTGTACATAAGGAGGCCTCACAGGCTGGAGAGGCACTCTGGAGACCTGTAATAAAGGACTATGGTCACACCTTACTTTGAGCTTGCAGTATCTGGTCAGATTCTTTATTCAAGACATAACAGTTAACTGGTAGTTTGTTCCAGTCTTATGAATAGAAACAAAGAAACATAGAAATTTACAGCACAGAAGGAGGCCATTTCGGCCCATCGTGCCCGCGCCGGCCGACAAAGAGCCGCACGGCCCTCGGTCAGCAGCCCTGAAGGTTACATGTAAACCTGTGAACAGTGAACAATGACGGAAAGGCAAAGAGCACCCGGCCCAACCAGTCCGCCTCACACAACTGCGATACCCCTTATACTGAAACATTCTACACTCCACCCCAACCAGAGCCATGTAATCTCCTGGGAGAGGCAAAAACCAGATAAAAACCCAGGCCAAGTTAGGGAGAAAAAATTTGAGAAAATTGCTCTCCAACGCATCCAGGCAATCAAAATTAGTCCAGGAGATCACCCTGGCTGCATTCAATTCTCTGCAGTACTTACCATTATATCTGCGCCGGTCAACAAGAAGTTATCCAGTCTAATCCCAATTACCAGCTGTAGGTCCATAACCCTGCAGGTTACGGCACTTTAAGTGGCCATCCAACCATCTCTTAAAAGTGGTGAGGGTTTCTGCATCCACCACTCTTCCAGGCAGCGAGTTCCAGATCCTCACAACCCTTTGCCCCCCCTCAAATTCCCTCTGAACTTTCCACCAAACACCATAAATCTATGCCCCCTCATAATTGACCCCTCCACCAGGGAAGTAGACCCCTGCTCTCCACTATATGCAGGCCCCTCAAAATTTTATACACCTCAATGAGGTCTCCTCTCAACCTCCTCTGTTCCAATGAATCAGTTTCAACAGGAAGCTATAAGTATACAATAACTGGTTCATTTCATGTTGAATTTAAATGTGCTTGCTCATGTTTAGGGAGAAAAAGTAGGGAGGTACCAGGAGGCGACGGTGAAACACCAAGTTAAGAAGCTCATTCAGATACAAAGTGCTGCTTGTCCAGCGGACTACGAGAATAACGTTTTAAAACTGATTGCTCCTATAAGGCAGGGTTTTTCAAAAGTTTATTGAAACCCTTGCACCTCTTTAAAAGGGCTCAATTTTCCCCAGTTATCTGTGCCGTTTTTTTGGCGGCGCCGCTTTTTTTGGCCTAAATTAAAATATCCAAGTTTCCCCAAATTTGTGTGGCAGTGTAACTCAGTTAGTTACGATTTTTTTAGGTTAATTTTTTTTGCGTCAGAAGGGACGTAACCTGATGTCTGCGTCAGTTTTTCACATTTATGCAAGTTTGGCCAACTTACATTTTTCCTCGGACGCCTTCTGTGACCACTCCCAAAAACCCTTCTGGGCACTTAAGAAAAACCAGCGCACATTTAAAAATCGGTGGAGAAAGATGCCATTGTTTTTAGGCGAGTTTTGGAGGGAGTTCAGAACACATAAAATATGCATCATGAAGCTAAATTTTTCAAATTTAAAACACCGAAAATAAAAGTCTAATGCAATTCTTTAATTTTGGATTTTTTGTTTCTAAATGCCACGCCACCACCGAACGTCTCCAAACTGGGTTCAAGGGTCAGAGCATCAGCCGGCAGAATCGGTCCCTCGCCCGGACACAGGGGCTCGGAGCTCGGCTTCAAAAAGAAGCCCGGGGCGGGTGGAGGGGTGGGGGGGGGCGGAGTTTGGTGTGGATGACTTACACAATGCAGCAGCATCAAAAGAGCCCCTGTGTCCGGGCGAGTGAGTGATTCTGCCAGCCAACCCTCGAGCCCGGTGAGGAGACGTTCGGTCGGTGCTGGGCTGGTACTTTGAAAAAAAATCTAAAATTAAACAATGCCCTCATTGAATGCCTAGCTTCCTGTTCTAAGCAAGCCTATTGCGCATGCGCAGATCTGGGTGTGGTCCACACAAGGCAATCAACCTTGGGGAGAGAGAGAACAAAGAAGCTTTAAACTAATATGGCAGGGGGATGGGAATTTATGCAGGAGGGAGTGAGAAAACGGTGAATTATAGACCGGTTAGTCTGACATCAGTAGTGGGGAAAATGTTGGAATCAATTATTAAAGATGAAATAGCAGCGCATTTGGAAAGCAGTGACATGATTAGTTCAAGTCAGCATGGATTTATGAAAGGGAACTCATGCTTGACAAATCTTCTAGAATTTTTTCAGGATGTAACTAGTAGAACGGACAAGGGAGAACCAGTGGATGTGGTGTATTTGGACTTTCAAAAGGCTTTTGACAAGGTCCCACACAAGAGATTGGTGTGCAAAATTGAAGCACGTGGTATTGGGGATAATGCATTGTCGTGGATAGAGAACTGGTTGGCAGATAGGAAGAAGAGAGTAGGAATAAACGGGTCATTTTCAGAATGGCACGCAGCGACTTGGGGTACCGCAAGGTTAAGTGCTGGGACCCCAGCTATTTACAATATACATTAATGATTTAGACAAAGTAATTGAATCTAATATCTCCAAGTTTGCAGATGACACTAAGCTGAGTGGCAATGTGAGCTGTGAGGGGGATGCTAAGAGATTGCAGGGTGACTTGGACAGGTTAGGTGAGTGGGCAAATGCATGGCAGATGCAGTATAATGTGGATAAATGTGAGGTTATCCACTTGGGTGGCAAAAACATGAAGGCGGAATATTATCTGAATGGTGACAGATTAGGAAAAGGGGAGGTGCAACGAGACATGGGTGTCATGGTACATCAGTCATTGAAAGTTGGCATGCAGGTACAGCAGGCGGTGAAGAAGGCAAGTGGCATGTTGGCCTTCATAGCTAGGGGATTTGAGTATAGGAGCAGGGAGGTATTAATGCAGTTGTACAGGGCCTTGGTGAGGCCTCACCTGGAATATTGTGTTCAGTTTTGGTCTCCTATTCTGAGGAAGAATGTTCTTGCTATTGAGGGAGTGCAGCGAAGGTTCACCAGACTGATTCCCGGGATGGCGGGATTGACATATGAGGAGAGACTGGATCGACTGGGCCTGTATTCATTGGAGTTTAGAAGAATGAGAGGGGATCTCATAGAAACATATAAGAATTCTGACGGGACTGGACAGGTTAGATGCAGGAAGAATGTTCCCGATGTTGAGGAAGTCCAGAACCAGGGTTCACAGTCTAAGAATATGGGGTAAGCCATTTAGGAGATAAGGAGAAACTTCTTCACTCAGAGAGTTGTAAACCTCTGGAATTCTCTAACACAGAGAGTTGTTGATGCCAGTTCGTTAGATATATTCAAGAGGGAGTTAGATATGGCCCTGATGGCTAAAGGGTTCAAGGGATATGGAGAGAAAGCAGGAAAGGGATACTGAGGTGAATGATCAGCCATGATCTTATTGAATGGTGGTGCAGGCTCAAAGACTCATATGGCCTACTCCTGTACCTATTTTCTATGTTTCTATGTTTCTATAAAACAGAGGGAAGTCACATGGGGGCAGAAGCAAAAGGTAGAAAGGAGATAAGGAAAAGTGAAGGGTGGAGAAATCAAGGGCAAAAACCAAAAAGGGCCACATTACAACATATTTCTAAAAGAACAAAGAGTGTTAAAAAAACAAGCCTGAATACTCTGTGTCTCAATGCACGGAGCATTCGTAGTAAGGTGGATGAATTAACTGCGCAGATAGCTGTTAACGGATATGATGTAATTTGGATGACGTAGACATGGCTCCAGGGTGACCAAGGCTGGAAATGCATCATCCAGGGGTGTTCAATATTCAGGAGGGATAGACAGAAAGGAAAAGGAGGTGGGGTAGCATTGCAGGTTAAGGAGGAGATTAACGCAATAGTAAAGAAGGACATTAGCTTGGATGATGTGGAATCTGTATGGGCAGAGCTGCGGAACACCAAAGGGCAGAAAATGCTAGTGGGAGTTGTGTATAGATCACCAAACAGTAGTAGTGAGATTGGGGATGGCATTAAACTGCAAATTTGGGAAACCAATAAAGGTACAGCAGTTATCATAGGTGACTATGATCTACATATAGATTGGTCTAACCAAACTGGTAGCAATATGGTGGAGGAGGATTTCCTGGAGTGTATAAGGGCTGGTTTTCTAGACCAATATGCCGAGGAACCAACTAGCGAGCTGGCCATTCTTGACTGGGTGTTGTGTAATGAGAGAGGATTAATTAGCAATCTTGTTGTGTGAGGCCCCTTGGGGAAGAGTGGCCATAATATGGTAGAATTCTTTATCAAGATGGAGAGTGACACAGTTAATTCAGAGACTAGGGGCCTGAACTTAAGGAAAGGTAACTTCAATGGTATGAGACGTGAATTGGCTAGGATAGACTGGCGAATGATACTTAAAAGGTTGACGGTGGATAGGCAATGGCAGATATTTAAAGATCACATGAACTTCAACAATTGTACATCCCTGTCTGGCGTAAAAATAAAATGGGGAAGGTGCTCAACCGTGGCCAACAAGGAAAATTAAGGATAGTGTTAAATCCAAGAAAGAGGCATATAAATTGGCCAGAAAAAGCAGCAAACCTGAGGACTGGGAGAAATTTAGAATTCAGCAGAAGAGGACAAAGGGTTTAATTAGGAGGGGAAAAGAGAGTATGAGAGTAAGTTTGCAGGGAACATAAAAACTGACTGCAAAAGCTTCCATAGATATGTGAAGAGAAAAAGATTAGTGAAGACAAATGTAGGTCCCTTGCAGACAGAATCAGGTGAATTTATAATGGAGAACAAAGAAATGGCAGACCAATTGAACAAATAAATTGGTTCTGTCTTCACTAAGGAAGACACAAATAACCTTCCGGGAATACTAGGGGACCGAGGGTCCAGTGAGAAGGAGGAACTGAAGGAAATCCTTATTAGTCAGGAAATTTTTTCAGGGAAATTGATGGGATTAAAGGCCGATAAATCCCCAGGGCCTGATAGTCTGCATCCCAGAGTACTTAAGGAAGTGGCCCTAGAAATTGTGGATGTATTGATGGTCATTTTCCAACAGTTTATTGACTCTGGATCAGTTCCTATGGATTGGAGGGTAGCTAATGTAATTCCACTTTTTAAAATGGAGAGAGAGAGAAAACCAGGAATTCTAGACTGCTTAGCCTGACATTGGTAGTGTGGAAAATGTTGCAATTAATTATTAAAGATGTAATAGCAGCGCATTTGGAAAGCAGTGACAGGATCGGTCCAAGTCAGCATGGGAAATCATGCTTGACAAATCTTCTAGAATTTTTTGAGGGTGTAATTAGTAGAGTGGACAAGGGAGAACCAGTGGATGTGGTGTATTTGGACTTTCAAAAGGCTTTTGACAAGGTCCCACACAAGAGATTAGTGTTCAAAATTAAAGCACATGGTATTGGGGATAATGTATTGACATGGATAGAGAACTGGTTGGCAGACAGGAAGCAAAGAGTAGGCAGAAACGGGTCTTTTTCAGAATGGAAGGCAGTGACTAGTAGGGTGCCGCAGAGTTCAGTGCTGGGACCCCAGCTATTTACAATATACATTAATGATTTAGACGAAGGAATTGAATGTAATATCTCCCAAGTTTTCAGATGACACTAAGCTAGGTGGCAGTGTGAGCTTTGAGGAGGATGCTAAGAGGCTGCAGAGTAACTTGGACAGGTTAGGTGAGTGGGCAAAAAAATGGCAGATGCAGTATAATGGGGATAAATGTGAGGTTATCTACTTTGGTGGCATAAACAGGAAGACAGATTATTATTTGAATGGTGACAGATTAGGAAAAGGGGAGGTGCAGCGAGACCTGGGTGTCATGATACATCAGTCATTGAAAGTTGGAATGCAATTACAGCTGGCGGTGAAGAAGGCAAATGGCGTGTGGCCTTCATAGCGAGAGGATTTGAGTATAGGAGCAGGGAGGTCTTACTGCAGTTATACAGGGCCTTGGTGAGGCTACACCTTGAATATTGTGTACAGTTTTGGTCTCCTAATCTGAGGAAGGACATTCATGCTATTAAGGAAGTGCAGCGAAGGTTCACCAGACTGATTCCCGGGATGGCAGGACTGACATATGAAGAAAGACTGGATCGACTGGGCTTATATTCACTGGAATTTAGAAGAATGAGAGGGGATCTCATAGAAACATATAAAATTCTGACGGGATTGGACAGGTTAGGTGCAGGAAGAATGTTCCCGATGTTGGGGAAGTCCAGAACCAGGAGTCACTGCCTAAGTATAAAGGCTAAGCCATTTAGGACTGAGATGAGGAGAAACTTCCTCACTCAGCGAATTGTGAACCTGTGGAATTCTCTACCACAGAAAGTTGCTGAGGCCAGTTCGTTAGATATATTCAACAGAGAGTTAGATGTGGCCCTTACGGCTAAAGGGATCAAGGGGTATGAAGAGAAAGCAGGAATGGGATACTGAAGTTGCATGATCAGCCATGATCACATTGAATGTTGATGCAGGCTCGAAGGGCCGAATGGCCTACTCCTGCACCTATTTTCTATGTTTCGTTCTATGTTCTCTGTTTAACTCCTTGTCCTGCTGTTTTGAGTTTCTTGCAAAAGTACAATTTAATCATGGGGGCAATATTGTTATTGCCATACCTCGTGCAAGCCTTCTGCATGATGGAGCTGTGGGGGAGACGATTAATTCGACATCTTCGCATGAGGAACCTCAGAGCACATAGGATGATGGGCAGGAGGCCTTACCCACGTCGGGTATATTGACACAGGAATTCATACCTGCACCTGAGTGATGCAGATTGTGTGAGAAGGCTGTATTTCTGCAAAGAAGTTGTAACTGAGATCTGTGAGTTAGTAAAAGCAGACCTGCAACCTAGAAGCGTCAGGAGGACTGCTTTGTCAGCTGAAGTGAAGGTTACAGCTGCACTTTCATTCTATGCATCTGGATCATTCCAGGCAACTGTGGATGTGTGCACCATTTCTCAACATGCAACACCTATCTGCATTTGGCAGGTGACTGCTGCACTTCATGCCCAGAAGAATGGCTCCATAAAGTTCCCCATGGTCGCCCAGGCAATGCATGACAGGGCTGTGGGCTTCTCCAGGATTGCTGCCTTCCCAAAATACAGGGCTGCATTGATTGTACCCACAATGGGAGCACCTTTGGAGGATTCCGAGATGTACAGGAACAGAAAAGGCTTCCAATCCATTATTGTGCAGCTCGATTGTGACGACATGCATCCCATCATGCCAGTTGGTGCGAAATACCCTGGGAGCTCCCATGATGTGTTCATCCTATGCAAGAGCGCTATATCTGCCATGTTTCAGCAGCAGTCAGAAGGGCAGAGCTGGCTACTGGGAGACAATGGGTACAGCCTCGCCAGCTGGCTCATGATGCCCCTACTCGTAACCTGGATGGAAGCTGACCGGGAATACAACATGTCGTACATTGTGACGTGCAGCATAATGGAGAGGACCATTGGCATCTTGAAACAGTGTTTCCGATGCCTGGACCATTCCGGAGGCTACTTGTGAAACTCCCCTGAGATTGTCGGTCAGTTCACTGTTGTGTGCTGCATGCTGCATAACTTAGCCATTATGAGGCAGCAGCAGCTGGTAGTAGAAGACCCACGTGAGGTGAGAGTGGCTCATGATGAGGAGGAAGATGCAGATGACGAGGAGGAGGAGGACGAGGAGGACGAGGAAGCCATGCAACTACCTGAACCCGGAGCACGATGGCAGAAGAGGGCGGGCTGCCGTGCCCCTTTAACGATTGCTCGAGCCTTGCGCCAGCGGCTCATCCGTAAACGCTTTGCTGCCTGAAGGCTCAGCGGCAACTATTCCAAATGGACCATGTTTACTGTTTGGACCTGTTCTGTAATGTTGTGTTGTGTTAATGGAAGAAATAATGGAAATGATTCTTCTTTACTTCAAAAAGTGGTGTTAATAATGGAAAGAATAATGGAAATGATTCAGTTAGAATTTAAAATATATTTTATTCAAACATTTAACAAACACTTGTTTGTACTTAACTTTAATAAAAATATTCTTACATCAAACTTTAAAGTTTTCGGGCTAACGTTCGGTGAAGAAAGCTCGCGAGAATTTGCATTTTAAAGGTAAAAGTAATTAAAACTAATCGCCCGGCAAGAAAATGGGCGCTGCACACTCATTGTTGGCGGTTTTCTTGGCGGGTAAGTGCAAAGTTAGCCAAATGGGTGGTCGTTACCAGAATGGACGGCAAGTACTAAAATTTAGTCTGAAGCTGCGGTTGGGCCGAGGGAGGGGGAAAACTTAAAAAAAAAATCATTAAGAAAAAATAAACATGTACCAAGCATTCCCAAGACAGTTTTAACCTTAATCGCCATGTTAAAATGTTAAGAAAATAATTGAAGAACCTTTCACTTACCTTTCTGTGCAGGGTTCCCTCCTTACCTCTTTGTCTTAGCAGCTTTTATAGGGCGGGTCTCTCGGCGAGCTGGACGCCGGCGCTTGAGGCCAAACTTACGTCCTGGCGATCGTTCTCGGCGTTGCACGTGGGCGGTCTGATCCCATCGGCGACTTCCGATGTGGGCGATACCATTAAAAAACTGACTTGGAAACTCTCGCCGGGCGGAAAACCAACGGTAACATAAGAACATAAGAATTAGGAACAGGAGTAGGCCATCTAGCCCCTCGAGCCTGCTCAGCCATTCAACAAGATCATGGCTGATCTGGCCATGGACTCAGCTCCACTTACCCGCCCGCTCCCCGTAACCCTTAATTCCCTTATTGGTTAAAAATCTATCTACCTGTGACTTGAATACATTCAACGAGCTAGCCTCAACTGCTTCCTTGGGCCGAGAATTCCACAGATTCACAACCCTCTGGGAGAAGAAATTCCTTATCAACTTGGTTTTAAATTGGCTCCCCCGTATTTTCAGGCTGTGCCCCCTAGATCTAGGCTCCCCAACCAGTGGAAACAACCTCTCTGCCTCTATCTTGTCTATCCCTTTCATTATTTTAAATGTTTCTCTAAGATCACCCCTCATCCTTCTGAACTCCAACGAGTAAAGACCCAGTCTACTCAATCTATCATCATAAGGTAACCCCCTCATCTCCAGAAACAGCCTAGTGAATCGTCTCTTTACCCCCTCCAAAGCTAGTATATCCTTCCTTAAGTAAGGTGACCAAAACAGCACGCAGTACTCCAGGTGCGGCCTCACCAATACCTTGTACAGTTGCAGAAGGACCACCCTGCTTTTGTATTCCATCCCTCTCGCAATGAAGGCCAACATTCCATTCGCCTTCCTGATTAACTGCTGCACCTGCAAACTAACTTTTTGGGATTCATGCACAAGGACCAATCGTGGAGCAGTGGAGGCGTGTCCTGCTCAGTTGGAGCTGTGAGCAGTGAGGAGAGCTGCTATCAACTTGAGCTCCTGCCTGGAGAGCCCTGAGACCAGCCCAGGAAGAAAAGGAAGGAAGGGGCTTCACCTTCAACTTTTACTCAGAGGGAGAGGAGGAGAACAGAAAACTTTTCAACTTTTTTTACCATTCTGCAAGGAGTTGGAGAGAGGGGGAAAAACCAACAACATCCAGTGTGGAAGGAGGGAGACTCTACAATTTCTACAGGTGGGTGTGGGTGCATTTCCCAAAAAGACTTTGTTGTTTCGGTGGGGGGAGGAAAGAAGACCACTGAGGGCCGGAACATCGCGGGGGGTGTGTGTGTGTGTGGTAGTGTGCGTGGGGGCCGTGCTTACAACTAGGCCCCCCCCCACAATTGGAACCCCCCCCACCCCCCCACATTTGCCTAGCCTGGGATAGCTGGAGCTACCAGGCTGAAGATTGTCATTAATCACCCTATTAAAGATCGTTTAGGATTGTGTGCCTGGTGGCTCTAGCTACCCCAGGTGAAGACGTCTTCTCCCCCCACCTGAAGACCATCCCAAAGACTGTGTTTGTGTTTTTGCCATCTGGGGAGTGCGCCCACCCACAGCTGCGAGGGGAGACCTGCCCTCGCAGCCCCCCCCCCTTCCCACCCCCCTCTCTCTTTCTCCGTTACCCTCTGTTTCTCCCCTCTCTCTCTGAGGCCCCTTTTCTTCCTAATTTAAAAAAAAAACAATTAAGACAACTGAGCAGAGGGAGCAAGGCCTCTCCCCAATTGTCAACGAGGGGAGAGGTGCCTCGTTAAGGGCTCCTCTGCTCAGTTAATTTACGAGGCCATTAAAGACCATTAAGGCCTGTGACTTTGGGGTGGGTGTAGCCCTTAAAGGGACCCCGTGATGGCGACCCCATCCACGCCGGTGGCAGGGCCAGCAAGGACATATGCGCAGGCGGTGTCCACATCCACGGCACCTCCTGCGCCACCCGCTGCCCTGCCACCGTTCAGACTTATAACCAGGAAACACGGGGTCAAGAGCTACACTCACCCCACAATGAGCATTGAGGAGTGCGTGCGGGCGATGGCTGGGGTAGTCGGCCCCTCGGCCATTGTCGCAGCCTCCAAGATGTCTGGGAAGGCCGTGTTCTTCCTGGGGTCGGAGCGGGCGGTGTCCCTGGCCCTTGAAAAGGGGCTCACGGTGGGCGGGACGTTCCTGCCGGTGGACCCTCTCGAGGCCACCGCGCAGAGGGTCATCATTTCAAACGTCCCGCCCTTTGTTTCCGCTGAGCTCCTCCTCCCTCACCTACAACAACTGGGGGAGGTAAGGTCAGGGATCAACCCCATACCGCTCGGCCTCAGGGAGAACAGCCTGCGCCACGTGTTCTCCTTCCGCCGCCAGCTCTTTGTCCGGCTGGCGCGGGAGGACATGACAGAAGGGCACTTTAATGTGGTGCACGAGGGGACTGCCTACCGCGTCTTCTGGACGTCGGACGGCGTGCGGTGCCATGCCTGCAGGGAGGTGGGGCACGTTCGTAAGAACTGCCCCGCCTCCAAGGCCGCCAAACCACCGAAGGCGGCCATAGCTGGCGCCGCCGCCACCCCTCCCCCTAGTTGCGTCCGCGTGCCGGGAGCCATGGGTGCGCGGGCATCGTCGGAGGCCTTTGTTTTCAGGGCCTCCGGCGGGGGGGAGGGAGAGCGCCCGAGCGGAAAGAAGGCGCGGAAGAAGGAGAAACATCTAGAGGCGGGTCCCCTCGGTGCGCCGGAAAGTTTGACCACCGCGCTCAGCCCAACCCAGTCACCGGCGAGCGCGGGGTGCCCCGAGCCCGTGCCCGGGCCCTTGAATAACACCACAGAGGGGCCCAGGCGCGGGCAAGAAAAGAAAAAGGGGGGGGCGGAGCGGGAGGCCTCGGCAGACATGGAGGTCTCCCTGACTCCGCGCGCCCCCAGGAACAAAAGGAGGCACGGCTCCGATGAGACGGAGGGGGAACAACATCCCTCCGTGGAGGAGTTGGTGCCCGCCGCGTGTCCCGCGTCCCCAACCAGCGCCCCCAAGCAGCGCCGTAGGCGGGAGGAGTCTGTCCCCGGGGAGGGTGAAACAGTTGAGGCTGCCCAGCCTCTGCCTCCCGGGGATGGAGTGGAAGATCTGCCTGTCGTGGGGGGCGTGGGGACCGCGGAGGAATGCGTAGCCGCCGGGCCGGGCGTCCCGGGGACTGAGGCGGGCGAGGCCGAAAAGGCCGAACCTGAGCCCGCCCAGCCAATACCCAACTTCCCCCGGGAGACGCTCGACCCGGCAGAAACACAATTTACTGTTTTTAATGAAACTGTAGATGCTGGGCCGGGGGGTGGCAGCGGGGAGGGGGAGGAACACCCACCCTCGCCCCTTACTTTGGAGCTGGAGCACTTGGGGAGCCTGGGGATCTCCTATGGCCGGGTCTCTCCTTGTTCCCCGGTTCCTGGGGCGGAGGGGGAACCCCTTCCGCTGTCATTTCCCGACCCAGCACCAATTTTAAAAGAGCCCAGTGGGGACTCCTCTGCCGACGATCCTGGGGGTGGGATCGGGGCAGAGCCAGGGCCGGTTGGAGCGGCCGGTTCATTTGCCGTACCTTGTGCGGTCGATGGGCCGGCTGCTGGCGGCCACCTCCCGGAGGAGGACGGGGACTCGGTGGGGGACGCGGGAGAAGAACTAGAGACCACCGCCAGGGAGGCGGTGGATCTGCTCGCGGCCGCCGCTGAGGCCCTCCTCATTCCTGCAAAGGAACTCCGGGACTTTTTGGCCCAGAGCCGGGGTCGCCGCGACCAAGCCCGACTGGCCCTGGAAAAATGGTCCGAGCCGGAGCTGATCAAGGGGTCCGTCCGCGCCGCCGTTAAAACCTTGGCCGCGGGCGGGCCCTTGACAAAGGAGCAGCACCTTGAGCTGCGCGAGCTCGAGGGACTCCTCGCTGGGCTGCGGAGGGAGCGGAGTTCAACAAAAGACTCCGCTCCCTCCCCCACAATAGGTTAAGGTAGAGGTTGCACTATGCTTTTGCCATGAAGATAACCATAGCCAGCCTCAACATCAACGGCGGCAGAGGGGCACGCTGTAGATTTGACAATTTTTCGCTCCTGCGGGAGGGGAAATATGCGGTGTGCTTCCTGCAAGAAACCCACACCGTTCCGGGAGACGAAGCCACGTGGCTCCTGGAATGGCAAGGAGAGGTCCGCATGAGCCACCTCACCGCCATTTCTAGTGGGGTGGCCATCTTGCTGGGCCCGCATTTTCAGCCGGAGATCTTGGGGGTCGAGGAGCCCGTGCCAGGCCGCTTGCTGCACGTAAGGGTTCGCCTGGGGGACGTGCCGCTCCATCTCGTGAACGTGTACGCCCCTCATCCCGGCCCGCAGCAAACGCGCTTCTTTGAAGAGGTGTCCGCTCTTCTTGGCTCCGTCGACGTCGGCGACTGCATTGTCCTCGGGGGGGATTTTAACTGCACCCTCGAGGCGAGGGACCGCTCCGGTGCCCCGCAGTGCATGACGGCGATGGAGAAGTTGAGGGACCTGGTCGGGTCCTTCGACTTGGTGGACGTCTGGCGAAATCTCCACCCCGACTCCAGCGCCTTTACTTGGGTGAGGCCTGGAGTTGGATGGTCTAGAGTCGACCGCCTTTACGTGTCTCGGGCGTACGTTTCCTGCGTCCCGGCGGCCTCCATGCGGCCGGTGCCGTGTTCGGACCACCACCTGGTGTGGGCGGAGCTCGCTTCGCTCCGCGCGAGGACGGGGTCCGCGTACTGGCACTTTAACAACCGGCTGCTGGAGGACGTGCGGTTCCAGGACTCGTTCCGTCGATTCTGGTCCGACTGGAGAAGGAAGCAGGGGGGCTTCCCCTCCTTGAGGCTATGGTGGGACGTGGGCAAGGCTCACGTCCGCGTCTTCTGTCAAGAGTACGCGAGGGGGTCGACCAAGAGGCGGGCGGCCAGAGTCGGGCGCCTAGAAAAAGAGGTGCTCGACCTGGAAGCCCGTCTCGGTCAAGTCGTCCAGGACCCGGCCCTGCGGACGGTGTACGAAGCGAAGAAGGCCGCGCTGAAGGACCTGCAGCTCGTCGGGTCCCGAGGCGCGTTCGTGAGGTCGCGGATCCGGTTCCTGCGGGATCTGGACCGCGGCTCCCCCTTCTTCTACTCGCTGGAAAAAAGGCAGAGTGTCCGTAAGCAGCTCTTGACACTGCTGGCCGACGACGGCTCTCTCGTCTCGGATCCGGAGGGCGTCAACAACAGGGTCCGTGAATATTACGGGGCTCTGTTCTCTCCGGATCCGTCCAGCGAGGAAGCGCGTAGAGTTTTGTGGGAGGACCTGCCGAAGGTCAGCCCGGAGGGCGCCGAAAATCTGGAAGCTCCGCTAAGCCTGGCGGAGCTGACCGGTGCCCTCGCCCGGCTCTCGAGGGGAAAATCCCCGGGGCTGGACGGGCTGACCGTGGAGTTCCACAGGGCGTTCTGGGACGTCCTGGGGAGCGACTACGCGCGGGTCCTGGGGGAAAGTCTGGCGACCGGGGAGATGCCCCTCTCTTGGCGCAGGGCAGTCATCGTCCTGCTGCCTAAGAAGGGCGATCTCCGCCTCCTTAAGAACTGGCGCCCGGTCTCCCTCCTCAGCACGGACTACAAAATCTTCGCCAGGGCGATGTCTGCTCGCCTTGGTGCCGTGCTGGACCACATGATCCACCCCGACCAGTCATACACGGTCCCGGGCCGGACGATCCACGACAACATCCATCTGGTCCGGGACCTGATCCATTGTTCCCAGGAGGCTGGTCTGTCGGTCGCCTTCCTATCCCTCGATCAAGAGAAGGCGTTCGACAGGGTGGATCACGACTATCTGCTCGGAACTCTGCGCGCTTTCGGGTTCGGGACGCATTACGTCGCCCGGATCCGACTTTTGTACGCCGCCGCGGAGTGTCTGATTAAGGTTAACGGGTCCTTGACGGCGCCCCTTCGCTTTAGGAGAGGGGTGCGCCAGGGATGCCCCATGTCCGGCCAGTTATACGCCGTTTGCGTGGAGCCTTTCCTGCGCCTCTTGCGGACGAGGTTGACGGGACTGGCTCTGCAAGGGCCGGGCGTGGAGGTCGTCCTCTCGGCTTACGCCGATGACGTGCTCCTCGCGATAGAGGATCCCGCTGACCTGCGGAGGATGCGTGAGTGCCAGGAGATTTACTCGGCCGCGTCCTCCGCCAGGATCAACTGGGAGAAATGTTCCGGACTCCTGGTGGGTCAGTGGCGGGTGGACTCCCTGCCGGAGGAGCTCAGGCCTTTTGCCTGGAGCACGACCCATCTCCTCTATCTGGGAGTCTACCTTAGCCCCGACGAGGAAGCCTGGCCGGCGAACTGGCAGGAGCTGGAGGCCAAGGTCGCCGCTCGCCTAGGGCGCTGGACAGGACTGCTCCGAGTGCTGTCCTACAGGGGTCGAGCGCTAGTCATAAACCAGCTGGTGGCCGCAATGCTGTGGTACCGGCTGGTCACTTTGACCCCTCCCCCTGCGTTTGTCGCCAAGATACAGAAGAAGCTGGTGGACTTCTTCTGGAACAACAGGAAGCACTGGGTCTCTGTCGCGGTCTTGAGTCTCCCGCTTGAGGAGGGCGGTCAGTCGTTGGTGTGCGTCAGCGCCCAGCTCGCGACTTTCCGTCTTCAGACCCTGCAGAGATACCTTTACGTCGAGCCCCCTCCTAGGTGGTGTGCTCTGGCGAGGTATTTCTTCCGCCAGCAGCTCGACCTCAATTATGACACGCAGCTCCTGTTTGTGAACTTGGGGGGTGCCAGGACCGCCCTCCGGGAGCTGCCTGTCTTTTACAGGGAACTCATCAGGGTCTGGAACAAAGTCTCCACCAAGCGCAGCTCTCCGCCGGCTGGAGTGGCGGCCGTCCTGCAGGAACCGCTGCTCGGGAATCCGTACCTCCACGGCCGAGGCTTCATGTGGCGGTCGGAAGAGAGGGCTGTGGCTGGTGAGGTGACCAGGGTCAGGGACCTGCTCGATGGCGGAGGAGCGGGCTGGATGGCGCCAGTCACGCTGGCGCGGCGCCTAAATTCTGCCAACGTCCGCCGCGCGGCCGATGCCATCGAGTCGCTAAAAACAGCTCTGGGCCCTGACTCCGTTAGGTGTATCGAGGAGGCTCAAGCACGTGGGGAGATCCCGTCCGAACTGACCCCCGTCCGGACGGAATTCCTCATCGGCGCCAAACCCCGGAACCTCCCTCGGGGGCCGGCGCCTCACAACTTGAGCCGCCTCGGGGAAATCCCCTCCGTGCCTTTCAGTTCCGCGCGGAGGGGTTTCCTGTACGGGCTGCTCCTGCACACCCTCAACTTTGCCATCCTCGCCGGCCGTCCGGACACGCCATGGCGTACCATCTTGCCGTCCGGAGGAGGCGGGGGTCCCCGATGGAGGGCCCTCTACGCAGGGGTCCTCCCACTATTCATCGGGGACTTGGCCTGGAGGGTGGTGCACGGAGCAGTGCCGTGCAACAAATTTTTAAGCCGGTTCACGGACTCCCAGGCCGCCTGCAATTTCTGCGGTCTGGAGGAGTCCGTGTTCCATGTTTTTATGGAATGCACGAGGTTGCAGCCCTTGTTTTATTATTTGAAGGGGCTGCTCCTGAAATTCTGGCTGCACTTCAGTCCCACTCTCCTGATCTTTGGGCACCCTGTGCGGAGGGGAGCGGGTAGGTCCGAAGGCCTCCTCGTAGGACTGCTCCTGGGCACGGCCAAGGGTGCCATCAGCCGGTCCAGGCAGCGGGCGGTCGAGGGGGTCGTTCAACCTGACTGCCTGCCTCTCTTCCGCTCTTACATCCGGTCCAGGGTGTCCTTGGAGATGGAGCACGCGGTGTCCACCGGTACGCTCGCGGCCTTCCGCGAGAGGTGGGCACCGGAGGGACTGGAGTGCATCATCACGCCCGGCAACCAAATTTTAATTTGATTTTACGTTTTAAAGTTTAACTTGTTTTAATTGCCGGTGTTTTTAGTGTCCCCCTCTCCTTTTATAGGGGGCACTGGAAAAATTTGATTTTAGCGCCCCAAAAAAAAAAAAAAAAAAAAAAAAAAAAAAAAAAAAAAAAAAAGGGGGCCTTGAAAATGTCTGCTGTGTCACCCAGGTCGGGTGGCACAGTTTAATGTTGTTTATGTTTTGCAGGTAGACTCCTAAAAGAGTTTCATGCACAAGGACCAATCGTGGAGCAGTGGAGGCGTGTCCTGCTCAGTTGGAGCTGTGAGCAGTGAGGAGAGCTGCTATCAACTTGAGCTCCTGCCTGGAGAGCCCTGAGACCAGCCCAGGAAGAAAAGGAAGGAAGGGGCTTCACCTTCAACTTTTACTCAGAGGGAGAGGAGGAGAACAGAAAACTTTTCAACTTTTTTTACCATTCTGCAAGGAGTTGGAGAGAGGGGGAAAAACCAACAACATCCAGTGTGGAAGGAGGGAGACTCTACAATTTCTACAGGTGGGTGTGGGTGCATTTCCCAAAAAGACTTTGTTGTTTCGGTGGGGGGAGGAAAGAAGACCACTGAGGGCCGGAACATCGCGGGGGGTGTGTGTGTGTGTGGTAGTGTGCGTGGGGGCCGTGCTTACAACTAGGCCCCCCCCCACAATTGGAACCCCCCCCACCCCCCCACATTTGCCTAGCCTGGGATAGCTGGAGCTACCAGGCTGAAGATTGTCATTAATCACCCTATTAAAGATCGTTTAGGATTGTGTGCCTGGTGGCTCTAGCTACCCCAGGTGAAGACGTCTTCTCCCCCCACCTGAAGACCATCCCAAAGACTGTGTTTGTGTTTTTGCCATCTGGGGAGTGCGCCCACCCACAGCTGCGAGGGGAGACCTGCCCTCGCAGCCCCCCCCCCTTCCCACCCCCCTCTCTCTTTCTCCGTTACCCTCTGTTTCTCCCCTCTCTCTCTGAGGCCCCTTTTCTTCCTAATTTAAAAAAAAAACAATTAAGACAACTGAGCAGAGGGAGCAAGGCCTCTCCCCAATTGTCAACGAGGGGAGAGGTGCCTCGTTAAGGGCTCCTCTGCTCAGTTAATTTACGAGGCCATTAAAGACCATTAAGGCCTGTGACTTTGGGGTGGGTGTAGCCCTTAAAGGGACCCCGTGATGGCGACCCCATCCACGCCGGTGGCAGGGCCAGCAAGGACATATGCGCAGGCGGTGTCCACATCCACGGCACCTCCTGCGCCACCCGCTGCCCTGCCACCGTTCAGACTTATAACCAGGAAACACGGGGTCAAGAGCTACACTCACCCCACAATGAGCATTGAGGAGTGCGTGCGGGCGATGGCTGGGGTAGTCGGCCCCTCGGCCATTGTCGCAGCCTCCAAGATGTCTGGGAAGGCCGTGTTCTTCCTGGGGTCGGAGCGGGCGGTGTCCCTGGCCCTTGAAAAGGGGCTCACGGTGGGCGGGACGTTCCTGCCGGTGGACCCTCTCGAGGCCACCGCGCAGAGGGTCATCATTTCAAACGTCCCGCCCTTTGTTTCCGCTGAGCTCCTCCTCCCTCACCTACAACAACTGGGGGAGGTAAGGTCAGGGATCAACCCCATACCGCTCGGCCTCAGGGAGAACAGCCTGCGCCACGTGTTCTCCTTCCGCCGCCAGCTCTTTGTCCGGCTGGCGCGGGAGGACATGACAGAAGGGCACTTTAATGTGGTGCACGAGGGGACTGCCTACCGCGTCTTCTGGACGTCGGACGGCGTGCGGTGCCATGCCTGCAGGGAGGTGGGGCACGTTCGTAAGAACTGCCCCGCCTCCAAGGCCGCCAAACCACCGAAGGCGGCCATAGCTGGCGCCGCCGCCACCCCTCCCCCTAGTTGCGTCCGCGTGCCGGGAGCCATGGGTGCGCGGGCATCGTCGGAGGCCTTTGTTTTCAGGGCCTCCGGCGGGGGGGAGGGAGAGCGCCCGAGCGGAAAGAAGGCGCGGAAGAAGGAGAAACATCTAGAGGCGGGTCCCCTCGGTGCGCCGGAAAGTTTGACCACCGCGCTCAGCCCAACCCAGTCACCGGCGAGCGCGGGGTGCCCCGAGCCCGTGCCCGGGCCCTTGAATAACACCACAGAGGGGCCCAGGCGCGGGCAAGAAAAGAAAAAGGGGGGGGCGGAGCGGGAGGCCTCGGCAGACATGGAGGTCTCCCTGACTCCGCGCGCCCCCAGGAACAAAAGGAGGCACGGCTCCGATGAGACGGAGGGGGAACAACATCCCTCCGTGGAGGAGTTGGTGCCCGCCGCGTGTCCCGCGTCCCCAACCAGCGCCCCCAAGCAGCGCCGTAGGCGGGAGGAGTCTGTCCCCGGGGAGGGTGAAACAGTTGAGGCTGCCCAGCCTCTGCCTCCCGGGGATGGAGTGGAAGATCTGCCTGTCGTGGGGGGCGTGGGGACCGCGGAGGAATGCGTAGCCGCCGGGCCGGGCGTCCCGGGGACTGAGGCGGGCGAGGCCGAAAAGGCCGAACCTGAGCCCGCCCAGCCAATACCCAACTTCCCCCGGGAGACGCTCGACCCGGCAGAAACACAATTTACTGTTTTTAATGAAACTGTAGATGCTGGGCCGGGGGGTGGCAGCGGGGAGGGGGAGGAACACCCACCCTCGCCCCTTACTTTGGAGCTGGAGCACTTGGGGAGCCTGGGGATCTCCTATGGCCGGGTCTCTCCTTGTTCCCCGGTTCCTGGGGCGGAGGGGGAACCCCTTCCGCTGTCATTTCCCGACCCAGCACCAATTTTAAAAGAGCCCAGTGGGGACTCCTCTGCCGACGATCCTGGGGGTGGGATCGGGGCAGAGCCAGGGCCGGTTGGAGCGGCCGGTTCATTTGCCGTACCTTGTGCGGTCGATGGGCCGGCTGCTGGCGGCCACCTCCCGGAGGAGGACGGGGACTCGGTGGGGGACGCGGGAGAAGAACTAGAGACCACCGCCAGGGAGGCGGTGGATCTGCTCGCGGCCGCCGCTGAGGCCCTCCTCATTCCTGCAAAGGAACTCCGGGACTTTTTGGCCCAGAGCCGGGGTCGCCGCGACCAAGCCCGACTGGCCCTGGAAAAATGGTCCGAGCCGGAGCTGATCAAGGGGTCCGTCCGCGCCGCCGTTAAAACCTTGGCCGCGGGCGGGCCCTTGACAAAGGAGCAGCACCTTGAGCTGCGCGAGCTCGAGGGACTCCTCGCTGGGCTGCGGAGGGAGCGGAGTTCAACAAAAGACTCCGCTCCCTCCCCCACAATAGGTTAAGGTAGAGGTTGCACTATGCTTTTGCCATGAAGATAACCATAGCCAGCCTCAACATCAACGGCGGCAGAGGGGCACGCTGTAGATTTGACAATTTTTCGCTCCTGCGGGAGGGGAAATATGCGGTGTGCTTCCTGCAAGAAACCCACACCGTTCCGGGAGACGAAGCCACGTGGCTCCTGGAATGGCAAGGAGAGGTCCGCATGAGCCACCTCACCGCCATTTCTAGTGGGGTGGCCATCTTGCTGGGCCCGCATTTTCAGCCGGAGATCTTGGGGGTCGAGGAGCCCGTGCCAGGCCGCTTGCTGCACGTAAGGGTTCGCCTGGGGGACGTGCCGCTCCATCTCGTGAACGTGTACGCCCCTCATCCCGGCCCGCAGCAAACGCGCTTCTTTGAAGAGGTGTCCGCTCTTCTTGGCTCCGTCGACGTCGGCGACTGCATTGTCCTCGGGGGGGATTTTAACTGCACCCTCGAGGCGAGGGACCGCTCCGGTGCCCCGCAGTGCATGACGGCGATGGAGAAGTTGAGGGACCTGGTCGGGTCCTTCGACTTGGTGGACGTCTGGCGAAATCTCCACCCCGACTCCAGCGCCTTTACTTGGGTGAGGCCTGGAGTTGGATGGTCTAGAGTCGACCGCCTTTACGTGTCTCGGGCGTACGTTTCCTGCGTCCCGGCGGCCTCCATGCGGCCGGTGCCGTGTTCGGACCACCACCTGGTGTGGGCGGAGCTCGCTTCGCTCCGCGCGAGGACGGGGTCCGCGTACTGGCACTTTAACAACCGGCTGCTGGAGGACGTGCGGTTCCAGGACTCGTTCCGTCGATTCTGGTCCGACTGGAGAAGGAAGCAGGGGGGCTTCCCCTCCTTGAGGCTATGGTGGGACGTGGGCAAGGCTCACGTCCGCGTCTTCTGTCAAGAGTACGCGAGGGGGTCGACCAAGAGGCGGGCGGCCAGAGTCGGGCGCCTAGAAAAAGAGGTGCTCGACCTGGAAGCCCGTCTCGGTCAAGTCGTCCAGGACCCGGCCCTGCGGACGGTGTACGAAGCGAAGAAGGCCGCGCTGAAGGACCTGCAGCTCGTCGGGTCCCGAGGCGCGTTCGTGAGGTCGCGGATCCGGTTCCTGCGGGATCTGGACCGCGGCTCCCCCTTCTTCTACTCGCTGGAAAAAAGGCAGAGTGTCCGTAAGCAGCTCTTGACACTGCTGGCCGACGACGGCTCTCTCGTCTCGGATCCGGAGGGCGTCAACAACAGGGTCCGTGAATATTACGGGGCTCTGTTCTCTCCGGATCCGTCCAGCGAGGAAGCGCGTAGAGTTTTGTGGGAGGACCTGCCGAAGGTCAGCCCGGAGGGCGCCGAAAATCTGGAAGCTCCGCTAAGCCTGGCGGAGCTGACCGGTGCCCTCGCCCGGCTCTCGAGGGGAAAATCCCCGGGGCTGGACGGGCTGACCGTGGAGTTCCACAGGGCGTTCTGGGACGTCCTGGGGAGCGACTACGCGCGGGTCCTGGGGGAAAGTCTGGCGACCGGGGAGATGCCCCTCTCTTGGCGCAGGGCAGTCATCGTCCTGCTGCCTAAGAAGGGCGATCTCCGCCTCCTTAAGAACTGGCGCCCGGTCTCCCTCCTCAGCACGGACTACAAAATCTTCGCCAGGGCGATGTCTGCTCGCCTTGGTGCCGTGCTGGACCACATGATCCACCCCGACCAGTCATACACGGTCCCGGGCCGGACGATCCACTACAACATCCATCTGGTCCGGGACCTGATCCATTGTTCCCAGGAGGCTGGTCTGTCGGTCGCCTTCCTATCCCTCGATCAAGAGAAGGCGTTCGACAGGGTGGATCACGACTATCTGCTCGGAACTCTGCGCGCTTTCGGGTTCGGGACGCATTTCGTCGCCCGGATCCGACTTTTGTACGCCGCCGCAGAGTGTCTGATTAAGGTTAACGGGTCCTTGACGGCGCCCCTTCGCTTTAGGAGAGGGGTGCGCCAGGGATGCCCCATGTCCGGCCAGTTATACGCCGTTTGCGTGGAGCCTTTCCTGCGCCTCTTGCGGACGAGGTTGACGGGACTGGCTCTGCAAGGGCCGGGCGTGGAGTTCGTCCTCTCGGCTTACGCCGATGACGTGCTCCTCGCGATAGAGGATCCCGCTGACCTGCGGAGGATGCGTGAGTGCCAGGAGATTTACTCGGCCGCGTCCTCCGCCAGGATCAACTGGGAGAAATGTTCCGGACTCCTGGTGGGTCAGTGGCGGGTGGACTCCCTGCCGGAGGAGCTCAGGCCTTTTGCCTGGAGCACGACCCATCTCCTCTATCTGGGAGTCTACCTTAGCCCCGACGAGGGAGCCTGGCCGGCGAACTGGCAGGAGCTGGAGGCCAAGGTCGCCGCTCGCCTAGGGCGCTGGACAGGACTGCTCCGAGTGCTGTCCTACAGGGGTCGAGCGCTAGTCATAAACCAGCTGGTGGCCGCAATGCTGTGGTACCGGCTGGTCACTTTGACCCCTCCCCCTGCGTTTGTCGCCAAGATACAGAAGAAGCTGGTGGACTTCTTCTGGAACAACAGGAAGCACTGGGTCTCTGCCGCGGTCCTGAGTCTCCCGCTTGAGGAGGGCGGTCAGTCGTTGGTGTGCGTCAGCGCCCAGCTCGCGACTTTCCGTCTTCAGACCCTGCAGAGATACCTTTACGTCGAGCCCCCTCCTAGGTGGTGTGCTCTGGCGAGGTATTTCTTCCGCCAGCAGCTCGACCTCAATTATGACACGCAGCTCCTGTTTGTGAACTTGGGGGGTGCCAGGACCGCCCTCCGGGAGCTGCCTGTCTTTTACAGGGAACTCATCAGGGTCTGGAACAAAGTCTCTACCAAGCGCAGCTCTCCGCCGGCTGGAGTGGCGGCCGTCCTGCAGGAACCGCTGCTCGGGAATCCGTACCTCCACGGCCGAGGCTTTATGTGGCGGTCGGAAGAGAGGGCTGTGGCTGGTGAGGTGACCAGGGTCAGGGACCTGCTCGATGGCGGAGGAGCGGGCTGGATGGCGCCAGACACGCTGGCGCGGCGCCTAAATTCTGCCAACGTCCGCCACGCGGCCGATGCCATCGAGTCGCTAAAAACAGCTCTGGGCCCTGACTCCGTTAGGTGCATCGAGGAGGCTCAAGCACGTGGGGAGATCCCGTCCGAACTGACCCCCGTCCGGACGGAATTCCTCATCGGCGCCAAACCCCGGAACCTCCCTCGGGGGCCGGCGCCTCACAACTTGAGCCGCCTCGGGGAAATCCCCTCCGTGCCTTTCAGTTCCGCGCGGAGGGGTTTCCTGTACGGGCTGCTCCTGCACACCCTCAACTTTGCCATCCTCGCCGGCCGTCCGGACACGCCATGGCGTACCATCTTGCCGTCCGGAGGAGGCGGGGGTCCCCGATGGAGGGCACTCTACGCGGGGGTCCTCCCACTATTCATCGGGGACTTGGCCTGGAGGGTGGTGCACGGAGCAGTGCCGTGCAATAAATTTTTAAGCCGGTTCACGGACTCCCAGGCCGCCTGCAATTTCTGCGGTCTGGAGGAGTCCGTGTTCCATGTTTTTATTGAATGCACGAGGTTGCAGCCCCTGTTCCACTATTTGAAGGGGCTGCTCCTGAAATTCTGGCTGCACTTCAGTCCCACTCTCCTGATCTTTGGGCACCCTGTGCGGAGGGGAGCGGGTAGGTCCGAAGGCCTCCTCGTAGGACTGCTCCTGGGCACGGCCAAGGGTGCCATCAGCCGGTCCAGGCAGCGGGCGGTCGAGGGGGTCGTTCAACCTGACTGCCTGCCTCTCTTCCGCTCTTACATCCGGTCCAGGGTGTCCTTGGAGATGGAGCACGCGGTGTCCACCGGTACGCTCGCGGCCTTCCGCGAGAGGTGGGCACCGGAGGGACTGGAGTGCATCATCACGCCCGGCAACCAAATTTTAATTTGATTTTACGTTTTAAAGTTAATTTGTTTTAATTGCCGGTGCTTTTAGTGTCCCCTTCCCTTTTATAGGGGGCACTGGGGAAAAATTGTGATTTTAGTGCCCAAAAAAAAACAACAAAAAAAAAAAAAGGGAAAAACACACAAAAAAAAAACACAGAAAAGGGGAAAAAAAAATGGGCCTTGTAAATGTCTGGAATGTCACCCAGGTCGGGTGGCACCGTTTAATGTTTTATGTTTTCACAGATAAACTCAAAAGAGTTTCATGCACAAGGACCAATCGTGGAGCAGTGGAGGCGTGTCCTGCTCAGTTGGAGCTGTGAGCAGTGAGGAGAGCTGCTATCAACTTGAGCTCCTGCCTGGAGAGCCTGAGACCAGCCCAGGAAGAAAAGGAAGGAAGGGGCTTCACCTTCAACTTTTACTCAGAGGGAGAGGAGGAGAACAGAAAACTTTTCAACTTTTTTTACCATTCTGCAAGGAGTTGGAGAGAGGGGGAAAAACCAACAACATCCAGTGTGGAAGGAGGGAGACTCTACAATTTCTACAGGTGGGTGTGGGTGCATTTCCCAAAAAGACTTTGTTGTTTCGGTGGGGGGAGGAAAGAAGACCACTGAGGGCCGGAACATCGCGGGGGGTGTGTGTGTGTGTGGTAGTGTGCGTGGGGGCCGTGCTTACAACTAGGCCCCCCCCCACAATTGGAACCCCCCCCACCCCCCCACATTTGCCTAGCCTGGGATAGCTGGAGCTACCAGGCTGAAGATTGTCATTAATCACCCTATTAAAGATCGTTTAGGATTGTGTGCCTGGTGGCTCTAGCTACCCCAGGTGAAGACGTCTTCTCCCCCCACCTGAAGACCATCCCAAAGACTGTGTTTGTGTTTTTGCCATCTGGGGAGTGCACCCACCCACAGCTGCGAGGGGAGACCTGCCCTCGCAGCCCCCCCCCCTTCCCACCCCCCTCTCTCTTTCTCCATTACCTTCTGTTTCTCCCCTCTCTCTCTGAGGCCCCTTTTCTTCCTAATTTAAAAAAAAAAACAATTAAGACAACTGAGCAGAGGGAGCAAGGCCTCTCCCCAATTGTCAACGAGGGGAGAGGTGCCTCGTTAAGGGCTCCTCTGCTCAGTTAATTTACGAGGCCATTAAAGACCATTAAGGCCTGTGACTTTGGGGTGGGTGTAGCCCTTAAAGGGACCCCGTGATGGCGACCCCATCCACGCCGGTGGCAGGGCCAGCGAAGACGTATGCGCAGGTGGCAACCGCTTCCACGGCACCTCCTGCGCCACCCGCTGCCCTGCCACCATTCAGACTCATTACAAAAAAACACGGGGTCAAGAGCTACACTCACCCCACAATGAGCATTGAGGATGCGTGCGGGCGATGGCTGGGGTAGTCGGCCCCTCGGCCATTGTCGCAGCCTCCAAGATGTCTGGGAAGGCCGTGTTCTTCCTGGGGTCGGAGCGGGCGGTGTCCCTGGCCCTTGAAAAGGGGCTCACGGTGGGCGGGACGTTCCTGCCGGTGGACCCTCTCGAGGCCACCGCGCAGAGGGTCATCATTTCAAACGTCCCGCCCTTTGTTCCCGCTGAGCTCCTCCTCCCTCACCTACAACAACTGGGGGAGGTAAGGTCAGGGATCAACCCCATACTGCTCGGCCTCAGGGAGAACAGCCTGCGCCACGTGTTCTCCTTCCGCCGCCAGCTCTTTGTCCGGCTGGCGCGGGAGGACACGACGGAGGGGAATTTTAATGTGGTGCACGAGGGGACTGCCTACCGCGTCTTCTGGACGTCGGACGGCGTGCGGTGCCATGCCTGCAGGGAGGTGGGGCATGTTCGTAAGAACTGCCCCGCCTCCAAGGCCGCCAAACCACCGAAGGCGGCCAAGGCTGGCGCCGCCGCCACCCCTCCCCCTAGTTGCGTCCGCGTGCCGGGAGCCGTAGGTGCGCGGGCATCGTCGGAGGCCTTTGTCTTCAGGGCCTCCGGCGGGGGGGAGGGAGAGCGTCCGACCGGAAAGAAGGCGCGGAAGAAGGCAAAACATCAAGAGGCGGGTCCCCTCGGTGCGCCAGATAATTTGACCACCGCGCTCAGCCCAACCCAGTCACCGGCGAGCGCGTGGTGCCCCGAGCCCGTGCCCGAGCCCTTGAATAACACCACAGAGGGGCCCGGGCGCGGGAAGGGAAAGGAAAAGGGGGGGGCGGAGCGGGAGGCCTCGGCAGACATGGGGGTCTCCCTGCCTCCGCGCGCCCCCAGGAACAAAAGGAGGCACGGCTCCGATGAGGCGGAGGGGGAACAACATCCCTCCGCGGAGGAGTCGGTGCCCGCCGCGTGTCCCGCGTCCCCCACCAGCGCTCCCAAATTGCGCTGCAGGCGCGAAGAGTCTGTCCCCAGGGAGGGTGAGGCAGTCGAGGCTGCCCAGCCGCTGCCTCCTGGGGATGGCATGGAAGATCTGCCTGTCGTGGGGGGCGTGGGGACCGCGGAGGAATGCGTAGCCGCCGGGCCGGGCGTCCCGGGGACTGAGGCGGGCGAGGCCGAAAAGGCCGAACCTGAGCCCGCCCAGCCAATACCCAACTTCCCCCGGGAGTCGCTCGACCCGGCAGAAACACAAACTGATTTTAATGAAACTGTAGATGCTGGGCCGGGGGGTGGCAGCGGGGAGGGGGAGGAACACCCACCCTCGCCTCTTACTTTGGAGCTGGAGCACTTGGGGAGCCTGGGGATCTCCTATGGCCGGGTCTCTCCTTGTTCTCCGGTTCCTGGGGCGGAGGGGGAACCCCTTCCGCTGTCATTTCCCGACCCAGCACCATTTTTAAAAGAGCCCAGTGGGGACTCCTCTGCCGACGATCCTGGGGGTGGGATCGGGGCAGTGCCAGGGCCGGTTGGAGCGGCCGGTTCATTTGCCGTACCTTGTGCGGTCGATGGGCTGGCTGCTGGCGGCCACCTCCCGGAGGAGGACGGGGACTCGGTGGGGGACGCGGGTGAAGACCTAGAGACCACCGCCAGTGAGGCGGTGGATCTGCTCGCGGCCGCCGCTGAGGCCCTCCTCATTCCTGCAAAGGAACTCCGGGACTTTTTGGCCCAGAGCCGGGGTCGCCGCGACCAAGCCCGACTGGCCCTGGAAAAATGGTCCGAGCCGGAGCTGATCAAGGGGTCCGTCCGCGCCGCCGTTAAAACCTTGGCCACGGGCGGGCCCTTGACAAAGGAGCAGCACCTTGAGCTGCGCGAGCTCGAGGGACTCCTCGCTGGGCTGCGGAAGGAGCGGAGTTCAACAAAAGACTCCGCTCCCTCCCCCACAATAGGTTAAGGTAGAGGTTGCACTATGCTTTTGCCATGAAGATAACCATAGCCAGCCTCAACATCAACGGCGGCAGAGGGGCACGCCGTAGATTTGACAATTTTTCGCTCCTGCGGGAGGGGAAATATGCGGTGTGCTTCCTGCAAGAAACCCACACCGTTCCGGGAGACGAAGCCACGTGGCTCCTGGAATGGCAAGGAGAGGTCCGCATGAGCCACCTCACCGCCATTTCTAGTGGGGTGGCCATCTTGCTGGGCCCGCATTTTCAGCCGGAGATCTTGGGGGTCGAGGAGCCCGTGCCAGGCCGCTTGCTGCACGTAACGGTTCGCCTGGGGGACGTGCCGCTCCATCTCGTGAACGTGTACGCCCCTCATCCCGGCCCGCAGCAAACGCGCTTCTTTGAAGAGGTGTCCGCTCTTCTTGGCTCCGTCGACGTCGGCGACTGCATTGTCCTCGGGGGGGATTTTAACTGCACCCTCGAGGCGAGGGACCGCTCCGGTGCCCCGCAGTGCATGACGGCGATGGAGAAGTTGAGGGACCTGGTCGGGTCCTTCGATTTGGTGGACGTCTGGCGAAATCTCCACCCCGACTCCAGCGCCTTTACTTGGGTGAGGCCTGGAGTTGGATGGTCTAGAGTCGACCGCCTTTACGTGTCTCGGGCGTACGTTTCCTGCGTCCCGGCGGCCTCCATGCGGCCGGTGCCGTGTTCGGACCACCACCTGGTGTGGGCGGAGCTCGCTTCGCTCCGCGCGAGGACGGGGTCCGCGTACTGGCACTTTAACAACCGGCTGCTGGAGGACGTGCGGTTCCAGGACTCGTTCCGTCGATTCTGGTCCGACTGGAGAAGGAAGCAGGGGGGCTTCCCCTCCTTGAGGCTATGGTGGGACGTGGGCAAGGCTCACGTCCGCGTCTTCTGTCAAGAGTACGCGAGGGGGTCGACCAAGAGGCGGGCGGCCAGAGTCGGGCGCCTAGAAAAAGAGGTGCTCGACCTGGAAGCCCGTCTCGGTCAAGTCGTCCAGGACCCGGCCCTGCGGACGGTGTACGAAGCGAAGAAGGCCGCGCTGAAGGACCTGCAGCTCGTCGGGTCCCGAGGCGCGTTCGTGAGGTCGCGGATCCGGTTCCTGCGGGATCTGGACCGCGGCTCCCCCTTCTTCTACTCGCTGGAAAAAAGGCAGAGTGTCCGTAAGCAGCTCTTGACGCTGCTGGCCGACGACGGCTCTCTCGTCTCGGATCCGGAGGGCGTCAACAACAGGGTCCGTGAATATTACGGGGCTCTGTTCTCTCCGGATCCGTCCAGCGAGGAAGCGCGTAGAGTTTTGTGGGAGGACCTGCCGAAGGTCGGCCCGGAGGGCGCCGAAAATCTGGAAGCTCCGCTAAGCCTGGCGGAGCTGACCGGTGCCCTCGCCCGGCTCTCGAGGGGAAAATCCCCGGGGCTGGACGGGCTGACCGTGGAGTTCCACAGGGCGTTCTGGGACGTCCTGGGGAGCGACTACGCGCGGGTCCTGGGGGAAAGTCTGGCGACCGGGGAGATGCCCCTCTCTTGGCGCAGGGCAGTCATCGTCCTGCTGCCTAAGAAGGGCGATCTCCGCCTCCTTAAGAACTGGCGCCCGGTCTCCCTCCTCAGCACGGACTACAAAATCTTCGCCAGGGCGATGTCTGCTCGCCTTGGTGCCGTGCTGGACCACATGATCCACCCCGACCAGTCATACACGGTCCCGGGCCGGACAATCCACGATAACATCCATCTGGTCCGGGACCTCATCCATTGTTCCCAGGAGGCTGGTCTGTCGGTCGCCTTCCTATCCCTCGACCAAGAGAAGGCGTTCGACAGGGTGGATCACGACTATCTGCTCGGAACTCTGCGCGCTTTCGGGTTCGGGACGCATTTCGTCGCCCGGATCCGACTTTTGTACGCCGCCGCGGAGTGTCTGATTAAGGTTAACGGGTCCTTGACGGCGCCCCTTCGCTTTAGGAGAGGGGTGCGCCAGGGATGCCCCATGTCCGGCCAGTTATACGCCGTTTGCGTGGAGCCTTTCCTGCGCCTCTTGCGGACGAGGTTGACGGGACTGGCTCTGCATGGGCCGGGCGTGGAGGTCGTCCTCTCGGCTTACGCCGATGACGTGCTCCTCGCGGTAGAGGATCCCGCTGACCTGCGGAGGATGCGTGAGTGCCAGGAGATTTACTCGGCCGCGTCCTCCGCCAGGATCAACTGGGAGAAATGTTCCGGACTCCTGGTGGGTCAGTGGCGGGTGGACTCCCTGCCGGAGGAGCTCAGGCCTTTTGCCTGGAGCACGACCCATCTCCTCTATCTGGGAGTCTACCTTAGCCCCGACGAGGGAGCCTGGCCGGCGAACGGGCAGGAGCTGGAGGCCAAGGTCGCCGCTCGCCTAGGGCGCTGGACAGGACTGCTCCGAGTGCTGTCCTACAGGGGTCGAGCGCTAGTCATAAACCAGCTGGTGGCCGCAATGCTGTGGTACCGGCTGGTCACTTTGACCCCTCCCCCTGCGTTTGTCGCCAAGATACAGAAGAAGCTGGTGGACTTCTTCTGGAACAACAGGAAGCACTGGGTCTCTGCCGCGGTCTTGAGTCTCCCGCTTGAGGAGGGCGGTCAGTCGTTGGTGTGCGTCAGCGCCCAGCTCGCGACTTTCCGTCTTCAGACCCTGCAGAGATACCTTTACGTCGAGCCCCCTCCTAGGTGGTGCGCTCTGGCGAGGTATTTCTTCCGCCAGCAGCTCGACCTCAATTATGACACGCAGCTCCTGTTTGTGAACTTGGGGGGTGCCAGGACCGCCCTCCGGGAGCTGCCTGTCTTTTACAGGGAACTCATCAGGGTCTGGAACAAAGTCTCCACCAAGCGCAGCTCTCCGCCGGCTGGAGTGGCGGCCGTCCTGCAGGAACCGCTGCTCGGGAATCCGTACCTCCACGGCCGAGGCTTTATGTGGCGGTCGGAAGAGAGGGCTGTGGCTGGTGAGGTGACCAGGGTCAGGGACCTGCTCGATGGCGGAGGAGCGGGCTGGATGGCGCCAGACACGCTGGCGCGGCGCCTAAATTCTGCCAACGTCCGCCACGCGGCCGATGCCATCGAGTCGCTAAAAACAGCTCTGGGCCCTGACTCCGTTAGGTGCATCGAGGAGGCTCAAGCACGTGGGGAGATCCCGTCCGAACTGACCCCCGTCCGGACGGAATTCCTCATCGGCGCCAAACCCCGGAACCTCCCTCGGGGGCCGGCACCTCACAACTTGAGCCGCCTCGGGGAAATCCCCTCCGTGCCTTTCAGTTCCGCGCGGAGGGGTTTCCTGGACGGGCTGCTCCTGCACACCCTCAACTTTGCCATCCTCGCCGGCCGTCCGGACACGCCATGGCGTACCATCTTGCCGTCCGGAGGAGGCGGGGGTCCCCGATGGAGGGCACTCTACGCAGGGGTCCTCCCACTATTCATCGGGGACTTGGCCTGGAGGGTGGTGCACGGAGCAGTGCCGTGCAACAAATTTTTAAGCCGGTTCACGGACTCCCAGGCCGCCTGCAATTTCTGCGGTCTGGAGGAGTCCGTGTTCCATGTTTTTATGGAGTGCACAAGGTTGCAGCCCCTGTTCCATTATTTGAAGGGGCTGCTCCTGAAATTCTGGCTGCACTTCAGTCCCACTCTCCTGATCTTTGGGCACCCTGTGCGGAGGGGAGCGGGTAGGTCCGAAGGCCTCCTCGTAGGACTGCTCCTGGGCACGGCCAAGGGTGCCATCAGCCGGTCCAGGCAGCGGGCGGTCGAGGGGGTCGTTCAACCTGACTGCCTGCCTCTCTTCCGCTCTTACATCCGGTCCAGGGTGTCCTTGGAGGTGGAGCACGCGGTGTCCACCGGTACGCTCGCGGCCTTCCGCGAGAGGTGGGCACCGGAGGGACTGGAGTGCATCATCACGCCCGGCAACCAAATTTTAATTTGATTTTACGTTTTTAAGTTTAATTTGTTTTAATTGCCGGTGCTTTTAGTGTCCCCCTTCCCTTTTATAGGGGGCACTGGGGAAAATTGTGATTTTAGTGCCCAAAAAAAAAAACCAAAAAAAGAAAAACACAAAAAAAAAACACAAAAAAAGGGGGGGAAAAAAAAAAAAAAAAAGGGCCTTGTAAATGTCTGGAGTGTCACCCAGGTCGGGTGGCACCGTTTAATGTTTTATGTTTTCGCAGGTAAACTCAAAAGAGTTTCATGCACAAGGACCAATCGTGGAGCAGTGGAGGCGTGTCCTGCTCAGTTGGAGCTGTGAGCAGTGAGGAGAGCTGCTATCAACTTGAGCTCCTGCCTGGAGAGCCCTGAGACCAGCCCAGGAAGAAAAGGAAGGAAGGGGCTTCACCTTCAACTTTTACTCAGAGGGAGAGGAGGAGAACAGAAAACTTTTCAACTTTTTTTACCATTCTGCAAGGAGTTGGAGAGAGGGGGAAAAACCAACAACATCCAGTGTGGAAGGAGGGAGACTCTACAATTTCTACAGGTGGGTGTGGGTGCATTTCCCAAAAAGACTTTGTTGTTTCGGTGGGGGGAGGAAAGAAGACCACTGAGGGCCGGAACATCGCGGGGGGTGTGTGTGTGTGTGGTAGTGTGCGTGGGGGCCGTGCTTACAACTAGGCCCCCCCCCACAATTGGAACCCCCCCCACCCCCCCACATTTGCCTAGCCTGGGATAGCTGGAGCTACCAGGCTGAAGATTGTCATTAATCACCCTATTAAAGATCGTTTAGGATTGTGTGCCTGGTGGCTCTAGCTACCCCAGGTGAAGACGTCTTCTCCCCCCACCTGAAGACCATCCCAAAGACTGTGTTTGTGTTTTTGCCATCTGGGGAGTGCGCCCACCCACAGCTGCGAGGGGAGACCTGCCCTCGCAGCCCCCCCCCCTTCCCACCCCCCTCTCTCTTTCTCCGTTACCCTCTGTTTCTCCCCTCTCTCTCTGAGGCACCTTTTCTTCCTAATTTAAAAAAAAAACAATTAAGACAACTGAGCAGAGGGAGCAAGGCCTCTCCCCAATTGTCAACGAGGGGAGAGGTGCCTCGTTAAGGGCTCCTCTGCTCAGTTAATTTACGAGGCCATTAAAGACCATTAAGGCCTGTGACTTTGGGGTGGGTGTAGCCCTTAAAGGGACCCCGTGATGGCGACCCCATCCACGCCGGTGGCAGGGCCAGCGAAGACATATGCGCAGGTGGCAACCGCTTCCACGGCACCTCCTGCGCCACCCGCTGCCCTGCCACCATTCAGACTCATTACGAAAAAACACGGGGTCAAGAGCTACACTCACCCCACAATGAGCATTGAGGAGTGCGTGCGGGCGATGGCTGGGATAGTCGGCCCCTCGGCCATTGTCGCAGCCTCCAAGATGTCTGGGAAGGCCGTGTTCTTCCTGGGGTCGGAGCGGGCGGTGTCCCTGGCCCTTGAAAAGGGGCTCACGGTGGGCGGGACGTTCCTGCCGGTGGACCCTCTCGAGGCCACCGCGCAGAGGGTCATCATTTCAAACGTCCCGCCCTTTGTTCCCGCTGAGCTCCTCCTCCCTCACCTACAACAACTGGGGGAGGTAAGGTCGGGGATCAACCCCATACCGCTCGGCCTCAGGGAGAACAGCCTGCGCCACGTGTTCTCCTTCCGCCGCCAGCTCTTTGTCCGGCTGGCGCGGGAGGACATGACAGAAGGGCACTTTAATGTGGTGCACGAGGGGACTGCCTACCGCGTCTTCTGGACGTCGGACGGCGTGCGGTGCCATGCCTGCAGGGAGGTGGGGCACGTTCGTAAGAACTGCCCCGCCTCCAAGGCCGCCAAACCACCGAAGGCGGCCATAGCTGGCGCCGCCGCCACCCCTCCCCCTAGTTGCGTCCGCGTGCCGGGAGCCATGGGTGCGCGGGCATCGTCGGAGGCCTTTGTTTTCAGGGCCTCCGGCGGGGGGGAGGGAGAGCGTCCGACCGGAAAGAAGGCGCGGAAGAAGGCAAAACATCAAGAGGCGGGTCCCCTCGGTGCGCCAGATAATTTGACCACCGCGCTCAGCCCAACCCAGTCACCGGCGAGCGCGTGGTGCCCCGAGCCCGTGCCCGAGCCCTTGAATAACACCACAGAGGGGCCCGGGCGCGGGAAGGGAAAGGAAAAGGGGGGGGCGGAGCGGGAGGCCTCGGCAGACATGGGGGTCTCCCTGCCTCCGCGCGCCCCCAGGAACAAAAGGAGGCGCGGCTCCGATGAGGCGGAGGGGGAACAACATCCCTCCGCGGAGGAGTCGGTGCCCGCCGCGTGTCCCGCGTCCCCCACCAGCGCTCCCAAATTGCGCTGCAGGCGCGAAGAGTCTGTCCCCGGGGAGGGTGAGGCAGTCGAGGCTGCCCAGCCGCTGCCTCCTGGGGATGGCATGGAAGATCTGCCTGTCGTGGGGGGCGTGGGGACCGCGGAGGAATGCGTAGCCGCCGGGCCGGGCGTCCCGGGGACTGAGGCGGGCGAGGCCGAAAAGGCCGAACCTGAGCCCGCCCAGCCAATACCCAACTTCCCCCGGGAGTCGCTCGACCCGGCAGAAACACAAACTGATTTTAATGAAACTGTAGATGCTGGGCCGGGGGGTGGCAGCGGGGAGGGGGAGGAACACCCACCCTCGCCTCGTACTTTGGAGCTGGAGCACTTGGGGAGCCTGGGGATCTCCTATGGCCGGGTCTCTCCTTGTTCTCCGGTTCCTGGGGCGGAGGGGGAACCCCTTCCGCTGTCATTTCCCGACCCAGCACCATTTTTAAAAGAGCCCAGTGGGGACTCCTCTGCCGACGATCCTGGGGGTGGGATCGGGGCAGTGCCAGTTGGAGCGGCCGGTTCATTTGCCGTACCTTGTGCGGTCGATGGGCTGGCTGCTGGCGGCCACCTCCCGGAGGAGGACGGGGACTTGGTGGGGGACGCGGGTGAAGACCTAGAGACCACCGCCAGTGAGGCGGTGGATCTGCTCGCGGCCGCCGCTGAGGCCCTCCTCATTCCTGCAAAGGAACTCCGGGACTTTTTGGCCCAGAGCCGGGGTCGCCGCGACCAAGCCCGACTGGCCCTGGAAAAATGGTCCGAGCCGGAGCTGATCAAGGGGTCTGTCCGCGCCGCCATTAAAACCTTGGCCGCGGGCGGGCCCTTGACAAAGGAGCAGCACCTTGAGCTGCGCGAGCTCGAGGGACTCCTCGCTGGGCTGCGGAGGGAGCGGAGTTCAACAAAAGACTCCGCTCCCTCCCCCACATTAGGTTAAGGTAGAGGTTGCACTATGCTTTTGCCATGAAGATAACCATAGCCAGCCTCAACATCAACGGCGGCAGAGGGGCACGCCGTAGATTTGACAATTTTTCGCTCCTGCGGGAGGGCAAATATGCGGTGTGCTTCCTGCAAGAAACCCACACCGCTCCGGGAGACGAAGCCACGTGGCTCCTGGAATGGCAAGGAGAGGTCCGCATGAGCCACCTCACCGCCATTTCTAGTGGGGTGGCCATCTTGCTGGGCCCGCATTTTCAGCCGGAGATCTTGGGGGTCGAGGAGCCCGTGCCAGGCCGCTTGCTGCACGTAACGGTTCGCCTGGGGGACGTGCCGCTCCATCTCGTGAACGTGTACGCCCCTCATCCCGGCCCGCAGCAGACGCGCTTCTTTGAAGAGGTGTCCGCTCTTCTTGGCTCCGTCGACGTCGGCGACTGCATTGTCCTCGGGGGGGATTTTAACTGCACCCTCGAGGCGAGGGACCGCTCCGGTGCCCCGCAGTGCATGACGGCGATGGAGAAGTTGAGGGACCTGGTCGGGTCCTTCGACTTGGTGGACGTCTGGCGAAATCTCCACCCCGACTCCAGCGCCTTTACTTGGGTGAGGCCTGGAGTTGGATGGTCTAGAGTCGACCGCCTTTACGTGTCTCGGGCGTACGTTTCCTGCGTCCCGGCGGCCTCCATGCGGCCGGTGCCGTGTTCGGACCACCACCTGGTGTGGGCGGAGCTCGCTTCGCTCCGCGCGAGGACGGGGTCCGCGTACTGGCACTTTAACAACCGGCTGCTGGAGGACGTGCGGTTCCAGGACTCGTTCCGTCGATTCTGGTCCGACTGGAGAAGGAAGCAGGGGGGCTTCCCCTCCTTGAGGCTATGGTGGGACGTGGGCAAGGCTCACGTCCGCGTCTTCTGTCAAGAGTACGCGAGGGGGTCGACCAAGAGGCGGGCGGCCAGAGTCGGGCGCCTAGAAAAAGAGGTGCTCGACCTGGAAGCCCGTCTCGGTCAAGTCGTCCAGGACCCGGCCCTGCGGACGGTGTACGAAGCGAAGAAGGCCGCGCTGAAGGACCAGCAGCTCGTCGGGTCCCGAGGCGCGTTCGTGAGGTCGCGGATCCGGTTCCTGCGGGATCTGGACCGTGGCTCCCCCTTCTTCTACTCGCTGGAAAAAAGGCAGAGTGTCCGTAAGCAGCTCTTGACGCTGCTGGCCGACGACGGCTCTCTCGTCTCGGATCCGGAGGGCGTCAACAACAGGGTCCGTGAATATTACGGGGCTCTGTTCTCTCCGGATCCGTCCAGCGAGGAAGCGCGTAGAGTTTTGTGGGAGGACCTGCCGAAGGTCGGCCCGGAGGGCGCCGAAAATCTGGAAGCTCCGCTAAGCCTGGCGGAGCTGACCGGTGCCCTCGCCCGGCTCTCGAGGGGAAAATCCCCGGGGCTGGACGGGCTGACCGTGGAGTTCCACAGGGCATTCTGGGACGTCCTGGGGAGCGACTACGCGCGGGTCCTGGGGGAAAGTCTGGCGACCGGGGAGATGCCCCTCTCTTGGCGCAGGGCAGTCATCGTCCTGCTGCCTAAGAAGGGCGATCTCCGCCTCCTTAAGAACTGGCGCCCGGTCTCCCTCCTCAGCACGGACTACAAAATCTTCGCCAGGGCGATGTCTGCTCGCCTTGGTGCCGTGCTGGACCACATGATCCACCCCGACCAGTCCTACACGGTCCCGGGCCGGACAATCCACGATAACAGCCATCTGGTCCGGGACCTCATCCATTGTTCCCAGGAGGCTGGTCTGTCGGTCGCCTTCCTATCCCTCGACCAAGAGAAGGCGTTCGACAGGGTGGATCACGACTATCTGCTCGGAACTCTGCGCGCTTTCGGGTTCGGGACGCATTTCGTCGCCCGGATCCGACTTTTGTACGCCGCCGCGGAGTGTCTGATTAAGGTTAACGGGTCCTTGACGGCGCCCCTTCGCTTTAGGAGAGGGGTGCGCCAGGGATGCCCCATGTCCGGCCAGTTATACGCCGTTTGCGTGGAGCCTTTCCTGCGCCTCTTGCGGACGAGGTTGACGGGACTGGCTCTGCAAGGGCCGGGCGTGGAGGTCGTCCTCTCGGCTTACGCCGATGACGTGCTCCTCGCAGTAGAGGATCCCGCTGACCTGCGGAGGATGCGTGAGTGCCAGGAGATTTACTCGGCCGCGTCCTCCGCCAGGATCAACTGGAGAAATGTTCCGGACTCCTGGTGGGTCAGTGGCGGGTGGACTCCCTGTCGGAGGAGCTCAGGCCTTTTGCCTGGAGTACGACCCATCTCCTCTATCTAGGAGTCTACCTTAGCCCCGACGAGGGAGCCTGGCCGGCGAACTGGCAGGAGCTGGAGGCCAAGGTCGCCGCTCGCCTAGGGCGCTGGACAGGACTGCTCCGAGTGCTGTCCTACAGGGGTCGAGCGCTAGTCATAAACCAGCTGGTGGCCGCAATGTTGTGGTACCGGCTGGTCACTTTGACCCCTCCCCTTGCGTTTGTCGCCAAGATACAGAAGAAGCTGGTGGACTTCTTCTGGAACAACAGGAAGCACTGGGTCTCTGCCGCGGTCTTGAGTCTCCCGCTTGAGGAGGGCGGGCAGTCGTTGGTGTGCGTCAGTGCCCAGCTCGCGACTTTCCGTCTTCAGACCCTGCAGAGATACCTTTACGTCGAGCCCCCTCCTAGGTGGCGTGCTCTGGCGAGGTATTTCTTTGAATGGCGGTGCAGGCTAGAAGGGCTGAATGGCCTGCTCCTGCACCTATTTTCTATGTTTCTATGTTTCTATGTTTCCGCCAGCAGCGCGACCTCAATTATGACACGCAGCTCCTGTTTGTGAACTTGGGGGGTGCCAGGACCGCCCTCCGGGAGCTGCCTGTCTTTTACAGGGAACTCATCAGTGTCTGGAACAAAGTCTCCACCAAGCGCAGCTCTCCGCCGGCTGGAGTGGCGGCCGTCCTGCAGGAGCCGCTGCTCGGGAATCCGTACCTCCACGGCCGAGGTTTCATGTGGCGGTCGGAAGAGACGGCTGTGGCTGGTGAGGTGACCAGGGCCAGGGACCTGCTCGATGGCGGAGGAGCGGGCTGGATGGCGCCAGACATGCTGGCGCGGCGCCTAAACTCTGCCAACGTCCGCCACGCGGCCGATGCCATCGAGTCGCTAAAAACAGCTCTGGGCCCTGACTCCGTTAGGTGCATCGAGGAGGCTCAAGCACGTGGGGAGATCCCGTTCGAACTGACCCCCGTCCGGACGGAATTTCTCATCGCCGCCAAACCCCGGAACCTCCCTCGGGGGCCGGCGCCTCACAACTTGAGCCGCCTCGGGGAAATCCCCTCCGTGCCTTTCAGTTCCGCGCGGAGGGGTTTCCTGGACGGGCTGCTCCTGCACACCCTCAACTTTGCCATCCTCGCCGGCCGTCCGGACACGCCATGGCGTACCATCTTGCCGTCCGGAGGAGGCGGGGGTCCCCGATGGAGGGCACTCTACGCAGGGGTCCTCCCACTATTCATCGGGGACTTGGCCTGGAGGGTGGTGCACGGAGCAGTGCCGTGCAACAAATTTTTAAGCCGGTTCACGGACTCCCAGGCCGCCTGCAATTTCTGCGGTCTGGAAGAGTCCGTGTTCCATGTTTTTATGGAATGCACAAGGTTGCAGCCCCTGTTTTATTATTTGAAGGGGCTGCTCCTGAAATTCTGGCTGCACTTCAGTCCCACTCTCCTGATCTTTGGGCACCCTGTGCGGAGGGGAGCGGGTAGGTCCGAAGGCCTCCTCGTAGGACTGCTCCTGGGCACGGCCAAGGGTGCCATCAACCGGTCCAGGCAGCGGGCGGTCGAGGGGGTCGTTCAACCTGACTGCCTGCCTCTCTTCCGCTCTTACATCCGGTCCAGAGTGTCCTTGGAGATGGAGCACGCGGTGTCCACCGGTACGCTCGCGGCCTTCCGCGAGAGGTGGGCACCGGAGGGACTGGAGTGCATCATCACGCCCGGCAACCAAATTTTAATTTGATTTTACGTTTTAAAGTTTATTTTGTTTTAATTGCCGGTGCTTTTAGTGTCCCCCTCTCCTTTTATAGGGGGCACTGGAAAAAAGGAAAATTTGATTTTAGTGCCCAAAAAAAAAAACAAAAAAAAAAAAGAAAAAAAAAGAAAAAAAAAAGGGCCTTGTAAATGTCTGCTGTGTCACCCAGGCGGGTGGCATGGTTTTAATGTTTTTGTTTTTGCAGGTAAACTCAAAAGAGTTTCATGCACAAGTACCCCCAGGTCCCTCTGCACTGCAGCATGTTGTAATTTCTTCCCATTCAAATAATATTCCCTTTCACTGTTTTTTTTCCCAAGGTGGATGACCTCACATTTTCCAACATTATATTCCATCTGCCAAACCTTAGCCCATTCGCTTAACCTATCTAAATCTCTTTGCAGCCTCTCTGTGTCCTCTACACAACCCGCTGTCCCACTAATCTTTGTGTCATCTGCAAATTTTGTTCCACTACACTCTGTCCCCTCTTCCAGGTCATCTATGTATATTGTAAACAGTTGTGGTCCCAGCACTGATCCCTGTGGCACACCACTAACCATCGATTTCCAACCCAAAAAGGACCCATTTATACCGACTCTCTGCTTTCTGTTAGCCAGCCAATTCTCGATCCATGCTAATACATTTCATCTGACTCCGCGTACCTTTATCTTCTGCAGTAACCTTTTGTGTGGCACCTTATCGAATGCCTTTTGGAAATCTAAATACATCACATCCATCGGTACACCTCTATCCACCATGCTCGTTATATCCTCAAAGAATTCCAGTAATTTAGTTAAACATGATTTCCCCTTCATGAATCCATGTTGCGTCTGCTTGATTGCACTATTCCTATCTAGATGTCCCGCTATTTCTTCCTTAATGATAGCTTCAAGCATTTTCCCCACTACAGATGTTAAACTAACCGGCCTATAGTTACCTGCCTATTGTCTGCCCCCTTTTTTAAACAGAGGCATTACATTAGCTGCTTTCCAATCCGCTGGTACCTCCCCAGAGTCCAGAGAATTTTGGTAGATTATAACGAATGCTTCTATTAACTTCCGCCATCTCTTTTAATACCCTGGGATGCATCTCATCAGGACCAGGGGATTTGTCTACCTTGAGTCCCATTAGCCTGTCCAGCACTACCCCCCTAGTGATAGTGATTATCTCAAGGGCCTCCCTTCCCACATTCCCGTGACCAGCAATTTCTGGCATGGTTTTTGTGTCTTCCACTGTGAAGACCGAAGCAAAATAATTGTCTAAGGTCTCAGACATTTCCACATTTCCCATTATTAAATCCCCCTTCTCATCTTCTAAGGGACCAACATTTACTTTCGTCACTCTTTTCCATTTTATATATCAGTAAAAACTTTTATTATGTGTTTTTATGTTTTGCGCAAGTTTACTTTTGTAATCTATCTTTCCTTTCTTTATTGCTCTCTTAGTCATTCTTGGCTGTCGTTTAAAATTTTCGCAACCTTCTAGTTTCCCACTAACCTTGGCCACCTTATACGCATTGGTTTTTAATTTGATATTCTCCTTTACTTACTTGGTTATCCACGGCTGGTTAACCCTTCTCTTGCCGCCCTTCTTTTTCACTGGAATATATTTTTGTTGAGCACTATGAAAGAGCTCCTTAAAAGTCCACCACTGTTCCTCAATTGTGCCACCGTTTAGTCTGTATTCCCAGTCTACTTTAGCCAACTCTGCCCTCATCCCACTGTAGTCCCATTTGATTAAGCATAGTACGCTCGTTTGAGACACTACTTCCTCAACCTCAGTCTGTATTACAAATTCAACCATACTGTGATCACTCATTCCGAGAGGTTCTTTTATGAGGAGATCATTTATTATTTCTGTCTCATTACACAGGACCAGATCTAAGATAGCTTGCTCCCTTGTAGGTTCTGTAACATACTGTTCTAAGAAACAATCCCGTATGCATTCTATGAATTCCTCCTCAAGGCTACCCCGTGCGATTTGATTTGACCAATCGATGTGCAGGTTAAAATCCCCCATGTTTGCTGCCGTTCCTTTTTCACATGCCTCCATTATTCCCTTGATTATTGTCCGCCCCACTGTGAAGTTATTATTTGGGGGCCTATAAACTACGCCCACCAGTGACTTTTTCCCCTTACTATCTCTAATCTCCACCCACAATGATTCAACATTTTGTTCATTAGAGCCAATATCATCTCTCACAACTGCCCTGATATCATCCTTTATTAACAGAGCCAACCCACCTCCTTTCCCTTCTTGTCTATCTTTCCGAATTGTCAGATACCCCTGTATGTTTAATTCCCAGTCTTGGCCACCCTGCAGCCACGTTTCTGTAATGGCCACCAAATCATACCCATTTGTAATGATTTGTGCCGTCAACTCATTTACTTTATTTCGAATGCTGCGTGCGTTTAGGTAGAATGTTTTAATACTCATTTTTAAACCATGATTTTTAGTTTTGACCCCTCCTGCAGCTCCTTTATATTCATACATATTGTCCCTTCCTGTCACCTTGTGGTTCACACTTACCCCAGTGCTACTCTGCTCTGTTGCCTCCTGCCTTTTGCATTCTTTCTTGGGGTCCTGTTCATCTGAGCTCTCACCCACTCTAACTAGCTCAGAGCCCTCTCCTGTGTTCCGAATACGCCTCGCATTGAGGCACCGAGCTTTCAGGCTTGCCTTTTTAGTACACTTTGACTCTTTAGAATTTTGCTGTACCGTGGCCCTTTTTGTTTTTTGCCTTGGGTTTCTCTGCCCTCCACTTTTAGTCATCTCCTTTCTGTCTTTTGCTTCTGTCTCCATTTTGTTTCCCTCTGTCTCCCTGCATTGGTTCCCACCCCCTGCCATATTAGTTTAACTCTTCCCCAATAGCACTAGCAAACACTTCCCCTAGGACATTGGTTCCGGGAAAATCGACGACAATGAAGCCCAAAGATCACTTACAAACTCTAAGATCACTTACAAACTTTTAAACTTGTAAATTTACATAACTTGCAAAAAACTTTTAATTTGAGGACAGTTACAACAGTAACAACAATAATAACAACAACAACAACAGCAGCAAAGAAAGGCTGCACCCATATGTACTCCGCCTCACTCTAAGATTGCCCGCTGCGTTTGGTCTTGTTGACTCCACCCCTGCCTGCCCGCAGTGGTGCAGTGTTTCTCAGGTTGGTACCAAACTTATTCTTTCTAACATCTCGGGTAATGCGCATTTCTTGATGCGGCGGGGGGGGCGGTAGGGGCAGGCAGTAATGTGGAAGGCCCGGCCGGATTGGGCCTCTTCAGAGGCTGGTCTGGGGATTGGAGTGAGAGTGGCAGTTGATTCTGTCAATGGGCATGGGGTCTGGGCAGATTCCCTTATTGCAGCAGCTAACTCTGACATTCCCTCCCTCATGTGCCCTGACAGTGTCTCAGCTACCTTCAACATTCGCTCCCTCATGTTTGCCGACAGCGTATCAGCTACCTGCGACATTCCCTTCCTTATGTTCGCCGACAGCGTATCAGCTATCTGCGACATTCCCTCCCTCATGTTTACTGACAGCGTATCAGCTGCCTGCGACATTCCCTCCCTCATGTTCACCAATGGTGTATCAACTATCTGCAACATTCCCTCCCTCATGTGCACCGTCAGTGCATTAGTTGCCTGTGACATTCCCTTCCTCATGTGCTCCAACAGTGTATCAGCTGCCTGCGACATTCCCTCCCTCATGTTCTCGGACAGTGTTCCCATTTCTCGTGAGAGTGTTGTTACTTCTCCCGACAATCCCGATACCTCATCACCCACTGATGGTGTCCAGGAGTGATCGTGTAAGGTCAATGCTCTCCGCACTCATTGCCATTATCTGAACCACATCTGTTAGATCCTGCACCTCAGGAGAGCGCTGTCGAGCTCTCCTTCCACTCCTCACCCTGGGTGTGGCTCGCTGCATACATAAGAACATAAGAATTAGGAACAGGAGTAGGCCATCTAGCCCCTCGAGCCTGCTCCCCCATTCAATAAGATCATGGCTGATCTGGCCGTGGACTCAGCTCCACTTACCTGCCCTCTCCCCATAACCCTTAATTCCCTTAGTGGTTAAAAATCTATCTATCTGTGACTTGAATACATTCAATGAGCTAGCTTCCTTGGGCAGAGAATTCCACAGATTCACAACCCTCTGGGAGAAGAAATTCCTTCTCAACTCGGTTTTAAATTGGCTCCCCCATATTTTGAGGCTGTGTCCCCTAGTTCTAGTCTTCCCTACCAGTGGAAACAACCTCTCTGCCTCTATCCTGTCTATCCCTTTCATGATTTTAAATGTTTCTATAAGATCACCCCTCATCCTTCTGAGCTCCAAGAGTAAAGACCCAGTCTACTCAATCTATCATCATAAGGTAACCCCCTCATCTCCGGAATCAGCCTAATGAATCGTCTCTGTACCCCCTCCAAAGCCAGTATATCCTTCCTTAAGTAAGGTGACCAAAACTGCACGCAGTACTCCAGGTGCAGCCTTACCAATACCCTATGCAGTTGCAGCAGGACCTCCCTGCTTTTGTACTCCATCCCTCTCGCAATGAAGGCCAACATTCCATTCGCCTTCCTGATTACCTGCTGCACCTGCAAACTAACTTTTTGGGATTCATGCACAAGGACCCCCAGGTCCCTCTGCACCTCAGCATGTTGTAATTTCTCCCCATTCAAATAATATTCCCTTTTACTGTTTTTTTTTCCAAGGTGGATGACCTCACACTTTCCGACATTGTATTCCATCTGCCAAAGCTTAGCCCATTCGCTTAACCTATCTAAATCTCTTTGCAGCCTCTCTGTGTCCTCTACACAACCCGCTTTCCCACTAATCTTTGTGTCATCTGCAAATTTTATTCCACTGCACTCTGTCCCCTCTTCCAGGTCATCTATGTATATTGTAAACAGTTGTGGTCCCAGCACCGATCCCTGTGGCACACCACTAACCATCGATTTCCAACCCGAAAAGGACCCATTTATCCCGACTCTCTGCTTTCTGTTAGCCAGCCAATTCTCGATCCATGCTAATACATTTCATCTGACTCCGCGTACCTTTATCTTCTGCAGTAACCTTTTGTGTGGCACCTTATCGAATGCCTTTTGGAAATCTAAATACACCACATCCATCGGTACACCTCTATCCACCATGCTCGTTATATCCTCAAAGAATTCCAGTAAATTAGTTAAACATGATTTCCCCTTCATGAATCCATGCTGTGTCTGCTTGATTGCACTATTCCTATCTCGATGTCCCGCTATTTCTTCCTTAATGATAGTTTCAATCATTTTCCCCACTACAGATGTTAAACTAACCAGCCTATAGTTAACTGCCTTTTGTCTGCCCCCTTTTTTAAACAGAGGCGTTACATTAGCTGCTTTCCAATCCGCTGGTACCTCCCCAGAGTCCAGAGAATTTTGGTAGATTATAACGAATGCATCTGCTATAACTTCCGCCATCTCTTTTAATACCCTGGGATCCATTTCTTCAGGACCAGGGGACTTGTCTACCTTGAGTCCCATTAGCCTGTCCAGCACTACTCCCCTAGTGATAGTGATTGTCTCGATGTCCTCCCTTCCCACATTCCTGTGACCAGCAATTTTTGGCATGGTTTTTGTGTCTTCCACTGTGAAGACCGAGGCAAAATAATTGTTTAAGGTCTCAGCCATTTCCACATTTCCCATTATTAAATCCCTCTTCTCATCTTCTAAGGGACCAACATTTACTTTAGTCACTCTTTTCCACTTTATATATCTGTAAAAGCTTTTACTATCTGTTTTTATGTTTTGCGCAAGTTTACCTTTGTAATCTATCTTTCCTTTCTTTATTGCTTTTTTAGTCATTCTTTGCTATTGTTTAAAATTTTCCCAATCCTCTAGTTTCCCACTAACCTTGGCCACCGCATCCCACTGGAATCTGCACCCTCGGATGTTGGGGCCCTGGGTGTGCCTTGCTGCACCCCACTGGGACCCGCAGCCTCAGACTGTGCGAAACCCTGGAATGTCCCAACATTCGTACACTCAGGAAAGGGCCTGGCACCACCATGGGCGGCATCTGCACCTCCTCCAGAGTGAGTACAATAGTGGGGGCTTCATCCATCCCATTCCCCCTCCCCCTCATCCTCATGCTCTTGGTCTGGGGGGTGGGATTGGAAGATGTTCTCCCCTTCAGGCTCGTCTGCATCTGAATCTTCTTCTGCACCGTCTTCAGCCTCGTCTGGGTTGGCCTCAAGTTCTGCAAAATATAACAGAACAGACAAATGGTTAGCAGCAGAGGAGGGGGGAGGGTGGCATGAGTAGGTTGAAACAGCGCAAGCCAGGCAGCAGGCTGATTTGAAAGACCACGATGAATGATAGCACATTGCATCAACCGAAGCGTAGCAGACGGAGACATCCCCATGAACCGAAGCATGGCTAGCCCGCACAGTACTTAACGTTTAGCAAAGCCAGACTGTGGAATTTGCAGGACTTACCCTCTTCCTCAAGTGTGGGCCCAGCTTGTGCTTTTCAGAAGATAGGACCCATCAAAGCAGTGACCCTTTCTTCCAAGGGTGTCAGTGGGAGCAGATTTTCTGGGCATTCTCCTGTTCGAGTTCTTTCCCTTTTGTTGTGTGCCAACCTTCCTCTGCAAAGATGAAAATATAACTTTTTAAAGAGGGTGTTGTTATGTATGTATGCTTGGGTTACTAGCCACTGTCGGGAGGTCATTGAGCTGTACGCAAGTGTGTGCTGCCCAGGTATAAAAGGCAAGCCATCTTGTTATGTAATCACTTTGGGCCCTATAAAGCAGAGCCAGGTTTGCACCTGTGTTAGTTTACAGTATTCAGTCGATCGAGTTATTACATACATAACACTTGGCGACGAGGTAACTTAAGAACCTTCGCATGCAAAAATGAGCACAATTGAAATTCTGGAGAGATTCGTGGAGAGAGAGGATGGGGCAGATTTTGTAGCTCGCCTGGACCAGTACTTCGTGGCCAACAAAATGGAGGAACCCACTGACGCAGTTAGGCGCAGGGCGGTCTTCCTCACGGTTTGCGGTCCGAAAATCTATGGACTCATAAAGAATCTTCTCTCGCCAGGAAGTCCAACAGACAAGGAATATGAGGAATTGTGTGCTCTGGTACGTGACCATCTCAAACCAGAAGAAGGCATCATCATCTCACAATATCGATTCTACACGCACGTTCGTTCTGAGGGCCAGGATGTGTCAGAATTCGTTGGCGACCGAAGAAGTTTCGATGGACCGTGTAAGTTCGAAAACGCGTTGGGAGACATGCTGCGGGACTTCTTTGTAATCGGCATCAACCACGAGGTGATCCTGCCTAACTACTGGCGGCGGAGATGCTGGATTTGAGCAAGGTCATCACGATTGCCCAGGCATGCTTGACGACAGACAAAAACTTAAAGCAGATATCATCAAAAAATCGGAACTCAGCAAGTACTGTAAACAAGATTGTATCGTCGTTTGGCAGAGCTGCATATGGCAGGGCCTACTCGACTGCGTATGCGAAACCTGTGGCTGCCCAAAGTCCGTCAACAGGAATAAATCCGATTTCACTGTTATTACATACATAACACTCTGAATTAAATATCTTCTGCCATATGACTGCCCGTTACACCAGTCTCTCTCTGTCCTCCTGAAGTGTGTTATTATCCCCCTCACTGTTTCGTGTCATCGACAAACTTTGAAATGATGCCCCTGTACCCAAATTCAGCTCACTGATTTATATGAAAAAGATCAGTAAGTCCCAATACTGACCTGCTGGAGGAACCACTGTTTCCTTCCTTCCGGTCTGATAAACAACCGTTCACCACTACTCTCTGCTTTCTGTCCCTGAGCCAATTCCGTATCCACGCTGCCACTTCCCCTTGAATCCCAGGGACTTACATTTGTGCTAACAAGCCTATTGCGTGGTACTTTATCAAATGCCTCTAATTAATCTTTTTATGCCATCATGTATTCCACTGGATTACCACCTGCATTTTTAATTTATGTATCTGTGAGAGAAAATGATCAGTGAAAATTATTGAAGGACTTGACCATTATTTAAGGATATAAGAATTATGAGAAGGAGTAGACCATTCTGTCCCACGAGCCTGCTCCGCCATTCAATACGATCATGGCTAATCTTCTACCTCAACTCCACTTTCCTGCCCGAAAATCTAGCAATCTCAGCCTTAAATATACTCCACGATTCAGCAGCCATAGCCCTCTGGGGCAGAGAATTCCAAATATTCACAACCTGCTGAGTGAAGAAATTCCTTTTCATCTCTCTCTTAAATGGCCGAGCCCTTATCCTGAGACTGTGCCCCCTAGCTCTAGACACTCCAGCCGGGAGAAACAACCTCTCAGCATCTACCCTGTCAATTCCCTTCAGAATCTTGTATGTTTCAATGCGATCACCTCTCATTCTTCTAAACTCCAGAGAGTTTAAGCCCATTCTTCACAATCTCTTATCGTAAGGCAGCCCTCTCATCCCAGGAATCAATCAAGTGAACCTTCATTGCACTGCCTCCAAAGCAAATACTTCCTTAGATAAGGAGACCAAAATTGTGCACAAAGGTTACTGCACAAGATCAAAGCTCACGGGGTTGGGAAAATATATTAACATGGATAGCGGATTGGCTAACTAACAGAAAACAGAGAGTCGGGATAAATGGGCCATTTTCCGATTAGCAAACAGAAACTGGTTGGGTGTTGCAGGGTTCGGTGCTGGGGCCTCAACTATTTACAATCTATATTACTGACTTGGATGAAGGGACTGAGTGTAATGTAGCCAAGTTTGCTGATGATACAAAGATTGGTGGGAAAGCAAATTGTGAGGAGAACACAAAAAATCGGCCAAGTGCTATAGAAAGGCTAAGTGAGTGGGCAGAAATTTGGCAGATGGAGCATCATGTGGGAAAATTTGAGGTTATCCACTTTGGCAGAAAAAATAGAAAAGCAAATTATAATTTAAATGGAGAATGGAGTAAAAAAAGCAGAGAAATCCTGCTACAACTGTACAGGGTATTGGTGAGGCCACACCTGGAGTACAGTGTACAGTTTTGGTCTCCGTATTTAAGGAAGGATATACTTGCATTGGAGACAGTCCAGAGAAGGTTCACTCGGTTGATTCCAGATATGAGGGGGTTGACTTATGAGGATAGGTCAAGTAGGTTGGGCCTATACTCATTGGAGTTTAGAAGAATGAGAGGTGATCTTATCAAAACATATAAGATAATGAGGGGGCTCGACAAGGTGGATGCAGAGAGGATATTTCCACTCAAAGGGGGAACTAAAACGAGGGGGCATAGTCTCAGAATAAGGGGCCGCCCATTTAAAACTGAGATGAGGAGGAATTTCTTCTCTCAGAGGGTTATAAATCTGTGGAATTCTCTGCCTCAGAGAGCTGTGGAGGCTGGGTCATTGAATATATTTAAGGCAGAGATAGACAGATATTTGAGTGATAGATATTTGAGTAAAGGGTTATGGGGAGTGGGCAGGGAAGTGGAGCTGAATCCATGATCAGATCAGCCATGATCTTATTGAATGGCGGAGCAGGCTCAAGGGGCCTATTCCTGCTCCTATGTCTTATGTTCTTATAAGTGTGGTCCCAGCATCGATCCTCGTGGACCAACACTTCCCACCTTTTGCCAATTTGAGTAGCTACCCGTAACCTCTACTCCCTGTTTTTTGTTTGGTAGCCAGCTTAGATCACTTTCCATACCTCGAGAGACAATTATCAGCAAGGACAGACATCGAAGACAAGGTTCAATACCACTCCAGTGCATCAGCGCAGCCTTCGGCCGCTTGAAAAAAAGAGTTTTCGAAGATCAGGCCCTCAAATCTGCCACCAAGCTTATGGTCTACAGGGCTGTAGTAATAGCCTCCCTCCTGTATGGCTCAGAGATGTGGACCATATACAGTAGACACCTCAAATCACCGGATAAATACCACCAACAATGTCTCCGCAAGATCCTGCAAATCCCCTGGGAGGACAGACGCACCAACATTAAGGTCCTTGATCAGGCCAACATCCCCAGCATTGAAGCACTGACCACACTCGACCAGCTCTGTTGGGCAGATCACGTTGTTCGCATGCCTGACACAAGACTCCCAAAGGAAGTGCTCTACTCGGAACTCCGACACGGAAAGCGAGCCCAAGGTGGGCGGAGGAAACGTTTCAAGGACATCCGCAAAGCCTTCTTGATAAAATGCAACATCCCCACCGACACCTGGGAATCCCTGGCCAAAGACAGACCTAAATGGAGGAAGAGCATCCGGGAGGGCGCTGAGTGCCTCGAGTCTCGTCGCCGAGTGCATGCAGAAAAAAGCACATGGAGCAGAAGGAGCGTGCGGCAAAGCAGTCCCACCGACCCTTTCCTTCAACCACATTCTGTCCCACCTGTGACAGAGATTGTAATTCCTGTATTGGGTTGTACAGTCACCTGAGAACTCACCTTTAGGGTGGAAGCAAGTCTTCCTCGATTTCGAGGGACTGCCGATGAAGATGATGATCTCCGCTGACCCCACATGCTCCGGTTTTAGTCACGAGTCTATTATTATCAAATGGATCTAGAGATCAAGAGGTAGAGAATTGCCTCTAGCGCTGTGAAAGGAATAGACCTCACATGTCCCTGATGATGTGAGATTTGAAGATCGTTGCAGAATGTAGAATGGGCAGGGATGAATGAGGAGTGAAGAATGCACAGAATGAGAGAGACTGTGGAACCTTGGCGATCCCCTGTCACAATGAGAAAATGTCAAAGAATGAGTCATACACTGGAGCAGCTTGACAGGACACAACAGGACCCACAATACGGCCTCACTGGAAGAACTTATAATGGTAATTTTCTCAAAATGTTCATGGTGTCAGATTCTGTCAAAGGCTTTAGAAATGTTTAAAGCTTGACAAATGATTCATGCCAGGTGTGCAGTGATTGGTAACAAAAGCAATCACTTTGCCAGTAGAAAGACTGTATTAAAAAGCATATTGATGGGTACAACAGCTGCTCCCTTTGTAGAATCATAAAACGGTTACAGATCAGACGGAGGCCATTCGGCCCGTCGAGCAAGTGCCGGCTCTCTGCCAGAGCACTTCGGCTAGTCCCACTCCCCCGCCCTTTCCCTGTAGCCTTGAAACTTTGTGTCCTTCAGATACTGGCCGAATTCCCTTTTGAAAGCCGCAATTGTGTCTGCTTCCACCACCCTTTCAGGCAGTGCATTCCAGATCCTAATCACGCGTAAAATTGTTTTTCCTCATGTCGCCTTTGGTTCTTCTGCCAATCACATTAAATCTGTGTCCTCTGGTTCTCGACCCTTCTGCCAATGGGGACAGTTTCTCTCCATCTACTGTTCAGACCCCTCATGATTTTGAACACTTCTATCAAATCTCCTTTCAACCTTCTCTGCTCTAAGGATAACAACCCCAGCATCTCTAGTCTATCCACATAACTGAAGTCCCTCATCCCGCGAACAATTCTTGGAAATCTTTTCTGCACCTTCTCTAAGGCCTTCACATCCTTCCTAAAGTGCGGTGCCCAGAATTAAGAACATAAGAACATAAGAAATAGGAACAGGAGTAGGCCATAAGGCCCCTCGAGCCTGCTCCGCCATTCAATAAGATCATGGCTGATCCGATCATGGACTCAGCTCCACTTCCCCGCCCACTCCCCATCACCCCTTATCTCCTTATCCTTCAAGAAACCGTCTATTTCCGTTTTAAATTTATTCAATGTCCCAGCTCCCACAGCTCTCTGAGGCAGCGAATTCCACAGATTTACATCCCTCTGAGAGAAGAAGTTTCTCCTCATCTCTGCTTTAAATGGGCGGCCCCTTATTCTAAGATCATGCCCTCTAGTTCCAGTCTCCCCCATCAGTGGAAACATCCTCTCTGCATCCACCTTGTCAAGCCCCCTCATAATCTTATACGTTTCGATAAGATCACCTCTCATTCTTCTGAATTCCAATGAGTAGAGGCCCAACCGACTCATCCTTTCCTCATAAGTCAACCTCCTCATCCCCAGAATCAACCTAGTGAACTTTCTCTGAACTGCCTCCAATGCAAGTATATCCTTTAGTAAATATGGAAACCAAAACTGCACACAATATTCCAGGTGTGGCCTCACCAATACCTTATATAGCTGTAGCAAGACTTCCCTGCTGTTGTACTCCAGCCCTTTGCAATAAAGGCCAAGATACCAAAAGTAGGTCACTTGCAGTCAGAATCAGGTGAATTTATAATGGAGAACAAATAAATGGCAGACCAATTGATCAAATACTTTGATTACGGGTTCATTAAGGAAGACACAAATAACCTTTCGGAAATACTAGGGGACTGAGTGTCTAGCGAGGAGGAGGAACTGAAGGAAATCCTTATTAGTCAGGAAGTTGTGTCAGGGAAATTGATGGGATTGAAGGCTGATATATCCCCAGCCTGAAAGTCTGCATCCCAGAGTATTTAAGGAAGTGGCCCTAGAAATAGTGGATGCATTGGTGGTCATTTTCCAACATTCTATAGACTCTGGATCAGTTCCTATGGATTGGAGGGTAGCTAATGTAACCCCGGACCATCTCAATTTGTAAAAAGACTGTTACTAATATCTTAAAGGGGGATATTGTCATGTTTGTATGCTTTGGGTTACTAGCCCACCAGGTGGCGCCACTGTCGGAGGTCAAGGCAAGCCATCTTGTAATGTAATCACTTTGGGCCCTAATAAAGCAGAGCCAGGTTTGTACCTGAGTTAGTTTACAATATTCAGTCTATCGCATTATTACATATATAACAGGTGTCTTTCTGTTGGGTGGGACATATACAGTTGGTCACAGTTACAATTGCAATTCCATTCAATAAATGAAAATATTACTTACACTAACTACTTGACCAAGATCCTGCCACTTCTTTTTGCCCTGGCCTCCAGACCTCGTGGTGATCACCATTGCACAGTAATCTTCTGCAAGTTGGTTCCAGCGTTTCTTCATTTCTTTTGGTGAAATTTTAATGTGACCTCTGCTGGTGTCCAGCTCATGCTATTTGGCCTCAATTACAGTAACTAGTGCCTGCACTTCATCCTGTGAGAAATTCTTGGTCCTTGAGCCACGTTGCAGCTCCGATTTTTCCAATGAGAATTAAAGTTCTCACACACAACGGGCTCTTTAAAAATGGCCGAATGCAGCCGAATGCAGACCGGGAGGTGTGCTAGGCATGCACAGCCATAGCAGTCACGTAAAAAACGTCCTTTTTTTTCCCGCATATGGGCAGAAGGGGGGGGCATCATTTTTTTGGTGCAAACAATAGGGTCCACCCCCTGAAGCTAAAAGACATGCTGCACGGCGGCAATTTCAAAAAATAGAATGGGGAAACTTGCTAATTTTTTTTGGAATAGTCAGGGCCAAAAAAAATGGGCGTAACTCTTGCAATACGCCACAAAACGGCATTGGGGAAAATTGAGCCCAATGTAAGTATATAAATATACAATGTGGGTATACATCTTCCATCTTCCAGTGGAAAAGCAAAATTTGGTCAGGCAGAGTCAGCATGGATTTATGAAGGGGAAGTCATGTTTGACAAATTTGCTGGAGTTCTTTGAAGATGTATCGAACAGAGTTGATAAAGGGGAATCAGTGGATGTGGTGTATTTGGACTTCCAGAAGGCATTTGACAAGGTGCCACATAAAAGGTTACTGCACAAGATAAAAGTTCATGGGGTTGGGGGCATTATATTAACATGGACAGAGGATTGGCTAACGAACAGAAAATCGAGAGTCAAGATAAATGGTTCATTCTCTGGTTGGCAACCAGTAACTAGTGGGGTGCCGCAGGGATCAGTGCTGAGACCCCAACTATTTACAATCTATAGAAACGACTTGGAAGAAGGGACTGAGTGTAACGTAGCCAAGTTTGCTGACGATACAAAGAAGGGAGGAAAAGCAATGTGTGAGGAGAACACAAAAAATCTGCAAAAGGGCATAGACAGACTAAGTGAGTGGGCAAAAATTTGGCAGATGGAGTATAATGTTGGAAAGTGTGAGGTCATGCACTTTGGCAGAAAAAAATCAAAGAGCAAGTTATTATTTAAATGGAGAAAAATTGCAAAGTGCTGCAGTACAGCGGCACCTGGGGGCACTTGTGCATGAAACACAAAAGGATAGTATGCAGGTGCAGCAGGTGATCAGGAAGGCCAATGGTATCTTGGCCTTTATTGCAAAGGGGATGGAGTATAAAAGCAGGGAAATCTTGCGACAGCGATATAAGGCATTGGTGAGACCACACCAGGAATACTGCGTGCAGTTTTGGTTTCCATATTTATGAAAGGATATATTTGCTTTGGAGGCAGTTCAGAGAAGGTTCACTCGGTTGATTCCGGGGATGAGGGGTTGACTTATGAGGAAAGGTTGAGTAGGTTGGGTCTCATCTCATTGGAATTCAGAAGAATGAGAGGTGATCTTATCAAAACGTATAAGATTATGAGGGGGCTTGACAAGGTGGATGCAGAGAGGATGTTTCCACTGATGGGGGAGATTAGAACTAGAGGGCACGATCTTAGAATTAGGGGCCGCCCATTTAAAACAGAGATGAGGAGAAATTTCTTCTCTCAGAGGTTTGTAAATCTGTGGAATTCGCTGCCTCAGAGAGCTGTGGAAGCTGGGACATTGACTGTATTCAAGCCAGAAATTGACAGTTTCTTAAACGATAAGGGGATAAACGGTTCTGGGGAGCGGGCGGGGAATTGGAGCTGAGTCCATGATCAGATCAGCCATGATCCTATTGAATGGCAGAGCAGACTCGAGGGGCTGTATGGACGACTCCTGTTCCTATTTCTTATGTTCTTGTCTCATAGCATGGATGTGTTCTTCAAAGGGAACTCCTTCTCAATGATAGATTAAGCAAAGCACATGAGACCACAACTATTCTGCATGGTTCAGCTGCTCGTACAGTAAAGCTCTCTTTCATCGCTGCCCCCCACCACCCCCCCACAGCATGACAAGTGCCCCCCATCTCCGCATAGGAACATAGGAACAGAATTAGGCCATTCAGTTCCTTTGAGCCCTGCTGCACCATGCGATTAGAGCATGACGGATCTGTACTTAGAGAGCTTGAGAGGGTAGATGCTGAGAGGCTATTTTCCCTGGCTCGAAAGTTTAGAATTGGGGGTCATAGTCTCAGGATAAGGGATCGGACATTTAGGACTGAGATGAGGAGGAATTTCTTCACTCGGAGGGTTGTGAATCTTTGGAATTCTCTACCCCAGAGTGCTGTGGATGCTGACTGAGATCACTACGTTAAAGGTGCTATATAAATACAAGGTATTGTTGCAGTTGTTGCAACATTGAGCTACATCCACCATGTTTTGCCCACTCATAGCCTGTCCATGTCCCTTAACATAACTTGCTGTTCCCAGCCACTTAACTTACTGCGCCTGCTAACTTAGTCTCATCTGCAAATGCGGATATACAAATCTCCATTCTTTCAGCCAAGTCATTAATTTCGACGGTTAAAACCTAAGTCCCTGGAACAGGTCCCGGGAGAACACCACTTGTCACACCCTGCCAATAAGAGAACAATCCATTTATCCCCACTCTTTGTCTCCTTGTTCCCAGCTAATTAGCAACCCGTGTCACAATGTAGCAGAATCATTACTTGGCGATTGAAGTTATTTTTCTGTGGCAGAGTGCATTGTCCTATGTGTCTTGCGGAAGGAGCAGCATGGCGGCCTGGCCCAGCAGTCTGAGTGGCCCCTGGTGTCATGTATTCAACTATCATTGTAACCCATGTATAAGCTGACCTAAGTTGTACACCTTGAGAACATTGACCACAAGGGGGCGAACTTCTGGGAGACACTCCTAACTTGGACTTTCAGGTATAAAAGGGGAAGCTCCACCCACCTTCATCACTTGAGGTCTTGGTAATAAAGGTAACTGGTCACAGAGTGACCTTCTCTCAAGTATGGGCCTCGTGTGCATTTATACTGTTTGGTAGGGTCATATCACCTGGCCTTCGAGCACCATCGGAGCAGGCTGGGGAGTGGAAGGAGCAGTGTGGCGGCGTACCACTCCAGGGAGCAGCACGTGCTGGAGCAGGAAAGCACCGGCAGCAAAGAATGACGTCACCAAGATGCAGGTCGGTGATTGGAGCGTGGACAGGTACAGCAGGAGCGGCGAGGTCGGGGCGAAGGAGGGGCGAGAGATTGTAGAGGGATGTGATCGAGGTCCAGGAGAGGCGAGGGCCCAGGGGCAGCACGGGCCAGCCCACACTGCAATATGTGTGCGCACTAGGTCCGTGCAGTAGAGCAGGTCTCCAGTCGTCTTGGTTAACCCTTGCTACTGGACCAAGACCTAGCTCTGTCAAGCCCCGTGTGGTGGCTGGTGTGCAACGGCCACCACATGTTAAAAAAATCCACACACAGGCATCTTCCACCCTTCAAGATTTAGTTCAGGACCTGGAATTTTAGTTCCTTCATTGAAACACCTGTGAACTTTTTGACGTGGAATCAAGTCATCCTCAACTCGAGGGACTGCCTATGATGATGATGTGTCTTGCATCTTTGCTTTACTGTACATTTTTAAGGTACAGCCCAGATTTCCTGACAATTAACCATACAGATAATTATCATTCATCAAATCACTCTGTTTTGGGTGCATTTTGACTTTGGAAACATCAGTAAAACATGTCGTTAAGACGTAGCGCTACGGGAGCATAATGGTTATGTTACTGGACTAGTAATCCAGAGGCTGGGACTAATGATCTGTGAATTCAAATCCAACAACGACAGACTCTTAAGAACATAAGAAATAGAATCAGGAGTAGGCCATTTGGCCCCTCGAGCCTGCTCCAACATTCAATGAGATCATGGGTGATCTTCTACCTCAACTCCACTTTCCCGCACTCTCCCCATATCCTTTAATATCCAAAAATCTATCGATCTCTGTCTTAAATGTCAGCATCATCATCATAGGCAGTCCCTCAAAATCGAGGAAGACTTGCTTCCACTCTAAAAGTAAGTTCTCAGGTGACTGTACAGTCCAATACGGGAATTGCAGTCTCTGTCACAGGTGGGACAGACAGTGGTTGAGGGAAAGGGTGGGTGGGGAGTCTGGTTTGCCGTACGCTCCTTCCACTGACTGCGCTTGCTTTCTGCATGCTCTCGGCTACGAGACTCAAGGTGCTCAGCGCCCTCCCAGATGCTCTTCCTCCACTTAGGGCAGTCTTTGGCCAGGGACTTCCAGGTGTCGGTGGGGATGTTGCACTTTATCAAGAAGGCTTTGAGGGTGTCCTTGAAACGTTTCCTCTGCCCAACTGGGGCTCGCTTGCCGTGTAGCAGTTCCGAGTAGAGCGCTTGCTTTGAGAGTCTTGTGTCAGGCATGCGGACAATGTGGCCTGCCCAACGGAGCTGGTCGAGTGTGGTCAGTGATTCAATGCTGGGGATGTTGGCCTGATCAAGGATGCTGACGTTGGTGCGTCTGTCCTCCCAAGGGATTTGCAGGATCTTGCAGAGACATCGTTGGTGGTATTTCTCCAGCAATTTGAGGTGTCTACTGTATATGGTCCATGTCTCTGAGCCATACAGCAGGGAGGGTATCACCACAGCCCTGTAGACCATGAGCTTGGTGGCAGATTTGAGGGCCTGATCCCCGAACACTCTCTTCCAATAGATTTCTTCACTCAGAGGGTGGTGAATATTTGGAATTCTCTACCCCTGGAGAGCTGCAGTTGTATTAAACTGCCGCGACAAAGTGGGAGCACCTTCACCACACGGACTGCAGCAGTCCAAGAAGGCAGCTCACCACCACCTTCTCAAGGGCAATTAGGGATGGGCAATAAATGCTGGCCCTGCCAGCGACGCCCACATCCCAGGAACAAATAAATAGAAATAATTCGCACATAATCCCTGCCCCTGCAAACAATCCCCCACTGAGTGACGGTTCAATGTACCTCCACCATCTGTCTGACCATCAATGCATGCAGGAATATACATGCGGAATATGTGTCGTTTTATTGTTTTTGACAAAGTAACTCATATATTTAGTCACGGCAGACCAGTGTGCAGGGATAGGTTCTGAAGAGACAGTCATAGAATGATAAAGCACAGAAGGAGGCTATTCGGCCCATCGTGCCTGTTCCGGCTCTTTCAAAGAGCTAACCAATTCGTCCAAATCCTGCAAATTTCTCCTTTTCAAGGATATATCCAATTTTTTTCCCTGAAAGCCACGATTGAATCTGCTTCCACCCTATCTCCCTATTTTCTCTCTATCTACCCTCGCAAAATCCCTCATAATTTTGAGCACCTTTATCAAATCTCCCCTTAACCTTCTCTGCTTTAAGCAGAACAATCCCGGCCTTTCCAGTCTCTCCATGTAACTGTAGTCCCTCATCCCTGGAATAATTCTGGGAAAAATTTCCTCTTCGCCCTCTCTAATGCCTTGACGTCCTTTCCTAAAGTGCTCCGCAGATTTTGACACAATATCCTGCTGAGGCCTAACCAGTGATTTATAAAGGTTTAACATAACTTCCTTGCTTTTGTACTCAATGGTCTCGATTCTAATCTCCCACCTCCTCACCCCCCGCCACCCCCCGTGGATATGAGTGGATTGGGGGCGCTGGGGGTTTAAAATATCAGGATCGTGAACCCGACCACATCCCCGCCCCTATAAAGCGCGGAGAGCAGGCCATTGGAGGAGGCTCCTGCAGAAGGCGGGATGGGCATAATTAACTTAGCAAAGTCACCACGGTAAGTAAGGGGGAAGGCCGACCCATGGGATTCCCGGCAGCTGATCCGAGGTGGGAGCTGGCGGCTCCCCAAGGTAAATGGCTCCTTTAGCATTCCTTGTGGACCAGGAGGAGCAGGAGGGCCCTACAACGTGCTCATGATGCCCCGCTGGTGTGACCAACAGGTCCCCACCTCCCCGGCCTTGCGAGGGTTCCCCGCACACCCCCACACACTCCTCGTCTCCCCGCTAGCATCAGGGCCTGTGCCTGATCTGAGTCTGTGGGCTCGGGAATGAGGAGCTGACTTCCACAGGACCTCCCATCCAAAAGATTGAAAGAAAAGAAAAAAGAGAGAAAGAGAGAAAGAAAGAGAGAAAAAAAGAAAGAGAGAAAGAGAGAAAGCAAGAAAGCAAGAAAGAAAGAAAAGAAGAAAGAGAGAAAGAGAAAAAGAGAGAAAGAAAGAAAGGAAGAAGGAAGGAAGGAGGGAAGGAAGGAAGGAAGGAAGGAAGGCAGGAAGGAAGAATTGTATTTATATAGCACCTTTCATGAACACCAGATGTCTCAAAGCGCTTCACAGCCAATTATGAACTTTTGGAGTGTAGCCACTGTGGTAATGTGGGAAACACAGCAGCCAAGTTGTGCACAACAAGCTCCCACAAACAGCAATGTTATAATGACCAGACAATCTGATTTTTTATTGTTATGTTGATTGAAGGATAACTATTGGCCAAGACACTGGGGATAATTCCCCTGCTCTTTTTTGAAATAGTGCCCTGGGATCTTTACGTCCACCTGAGAAGGCAGACGGGACCTCGGTTTAATGTCTCATCTGAAAGACGGCTCCTCCAACAATGCAGCGCTCCCTCAGCACTGCACTGGAAGTGTCAGCCTAGATTTAGATCAGGAGCGCTACCAGATATGACAAAACTGCAAGGAAGGATTGGGGGGAGCACAGAGCTTAGCTTGTCTGCTCTGGTTTGGTCATTGAACTTCTTCCTACACTGCAAAGGAGTCCGCAGTTTCAAGGAGGTAGTATTCACTGCTATAGCTTCAGCTAACTCTCTCCATATCCTTGAAAGGTTAAATGCTCCCGATCCCAGACAGACAAGCATCTTGCTGTGTATCTCTTTTAGTAGAACAACTATGTCCGAGTCATAGGATCATAGAAATTTACAGCATGGAAGGAGGCCATTTTGGCCCATCATGACCAAGAGCTATCCAGCCTAATCCCAGTTTCCAGCTCTTGGTCCATAGCCCTGTAGGTTACGGCATGTTAAGTGCACATCCAAGTACTTTTTAAATGTGGTGAGGGTTTCTGCCTCTACCACCCTTTCAGGCAGTGAGTTCCAGACCCCCGCCACCCTCTGGGTGAAGAAATCTCCCCTCATATCTCCTCTATAGCTCCCCCCAATCACTTTAAATCTATGTTCCCTGGTTGTTGATCTCACTGCCAAGGGAAATAGGTCCTTCCTATCCACTCTATCCGGGCCCCTCATAATTTTATACACCTCAATCAGGTCTCCCCTCAGCCTCCTCTGTTCCAAAGAAAACAGATCCATCATTTCCAATCTTTCCTCATAGCTAAATTTCTCCAGTCTCAGGTGCTGAAATCTGTTGCCTGAATCAATTCCCCAGTGCTATCATTGTCCCTTTAAGCAGTGCGAGGTCTTATATTCTGCAGATGCACTTGTGCTCTGCCTCTCCTCCAACGATTTTCCACATGGATGACTAGCCTGACCAGACAACTGCTGGCGACTAGTTTGCCCGAATGTGATATTGTGGTATACATCAATGATGTAGACTTGAATCTAGGCCGGGGCCATTTGAGGGAGCAGCGTGCGGCGGCATACCACTGCAGGGAGCAGCGCATCCTGCTGCAGGAGGGCGACGGCTGACTGCAGTGCGGGCTGGTACAGCAGGAGTGGTGAGGTTGGGCGAAGGAGTGGCAAGAGTTCGTAGAGGGATGTGATCGGGGCCCAGGAGAGGTGAGAGTTCGGGGCCCAGAAGAGGCGAGGGCCCAGGGGCAGCACGGGCCAGCCCACACTGCGATATGTGTGCGCACTGGGTCCGTGCAGCAGAGCTGGTCTCCAGTCGTCTTGGTTAACCCTTGCCATTGGACCAAGACCTAGCTCTGTCAAGCCCGTGTGGTGGCTGGTGTGCGATGGCCACCACACGTTAAAAAAATCCACGCACAGGCGTCTTCCACCCTTCAACATGTAGTTCAGGATCCAGGATATTAGGTCCTTCATTGAAACACCTGTGAACACATTCCTTTTCAACGTGGAAGCAAGTCATCCTTGTGTCGAGGGACTGCCTATTTTGATGAGACTTGAATATAGGGTCATGATTAAGAAGTTTGCAAAATTAGGCTGTGTGGTTGATAATGAAGAATAAACCAGCGGATTGCAGGAAGATATCAATCAACTGGTTAGGTGGGCAGAACAGTGGCAAACGAAATTTAATCCAGAGAAGTGTGAGGTAATGTATTTTGGGAAGGCAAGGAAATACACATTCAATGGTAGGACACTGAGAAGTGTAGAGGAACCAAGGGACCTTGGAGTGCAGGTCCATAGATCCCTGAAGGTAGCAGGACAGGTAGATAAGGTGGTTAAGAAGGCATAGGGAATGCTTGCCTTTATTAGCTGAGACACAGAATACAAGAGCAGGGTGGGTTATGCTTGAACTGTATAAAACACTGGTTAGGCCACAGCTGGAGCACTGTGTGCAGTTCTGGTCACCGCATTACAGGAAGGACGTGCTTGCACTGAAATGGGTACAGAGGAGATTTATGAGGATGTTGCCGGGAGTGAAGAATCTTGCTATGAGGACAGATTGGATAGGCTGTGTTTGTTTTCCTTGGAACAGAGGAAGCTGAGGGGAGACCTTATTGAGGTGTATAAAATTATGAGGAGCCTAGATAGAGTGGATAGACAGGGCCTATTTCCCTTAGCAGAGGGGTCAACAACAAGGAGGCATAGATTTAAAGTAATTGATAGAAGGTTTAGATGGGATTTGAGGGGAAGTTTCTTCACTCAGAGGGTTGTGGGGGTCTGGAATTCATTGCCCGAAAGGGTGGTTGAGGCAGAAACACTCACCACATTTAAAAAGTACTTGGATGTGCACCTGAAGTGCCGTAACCTGCAGGGCTACGGACCTAGAGCTGGAAAGTGGGATTAGGCTGGATAATCCCACTTGGTCGGCCGGCGCGGACACAATGGGCCGAAATGGCCTCTTTCCGTGCTGTAAAATGCTATGATTATATGACTGGGGAGAGTGGGTGGGGAGGTAATTGGGCTACAATTGGTTCCAATCTATATTAATGCGGGTCTAGAACTTGGGGCCATAAATATAAGATCCAGCAGGGAATTCAGGAGAAACTTTTTTTACCCAGGGAGTGCTTAGAATGTAGAACTCGCTACTACAGGGATCAATTGAGGCAAATAGCAGAGATGCATTCAAGTTGAGGCAAGATAAGCATATGAGAGAGAAAAGAATGGAAGGATATGGTGATAGGGTGATAGGGTGAGATGAAAAAGGGTGGGAGGAGGCTTGTGTGGAGCTGTACCAGTTGGGCCGAATGGCCTGTTTCTGTGGTGTGAATACTATGTAATACTATGTAATGACTTGGACATTGAATCCAAATATAAGCTTGTTGCCAATACTAAAATAAGGAGAGCTGTAGAATTAGAGAAAATATTTCCAGCAATAGTTAGACTGAACAGATGAATAGCATACATAATTTAACACTGAGAGATGTAAACTGTTGCAATTAGCTGGAGAAGATGTGCTATTATAAATATGTAATGAAAGAAACTGAATTGGCAACTGCAACAACTTGCATTTATATAGTGCCTTTAAAGTAACCAGGGGACACAGTCTAAGGATAAGGGGTAGGCCATTTGGACCAAGATGAGGAGAAACTTCTTCACTCAGAGAGTTGTTAACCTGTGGAATTCCATACCGCAGAGAGTTATTGATGCCAGTTCATTGGATATATTCAAGAGGGAGTTAGATATGGCCCTTACGGCTAAAGGGATCAAGGGGTATGGAGAGAAAGCAGGAAAGGGGTACTGAGGTGAATGATCAGCCATGATCTTATTGAATGGTGGTGCAGGCTCGAAGGGCCGAATAGCCTACTTCTGCACTTATTTTCTATGTTTCTATGTTTCTAAACGTACCAAGGTGCATCACAGGAGCGTCATCAAACAAAATCTGACTCCGAGCCATTTAACGAGATATTGGGACAGGCGACCAAAAGTTCGGCAAAGCTGCAAGTTTTAAGGCATGTCGTAAATGAGGAGAGAGAGGCAGAAAGGTGGAGGGGAGGCGGAGAGAGAGGCGGAAAGGAGGTGGAGAGCTGGAGAGAGTGGCGGAAAGGCGGAGGAGAGGCGGAGAGGTGAAGGAGAGGTGGAGGAGCGAAAGGTGGAGGGGAGAGAGGTGGAAAGTGAAAATATGAGCCTGGAAAAAAAATCAGGAAGGTTTTGCAATTCTGCACGACTTCTCATAGTCATTCACCTGGAATCATCCAATCGGCTAAGGAAGAGTCTGTTCACTTTACGATTGGTGGAGAAAAGCGACGCACCGCAAGGAAGGACATGTTGGGCGACCGATGGTGAGAATGTGGGGCTGGGGTGGTTGGAGGCAGGAGGCTATGTGATGAGACCTCCAGGAATATATCCAACCAGAATTGGTGACCCTACTTCCATCATAACTTTGGAGGTTGACCAACTGAACCCCAGGAGCAGCTAGTCTATTCCGCTGCTCATTGATGACGAGGTCCAACACCATCTCCAGTGTGCCAGCGCAGCCTTCGGTCAACTGAGGCAGACAGTGTTTGAAGGCCAGGACCTCAAACCTGGCATCAAGCTCATGGTCTACAGAGCAGTAGTAATACTCGCTCTCCTATATGGCTCAGAGACGTGGACTATGTACAGCAGGCCCCTCAAAGCGCTGGAGAAGTACCAACGCTGCCTCGGCAAGATCCTGCAAATCCACTAGTAGAAGCAGAGAAGATATTTCCACTCATAGGGAAAACTAAAACGAGGGGACATAGTCTCAGAATAAGAGGCCGTCCATTTAAAACTGAGATGAGGAGGAATTTCTTCTCTGTCCCAGAGAGCTGTGGAGGCTGGGTCATTGAATATATTTAAGGCGGAGATAAACAGAATTTTGAGCGATAAGGGAATAAAGGGTTATGGGAAGCAGGCAAGGCAGTGCAGCTGAATCCATGATCAGATCAGTCATGATCTTATTAAGTAGCGGAGCAGGCTCGAGGGGCCAGGTAGCCTACTCCTGCTCCTATTTCTTATGTTCTTATGTTCTTATGTAGGATAGGCACACCACCGTCAGTGTTCTCACTCAGTCCAACATTCCCAGCATCGAAGCACTGACCATGCTCGATCAGCATGCCTGACACAAGACTCCCAAAGCAAGCGCTCTACTCAGAGCTTCGACACGGAAAGCAAGCCCCAGGTGGGCAGAGAAAACGCTTCAAGGACACCCTCAAAGCCTCCTTGAAAAAATGTAACATCCCCACCGACACCTGGGAATCCCTGGCCCATGACCACTCAAAGTGGAGGAAAAGTATCCGGGAAGGCGCTGAGCACCTCGAGTCTCATCGTCGAGAGCAAGCAGAAGCCATGCGCAAACAGTGGAAGGAGCGCACAATAAACGAAGCCCCCCACTCACCCGTCCCTCCAACCACCGTCTGCCCCACGTGTGACAGAGACTGTAGGGGAGTCGGAGAGGTGGGAGACCAGGGAGCAGAGTCGGCGGAGACCTATAAAAGGCCCACACTCCAGCTGCCAGGGGAGTCAGAGAGGTGGGAGTCCAGAGAGCAGAGTCAACGGAGACCTATAAAAGGCCCAGCAGTTCGCGGAGTTCGAGGTGCATCGGAGAGGCCCAGCTGGTGCAGCTGCAGCAGGGTGAGAAGGCAAAAAAGAAGTAGAAAGAAATCGAAAGGTGACATAACAACCAAGGGGGTAAGTGATTGGCTGGTGATTGGTAAGTAGCTTTTCTTTTTTCTTTTCTTTATCAGTAAGTAACCTTTAGCATTGTTGTTGCCAAATTAAGTTAATCGAGGGGTTAAGACATGGCAGGACAGCTCGGACACGCGTTATGCTCCTCCTGTAATATGTGGGTAGTCAGGGGCTATCAGTGTCCCTGACGACTATGTGTGCGGGAAGTGTATCCGCCTGCAGCTCCTGGCAGACCGCATTGCGGCACTGGAGCTGCGGGTGGAGTCACTCTGCATCCACAATGCTGAGAATGACGTGAATAGCACGTTTAGTGAGTTGGTCTTACCGCAGGTAAAGGGTGCACAGCCAGATAGTGAATGGGTAACCAGCAGGAAGAGCAGTGCAAGGAAGGTAGTGCAGGGGTCCCCTGCGGTCATCCCCCTGCAAAACAGATACACCGATTTGGGTACTATTGAGGGGGATGACTCTTCAGGGGAGAGCAGCAGCAGCCAAGTTCATGGCACTGTGGGTAGCTCTGCTGCACAGGAGGGCAGGAAAAAGAGTGGGAGAGCTATAGTGATAGGGGATTCAATTGTAGGGGGAATAGATAGGCATTTCTGTGGCCGCAACTGAGACTCCAGGATGGTATGTTGCCTCCCTGGTGCAAGGGGCAAGGATGTTTCGGAGCAGGTGCAGGACATTCTGAAAAGGGAGGGTGAACAGCCAGTTGTCGTGGTGTATAAGGTACCAACGATATAGGTAAAAAATGGGATGAAGTCCGACAAGACGAATTTAGGGAGCTAGGAGCTAAATTAAAAAGTAGGTCCTCAAAAGTAGTAATCTCGGGATTGCTACCAGTGCCACGTGCTAGTCAGAGTAGGAATGCAGGATAGCTCAGATGAATACGTGGCTTGAGGAGTGGTGCACAATGGAGGGATTCAAATTCCTGGGACATTGGAACCGGTTCTGGGGGAGGTGGGACCAGTACAAACCGGACGGTCTGCACCTGGGCAGGACCGGAACCAATGTCCTAGGGGGAGTGTTTGTTAGTACTGTTGGGGAGGAGTTAAACTAATATGGCAGGGGGATGGGAACCTATGGAGGGAGACAGAGGGAAATAAAATGGAGGCAGAAGCAAAAGATAGAAAGGAGAATAGTAAAAATGGAGGGCAGAGAAACCCAAGGCAAAAAGCAAAAAGGGCAACATTACAGCTAAATTCTAAAGGGGCAAAGTGTGTTAAAAAGACAAGCCTGAAGGCTCTGTGCCTCAGTGCGAGGATTATTCGGAATAAGGTGGACAAATTAACTGCGCAGACAGCAGTTAATGGATATGATGTAATTGGCATCACAGAGACATGGCTCCAGGGTGACCAAGGCTGGGAACTCAACATCCAGGGGTATTCAACATTTAGGAAGGATAGGCAGAGAGGAAAAGGAGGCGGGGTGGCGTTGCTGGTTAAAGATGAAATTAATGCAATAGTAAGGAGGTATATTAGCCTGGATGATGTGGAATCGCTATGGGTGGAGCTGCAGAATACCAAAGGGCAGAAAACGCTAGTGGGTGTTGTGTACAGACCACCAAACAGTAGTAGTGAGTTTGGGGACAGCATCAAACAAGAAATAAGGGATGTGTGCAATAAAGGTACAGCAGTTATCATGGACGACTTTAATCTACATATTGATTGGGCTAACCAAACTGGTAGCAATGTGGTGGAGGAGGATTTCCTGGAGTGTATTAGGAATGGGTTTCGAGACCAATATGTCGAGGAACCAACTAGAGAGCTGACCATCCTAGACTGGGTGATGTGTAATGAGAAGGGACTAATTATCAATCTTGTTGTGCATGGCCCCTTGGGGAAGAGTGACCATAATATGGTAGAATTCTTTATTAAGATGTAGAGTGATGCAGTTAATTCGAAAACTAGGGTCCTGGACTTAAGGAAAGGTAACTTCGATAGTATGAGCCGTGAATTGGCTAGAATAGACTGGCAAAGGATACTTAAAGCGTTGACGGTGGATAAGCAATGGCAAACATTTAAAGATCACATGGATGAACTTCAGCAATTGAACATCCCTGTCTGGACTAAAAATAAAACGGGGAAGATGGCTCAACCGTGGCTAACAAGGGAAATTAAGGATAGTGTTAAAACCAAGGAAGAGGGATATAAATTGGTTAGAAAAAGCAACAAACCTGAGGACTGGGAGAAATTTAGAATTCAACAGAGGAGGACTAAGGGTTGAATTAAGAGAGGGAAAATAAAGTACGAGAGGAAGCTTGCAGGGAACATAAAAACTGACTGCAAAAGCTTCTCTAAATATGTGAAGAGAAAAAGATTAGTGAAGACAAACGTAGGTCCCTTGCAGTCGGATTCAGGTGAATTTATAATGGGGAACAAAGAAATGGCAGACCAATTGAACAAATACTTTGGTTCTGTCTTCACGAAGGAAGACACAAATAACCTTCCGAATGTACTCGGGGACAGTGGGTCAAGTGAGAAGGAAGAACTGAAGGATATCCTTATTAGGCGGGAAATTGTGCTCGGGAAATTGATGGGATTGAAGGCCGATAAATCCCCGGAGCCTGATAGTCTGCATCCCAGAGTACTTAAGGAAGTGGCCCTAGAAATAGTGGATGCATTGGTGATCATTTTCCAACAATCTATCGACTCTGGATCAGTTCCTATGGACTGGAGGGTAGCTAATGTAACACCACTTTTTAAAAAAGGAGGGAGAGAGAAAACGGGTAATTATAGACCAGTTAGCCTGACATCAGTCGTGGGGAAAATGTTGGAATCAATCATTAAGGATGAAATAGCAACGCATTTGGAAAGCAGTGACAGGATCGGTCCAAGTCAGCATGGATTTATAAAAGTGAAATCATGCTTGACGAATCTTCTGGAATTTTTTGAGGATGTAACTAGTAGACTGGACAAGGGAGAACCAGTGGATGTATTTGGAATTTCAAAAGGCTTTTGACAAGGTCCCGCACAAGAGATTGGTGTGCAAAATCAAAGCGCATGATATTGAGGGTTACGTACTGACGTGGATAGAGAACTGGTTGGCAGACAGGAAGTAGAGCGTCGAGATAAACAGATCCTTTTCAAAATGGCAGGCAGTGACTAGTGGAGTGCCGCAGGGCTCAGTGCTGGGACCCCAGCTCTTTACAATATACATTAACGATTTAGATGAAGGAATTGAGTGCAATATCTCCAAGTTTGCAGATGACACTAAACTTGGTTGTGATGTGAGCTGTGCGGAGGACGCCAAGTGGCTGCAGGGTGACTTGGACAGGTTAGGTGAGTGGGCAAATGCATGGCAGATGCAGCATAATGTGGATGAATGTGAGGTGATCCATTTTGGGGGCAGAAACACGAAGACAGAATATTATCTGAATGGCGGCAGATTAGGAAAAGGGGAGGTGCAACGAGAGCTGGGTTTCATGGTTCATCAGTCATTGAAAGTTGGCATGCAGGTACAGCAGGCGGTGAAGAAGGCAAATGGTATGTTGGCCTTCATAGCTAGAGGATTTGAGTATAGGAGCAGGGAGGTCTTACTGCAGTTGTACTGGGCCTTAGTGAGGTCTCACCTGGAATTCAGTTTTGGTCTCCTAATCTGAGGAAGGACGTTCTTGCTATTGAGGGAGTGCAGCGAAGGTTCACCAGACTGATTCCAGGGATGGCTGGACTGACATATGAGGAGAGACTGGATCAACTGAGCCTTTATTCACTGGAGTTTAGAAGGATGAGAAGGGATGTCCATAGAAACGTATAGGATTCTGACGGGACTGGACAGGCTTGATGCGGGAAGAAAGTTCCCGATGTTGGTGAAGTCCAGAACCAGGGGACATAGTCTTCGGATAAGGAGTAGACCATTTAGGACTGAGATGAGGAGAAACCTCTTCACTCCGAGAGTTGTTAACCTGTGGAATTCCCTGCCGCAGAGAGTTGTTGATGCCAGTTCATTGGATATATTCAAGAGGGAGTTAGATATGGCCCTTACGGCTCAGGGGATCACGGGGTATGGAGAGAAAGCAGGAAAGGGGTACTGAGGGAATGATCAGCCATGATGTTATTGAATGGCGGTGCAGGCTCAAAGGGCCAAATGGCCTACTCCTGCACCTATTTTCTATGTTTCTATGTTTCTATGTCCCGTGTTGGACTCATCAGTCACATGGGAACTGACTGTTAGAGTGGAATGTAAGGGGGTGATCGCGAGGCCAGGTTCACCTCTGACCAACTTGAGCGGTTCAAATCGTTCCCATTGCCTTGGCTTCTAGACTCTGGATTTATTTGGGGGATGTGATAAAGTGCAAAGGACAATTGGTTTGGTGCAAAAGAACTTTGATTTTATTAAAAACAAGAAAATACAATGTCAAACTTATAATCACTCTAATAAAGAACAATACATTACACATTCAAAGGGGGTTATAGTAAAATTACACCTCCCACCTCCCACCTCCCAATACCTAATTCTAGCTAGGTTATACTCCAGGGCAGGCAAGGACTATGCTTACCAATCCTTTATGGTCAGTTAGCGGTAGTTCGCGATTTCGGGGTTCATTGGATTGTGTAGGTGCTGCTTACCATACCCCGAATGTCGGAGAAGATTTCTTGATGCGCAATCTTCAGTTGGGTTGAGTCCGCTGATGCGGTAAAGCGCGTTTTGGATCTATGGGGTAAGTACCAATAGTTAGAAATAGGTTCAAAGTCTCTTTAGGTAAAGTTTTCACCTGTTGGTAGTCAGGCCTTAGATTGTTGAGTTTAAACTTTCGATTCTTCGGTTTCTTCCTGTTGGAGTTTTGTTTTGAGTTTGGTCGATCGCGGTGATTTTTCATTGGTACCACATTGGCTATGGTCGGTTGTTGCCGCGATGGTGATGTTCTTCCTTCCTTCAGGACTTCAGGACTTCGAGGCTGGAGAAGTTAGTTTACAACTGTCGTGTTGGTTTCTCTCATTGTCTTGATGGCATACTAGCAGTATGCCCTCTGTTAAAACAGGGGGCCAGTTATACGGTTTGAGTTGTTCTAATCTTGGTGCCAAATCAGTTCAGAATTCTTTGTTTAAATTTGGCGGGCTTGACTCTTCTTTGTAATATTTTGGCGGGCTCGTTAAAAGTTAATATGTTTTGGGTGGGTTAATGTTCGAAAACTTTCCTAATGGAAATATTAGCTTGGTAATCGCAATGTCCTTTTGTGCTTAGTTTTTCGCATACAGGCTGGATCCACCTAATTCCGGGGGCGCGACACATCCATCACAAGGCGAGAGCAGTACCATACATGATGAGAGAAAGGGTAGAGATCAAGCTAGACCGGCTGAAAAGAGAGGGCATCATTTCGCTGATTGAATTCAACTATCTTTCCTGTCCTCAAGGGAGATGGTACCGTCAGAATCTGTGGTGAATACAAAGTAACTGTCAATCGTTTCTCCCTGCAGGACCAATAGCCACTACAAAAGGCCGATGACCTTTTTGCTATGCTGGCGGGAGGAAAGACGTTCATGAAGCTAGACTTGACCTCGGCCTACATGACTCGGAGCTGGAGGAATCATCAAAGGCCCTCACCTGCATCAACACACAAAAAAGTCTCTTCATTTATAATAGATGTCCGTTTGGAATTCGATCAGCTGCGGCGATATTCCCGTGAAACATGGAAAGCTTACTGAAGTCGGTCCCATGCATAGTGGTCTTCCAGGACGACATCTCGGTTTCAGGTCAGGATAGAAGTGAGCATCTGCAGAAATTGGGGAAGGTTCTTAGTCGACTCAACCACATGGGGCTCAGGTTAAAAAACTAGAAGTGCGTTTTCCTGGCGCCTGAAGTGGAGTTCCTGGGGAGAAGAATCACGGCAGACGGCATCAGGCCCACCGATTCGCTAAAGGAGGCAATCGAGAACGTACCGAGGCCACAGAACATGACGGAGCTGCGGTCGTTTCTCGGACTCCTGAACTATTTTGGTAACTTCTTACCGGGTCTCAGCACACTGTTAGAACCACTGCACGCCTTACTGCGTAAAGGGGGAAAATGGGTATGGGGCAAAAGCCAAGAAAATGCCTTTGTAAAAACTAGAAAATTATTATGCTCAAACAAATTGCTTGTGTTGTATGATTCATGTAAGCGTTTGATACTAGCATGTGATGCGTCGTTGTATGGCGTCGGGTGTGTATTATAACAAGCTAATGATTTTGGGAAATTGCAACCAGTTGCTTATGCATCCAGGAGTCTGTCTAAGGCTGAGAGAGCCTACAGCATGATTAAAAAAGAAGCGTTTGCGTGTGTCTGTGGGGCAAAGGAAATGCATCAATATCTGTTTGGGCTAAAATTTGAATTGTAAACTGACCATAAGCCACTGATATCCCTTTCTTCCGAAAGTAAGGTTATAAATATTAATGCAGCAGCCCACATCCAGAGATGGGCGCTCACATTGTCCGCATACAACTACGCCATCCGCCACAGGCCAGGCACAGAAAACTGTGCCGATGCTTTCAGTAGGCTGCCATTGCCCACCACGGGGGTGGAAATGGCGCAGCCCACAGATTTAGTCATGGTTATGGAAGCATTTGAGAGTGAGCAATCACCCGTCACAGCCCGACCGATTAGAACCTGGACGAGCCAGGACCTCTTACTGTCCCTCGTTTAAAACTGTGTGCTTCACAGGAGCTGGTCCAGTATCCCAGTGCAAATGCAGGTAGAGATGAACCCGTTTCAGTGGCACAAAGATGAAAAGTCTATACAGGCAGACTGCCTTCTGTGGGGTAATCGGGTAGTGGTTCCCAAGAACGGCAGAGACACCTTCATCAGTGACCTTCACAGTACCCACCCAGATATTTTAATGATGAAAGCAATAGCCAGATCCCACGTGTGGTGGCCCAGTATCACTGCGGATTTTGAGTCCTGCGTGCACAGATGTAACACATGCTCGCAATTAAGCAATGTCCCCAGGGAGGCGACACTAAGTTTATGGTCTTGGCCCTCCAAACAGTGGTCTACGGTCCATGTCGACTATGCAGGCCCTTTCTTAGGTAAAATGTTCCTTGTGGTTGCAGATGCGTACTCCAAATGGATTGAATGTGAGACAATATCGGCAAGCATATCCGATGCCACCACTGAAAGCCTGCGGGCCATGTTTTCCACGCACGGACTCCCTGATGTCCTCGTGAGCTTCAATGGGCCATGTTTTACCAGTGCCGAGTTCAAAGAATTCATGACCCGCAATGGGATCAAACATATCACATCTGCCCCGTTCAAACCAGCATCCAATGGTCAGGCAGAGAGGGCAAACCATCAAGCAAGGCTTGAAGAGGGTAACTGACGGCTCACTGCAGACTCGCCTATTCCGAGTCCTGCTTAGCTACCGCACGAGACCCCACTCGCTCACTGGGATTCCACCTGCTGAACTGCTCTCGAAAAGGGCACTTAAGACAAGGCTCTCATTAATTCACCCTGATCTACATGAACAGGTAGAGAGCAGGCGGCTTCAACAAAGTGCATACCATGATGGTGCAAATGTGTCACGCGAGATTGAAATCAATGATCTTGTATTTGTATTGAATTATGGACACGGTCCCAAGTGACTTCCCGGCACTGTTGTGGCCAAAGAGGGGTGCAGCATGTTTCGGGTCAAACTTTCAAATGGACTCATTCACCGGAAACACTTGGACCAAATCAAACTCAGATTCACAGACTATCCTGAGCAACCCACTTTGGACCCTACTTTCTTTGTCTCCCCAACATACACACCAGTGGCAACCGACACCACGGTTGACCACGAAGCAGAACCCATCATCCACAGCAGCCCAGCAGGACTCACCACACCAGGCAGCCCAGCAAGGCCAGCTGCACAGCAGCCCAACGAGGGCCCAACAGACGGTTCATCAATACCAGCATCTGCACCGAGACAATCAACCAGGGAAAGAAGGCCCCAGATCATCTCACCTTGTAAATAGTTGTACTGTTGACTTTCGGGGGGGGGGAGTGTTTTTATATATGTAAATTTGTATATACCTTGTACAGCCACTAGAGGGCTCTTCGCCCGGAGTCCCAAGGGATTATGGGATCCCTTGGGAGCACAGGTACTTAAGGAGGCCTTACAGGCTGGATAGGCATTTTGGAGACCTGCAATAAAAGACTAAGGTAACACTTTACTTTGAGCTCACAGTATCCTGTCAGACTCTTTATTCATCCATAAGAAGATCGTACTGCAGTTGTACAGGGCCTTGGTGAGACCACACCTTGAATATTGTGGGAAGGACATGCTTGCTATTGAGGGAGTGCAGCGAAGGTTCACCAGAATGATTCCCGGGATGGCAGGACTGACATATAAGGAAAGATTGGATCAGCTAGGCTTATACTCACTGGAATTTAGACGAATGAGAGGGGATCTCATAGAAACTTATAACATTCTGACGGGACTGGACATGTTAGATGCAGGTAGAATGTTCCTGATGTTGGGGAAGTCCGGAACCAGGGGTCACAGTCTAAAGATAAGGGGTAAGCCATATAGGACCGAGATGAGAAGAAACTTTTTCACCCAGAAAGTTCTGAACCCGTGGAATTCTCTGCCACAGAAAGTTGTTGAGTCCAGTTCATTGGACATATTCAAAAGGGAGTTAGATGTGGCCCTTACGGCTAAAGGGATCAGGGGTATGGAGGAAAAGCAGGGGTGGGGTAGTGAGGTTGCATGATCAGCCATGATCTTATTGAATGGCGGTGCAGGCTAGAAGGGCTGAATGGTCTGCTCCTGCACCTATTTTCTATGTTTCTATGTTTCTATCTCATTAACGTTCACTCAAAACACATCAAAATGAATCAATTGTATGAGAAACCCTATCTGTAGCCATAACCAATGATCTCGCCAAGTCCCGTTGCCTTGCGGCGATCTAGAGGTCCCGGGCAGCTGGCTCACCGGCTTTTAATTGCGAAACCGCGCGCGTGCGAGAATTTGAATGGGGCCACACAACCCATTGAAGGTGCCGCGCATGCAAAAAAATTAGAGAGAACATTGACCATAAACCAAGTAAAATGTCGACCATTTTTTAGCATGGTGATAAAATGTATTCAATAACAGCAACAACTTGTATTCATATAGCACCTTTAAGTTGGTAACATGTCCCAAGGCGCTTCACAGGAGTGTTACAAGACAAAAATGTGACACCGAGCCACCTAAGAAGAAATTTGGGATCTTGGATACCACAAAACAAGGACATATAACTTTGAACCCGTACACAGAAGCTTTGAAAACTCTGGGAATAAACAATTTTGTAAAGGAGCCGTTGGGTGCCAGTAAAAATGAAATCAGTCCGGCAAGCTTCAAAATAGAAGCAACAAATGGATTAATGAAGACTTCTGTCACATTCCAAACTGGATAAAGTTGTGCATTTTCTTTTGTCTCCAGTTAACTCCTTATAGCCTTACCAGTAACTATTTGGATAACAGCAACAGACATTCATCGCAACATGTTTAGTGTACAATTGATGCAGGCAGATAATATTTGCGACATGTGTGCACTTGAATAAATAATATTAACCTTGGAAAAAAAAGAAGAAATTACGGCAGATGACCAAAAGCTTGGTCAAAGAGGTAGGTTTTAAGGAGCGTATTAAAGAAGGAAAGAGAGGTAGAGAGGTGGAGAGGTTTAGACAGGGAGTTCCAGAGCTTAGGGCCCAGGCAACAGAAGGCACGGCCACTGATGGTTGAGCGATTTTAATCAGGGATGCTCAAGAGGGCGGAAGGAAGTAGGGGAGCACAGACATCTCGGGGGGGTTGCGGGGCTGAACAACAAAAATAATACCTTGTATTTATAAAGCGCCTTTAACCTAATAAAACATCCCAGGGCGTTTCACAGGAGTATTATGAGATTTAAAAAATGCAGACAATTTGTAATACTTTTAGGGATTAATTTCTGCGAGGGGGCAGGGCAGGGGAGGGCATCCCATAGGTCTCCGACTGTAACTCTGGTCGGATAGATACTGGCGGGAGTTTCTCCGCCATTTATGCTGGTTCCCTGTAACCCGAGCGACAGCGGGGCACCTGAGCTAGAATCCTAATTTGCTCGCATATTATTGTGACCGAGTTATCCAGAAGCTATTTTGTTCAAATGCATCTCAACACCAAATCTCATCAGATTCTCCAGCACCTACGCTGGGATCGCCAGTTATCCAGGATTGCCCCCGGAGTCTCCAGGAATTCAAGGTCAATCTCCATGACACAACGGCAAACCGGCCAGGAGGAAAAAAATACTGGGGCGTTTAATAAAACAAAGGTTTGTTTGAAGCAAATTTCTTTGAATACTTTTGTTTATGAGTTACAAAAATATTGGTGACGGGGGGGAAAAAAACGTCTGCTTGATTGACAGTCAAGAATCATCCAATCGAGTAATGAAGAGTCTATTCATGTTCTGATTGGCTGTGGGAAGGTGGGGCACCTTGAGGATGGTCATGTCAGGTGACCAATGAAAGAAAAGAAAGACTTGCATTTCTATAGCGCCTTTCACAACCACAGGGTGTCCCAAGGCGTTTTACAGCCAATGAAGTACTTTTGGAGTGTAGTCACTGTCATAATGTGGGAAATGTGACAGCCAATTGGGCACAGCAAGCTCCCACAAAGAGCAATGTGATAAGGACCAGGTAATCTGTTTTGGTTATGTTGATTGAGGGATAAATATTGGCCAGAACACCAGGGATAACTCTCCTGCTCTTCTTCGAAACTGTGCTGTGGGATCATTTACATCCACTTGCGAGAGCAGACAGGGCCTCGGTTTAATGCCTCATCCGAAAGACGGCACCTCTGACAGTGCAACACTCCCTCAGCACTGCACTGGGAACATCAGCCTCAATTTGTGTGCTCAAGTTTCTGGATAAGATTTGAACCCACAACCTTCTGACTCAGGCGGGAGCGTGGGGGAGGGGCGATCGGAGATGGGAGGTCATGTGACGAAGATTCCAGGAACTCGTCCGTCCAGAATCGGCAACCCTGGCCTATGTAACCGTTTCCATTTCCTATATAGAGAGTCTTGTGGCCTTTCTAGGAGTGAGTCCCTGTTTATTATACGTTGTGTCACAAGAAAATAAGAACATAAGAAATAGGAGCAGGAGTAGGACATTTGGCCCTTCGAGCCTGCTTCCGCCATTTAATACGATCCTGGCTGCTCTGAGCTTGGCCTCAACTCCACCTCTGCCTGCTCACCATAGCCCTTTATTCCCTTATCGCCAAAGATAGGCAGTGGAAATGTTAAAAGGACACCCTTAAAGCCTCCCTGGTACAGTGCAGCATCACGACTGACACCTGGGAGTCCCTGGCCGAAGACCGCTCGAGATGGAGAAAGTGCATCCGGGAGAGCTCTTCGAATCTCAATACCGCGAGCATGAAGAGGTCAGGCGCAGGCAGCGGAAGGAGCTTGCGGCATTATATTTGCAGTTTTCCAATCTGCTGGGACCTCCCCAGAATCCAGGGAATTTTGGTAAATTACAATCAATGCATCCACAATCCCTGTTGCGACTTCTCTTAAGACATCAGATCCAGGAGACCTATCTGCCTTTAGCCCCATTATCTTACTGAGTACCACCTCCTTAGTGATTGTGATGGTGTTAAGTTCCGCCCCCCCCATAGCCTCCTGACTATCCACTGTTGGAATATTGTTAGTGTCCTCTACCATAAAGACTGATGAAAAATATTTGTTCAGAGTTTCTGCCATCTACATGTTCCCCATTACTAATTCCCCGGTCTCATCCTCTAAGCCATTCTTTTCCTTTTTATATACCTATAGAAACTCTTGCTATCTGTTTTTATATTTTGTGCCAGTTTACTTTCGTAGTCTATCTTCCCTTTCTTAATCATTTTTTAGTCATGCTTTGCTGGCTTTTAAAAGCTTCCCAGTCTTCTGTCTTCCCACTAGTTTTGGCCACTTTGTATGCCCTTGTTTTTAATCGGATACCGTCCTTTATTTCTTTAGTTAGCCACGGATGGCTCGCTTTTCTCTTACACCCTTTCCTCCTCACTGGAATATATAAAAGCAGCAAAGTCTTGCTACAGGTGTCCAGGGTATTGGTGAGGATACACCTGGAATATTGCGTAAAGTTTTGGTTTCCATATTTAAGAAAGGATATACTTGCTTTGGAGGCAGTTCAGAGAAGGTTCACTAAGTTGATTCCGGGGATGAGGGGGTTGACTTATGAGGAAAGGTTGAGAAGGTTGGACCTCTACTCATTGGAATTCAGAAGAATGAGAGGTGATCTTATTGAAACGTACAAGATTATGAGGGGGCTCGACAAGGTGGATGCAGAGAGGATGTTTCCACTGATAGAGGAGACTAGAACTAGAGGGCATAATCTTAGAATAAGGGGCCACCCATTTAAAACTGAAACGAGGAGAAATTTCTTCTCTCAGGAGGGTTGTAAATCGCTGCCTCAGAGAGCTGTGGAAGCTGGGTGATTGAATAAATGTAAGCAGAGATAGACAGTTTCTTAACCGATAAGGGAATAAGGGGTTATGGGGAGCGGACAGGGAAGTGGACCTGAGTCCATGATCGGATCAGCCATGATCATATTAAATGGCGGAGCAGGCTCGAGGGGCCGTATGGCCTACTCCTGCTAATATTTCTTATGTTCTTATGTTCTTATACATCAGACAGTTAGATGCTTTGATGTTAGAGTGAGAAATGATTGCGGAAGGAGGAAGTAGATGTGCTGAATGGGCTTCCTCACGTTTACGTTGCAATGTTTATGAGAGACGGAGTGATACTGCCGGTGGATTAAAATCTGATTAAAGCCTAATGAGTTTTTTCCCTCTGTTCTGAACAACGCTTACGTTCTACTGAATAGTTGGCTCACAAAGACTACAAAAGCCTGACCAGCAAAGTGCGAGCGAAAGTGGAATCAAGTTGACATTCATTTTTGTCACAATAGACTTTTGATTAAATCCCGTTGCTCAACTTGATACCGGCAGAAGGCAGCACACATCTGCGGAAAATGTCTTTTTTCAGTTCATGATCGCTAATTAACCCCTGGAAACCATTACATTTATTTATCCTCAGAAAACAAAAGTAAAAACAGTGATTGCTTTGTCCTCTGCTGTGATCCCTGAAAGAACGAGCTTCCAGAAAATCTATGTTATGTAGAAAGCAATTGCAGACAGTTGCTGGTTCTTAATCAAGCCCAAAATTGAATATATGCAAGTGAAATGTTGCATGCAATTGAAATGAATGAACCATTGACTGTGGGATAATATTTTGCCTTGGGAGATTCATTTGCAATCTACAACCACCAAAATTAGAAGACTCCACAAATGAAGAAATGCCCCCCCTCCTCTCCCATTCTTACTGTGCACTGCGTTCTTCCATCACATCATACCGAGAATAATTACTGTTCAACTAAGAGATGCAATGTGTAATTACATCAGATTTCATGAAATTATTATGCTTCACATTGAATGGAAGTACTTTGCCTAACTTTGTGTTTCATCTTATGCAGTAACTGCATCGAATTTCAGTTTGTTCAACAACAACAAAAACAGCTTGAATTTGTACAGCGCCTTTAAAGTAGTAAAATCGTCGCAAGGCGCCTGACAGGAGCGTTATCGAACGAAGGTTTGACACCGAGCCACATAAGGAGAAATTAGCGCAGGTCAGCAGAAGTAGGTTTTACGGAGCAGCTTAAAGGAGGAGAGAGAGGTAGAGAGGCGGAGAGGTTTAGGCAGAGAGTTCCAGAGGTTTGGGCCCAGGCAGCTGAAGGCACGGCCACCGATGGCCAAGACAATGGGGGATGTGCAAGAGGTCAGAATTGGAGGCGTAGGGTTGTGGGGCTGAAGGGGGTTACAGCGAGAGGTAGGGGCAAAGCCACGGAGATTTGAACACGAGGATGAGAACTTTCACTTTGAGGCATTGGTGGGGCACAACTGAGCAAATTGAATGCTGTAAATCTTCATTAAAGGTGACTGTTAGGTGATGCTGTATTTGACTGGTATCTTGCTGCTGATCCATGTCAATTTGTTATGTTCTACGCTTCAGATCACAGCACGATTTAACCTGTGTCCATGAGTATCAACCTCAGCGTGTGACCCATCAGTGCAACACTGTGTCGATAATACCGTTCCTGAAATATAGGACCTCCAATATCCCCCATTGGCCCAACCCTATCGATCTCCCCCAACCCTATCGATCTCCCGCCACCCCCCCCGTCGTTTGAAGCTTCTGATCATCTCCCCCAACACTTTCAAACTCCCCCAACCCCTTCGATCTTTCCCCAACCCTTCCAATCGCCCCCAACCCTTCCAATCTCCACCCCCCACAACCCCATCTGATCCCCCCTAACCCCTCCGATCTCTCCCCAACCCTTCCGACCCCCCCAGATCCGTCTTAAGTGCATCATCAGAGCGCGTACCGCCGATGTTCCGCCCCCGAACTCGAAATTCCGCGGAGAAAGTCTTGTTGCCGCCACTCAGTGCCACCAACAGCTTTTTCTGCCGGTGCACTGTGATTACAGTGCTTCTAAAGTGGCAGCATGGATGCCACTAAAGGGGAGGGCGCACCAATGCGGCCGCCATTTTATTTTTCTGTCGGCCAACTGGCAAATTTGGCCGACAATTATGCCCCCGGTTTCGGCTGGGCCGCCAACAGGCAGCCTGGCACCCCCCCCCTCTTGGGTGCCAGGCCGCTGGCCCGGCTGAAACCCTCCCGGGTGGCCCAGTGGACCTAACCTAAAGAATGCAGAGCTTGCAGCGGCCCTCCCCTTTAAGTGAAGGGGAGAGACGTGGTGACACGCCAGCGTGATGACATTATCAGCGCTACGCTGATGAATCACAGCGGCGGACATTCAGCCTGCCCCCCACTTCCGCCCCTCTAGTGTGCAAACCTCCGCCCCCATTAGGACTGACTTCCGGGCCACTGGAAAAAAAAACCTAAAGAGCGGAATTTTGTTCAAGACACCACAGCATCCACCGCATCGGTAAAAAGAGCTGAAACAGGGTAGGCGCGTTGCGGTTTTGGCATGGGGGAAGTTCAGCCCCTTTGCCTTTACTAAGACAACTTTATTCCATAATGTGATGGAATACTCTCCGCTTGCCTGGATGAGTGCAGTTCCAACAACACTGAAGAAGTTCGACACCATCCAGGACAAAGCAGCCCGCTTGATTGGCACCCCATCCACCACCTTCAACATTCACTCCCTCCATCACCGGCGCACCGTGGCTGCAGCGTGTACCATCCACAAGATGCACTGCAACAACTCGCCAAGGCAGCACCTCCCAAACCCACGACCTCTACAGCCTAGAAGGACATCATCATCAGCAGCAGCATCATAGGCAGTCCCTCGGAATCGAGGAAGACTTGCTTCCACTCCAAAAATGAGTTTTTAGGTGGCTGAACAGTCCAATACGAGAATCACACTCCCTGTCACAGGTGGGACAGATAGTCATTAGGGTAAGGGAGGGTGGGACTGGTTTGCCGCACACTCTTTCCGCTGCCTGCGTTTGTTTTCTGCGTGCTCTCGGCGATGAGACTCGAGATGCTCAGCGCCCTCCTGGATGCACTTCCTCCACTTAGGGCGGTCTTTGGCCAGGGACTCCCAGGTGTCGGTGGGGATGTTGCACTTTATCAGGGAGGCTTTGAGGGTGTCCTTGAAATGTTTCCTCTGCCCACCTTTGGCTCGCTTGCCGTGAAGGAGTTCCAAGTAGGGCGCTTGCTTTGGGAGCCTCGTGTCTGGCATGCGAACGGTGTTCCCAGCGGAACTGATCAAGTGTGGTCAGTGCTTCGATGTTAGGGATGTTGACCTGATTGAGAACGCTAACATTGGTGCCTCTGTCCTCCCAGGGGATTTGTAGGATCTTGCGGCGACATCGTTGGTGGTATTTCTCCAGCGACTTGAGGTGTCTACTGTACATGGTCCTAGAAGGACAAGGTCAGCAGGCGCATGAGAACACCACCACCTCCAAGTTCCCCTCCCAGTCACACACCATCCTGACTTGGAAACATATCGGCCGTTCCTTCATTGTCGCTGGGTCAAAATCCTGGAACTCCCTCCCTAACAGCACTGTGGGAGCACCTTCACTACACGGACTGCAACGGTTCAAGAAGGCGGCTCACCACCACCTTCTCAAGGGCAATTAGAGATAGGCAATAAATGCCGGCCTTGCCAGCGACACCCACATCTCAGGAACGAATAAATAAAAATCGTTCCATAAGTCGAACCGGAGCAGGATTGAACAGGATAGATCTTCTCTGAATTAATCTCTATACAATATTCATTGCAGAAAGCAGTGACCCAGTGCATTTACACCGCTCGGTGTCCGCTGTGACTCAGTGGGTCGTCCTTTGAGTCAGAAGGCTGTCAGTTCAAGTCCCCACTCCAACCCATTTACAGCTGAGATTTAAAGCATCACAATGAAAAGAGAGGTGCAGAGTATTTTTCCAATGCAGAGAGTAAGGCAGTATGTCATTTACTGTCCCCTCTGCCCGAGCTATAGATTCTACTGAGCAGTTGAGAGAAGGGAAAGACTGAAATGGGTAGAATAACTCAAAATGAAGATGGGCTGAAAATAATGCTTCAGAAAGGGCGTGCATTTCTATAGTGCATTTCATGACCTCGTGTTCTCCCAAAGCACTTCACAGCCAATGGAGTTCTTTTGAAGTGTCGTCACTGTTGTAATGTTGGAAACTCGGCACAGCAACCTCCCACAAACAGCAATGAGATAACTGACCAGATCATCTGTTTTAGTGATGCTGTGGAGATGCAAAGATGCCTGAACGTGCCTTCGAGTTACTTGTGAAGGATCATGCAATTGTGTTCAAAAACAGAACACGAAACGTCTAAAAACAATTTGAATCATAAGCCCTGGTAGTGTTTCAGCTATGAGTGCGTCTGCTGGTCTCGTCACCAGACACTTCTGTGGAGTCTTTTCCTGAATAAAATGGTCCTGAAATGCTGGCGGTTATTTCTGTATCTTTCTTCTCGTAACCTTGCCCACTTTATTCACTTCCATTTGTTCTTCAGTGTCAGCTGTGGCTCAGTGGGCAGCACCCTCGCCTTTCAGTCAGAAGGCTGTGGGTTCAAGTCCCACTCCAGAACACATAAATCTAGGCTGACACCCCCAATGCAATGCTGAGGGAGTGCCACATTGTTGGAGGGTGCTGCCTTTCGGATGAGACGTTAAACCGAGGCCCAGCCTTCTCTCTCAGGTGGATGTAAAAGATCCCATGGCACTACTTTGAAGAATGATACTTAAGGGGTTGACAGTGGATGGGCAATGGCAGACATTTAGAGACCGCATGGATGAACTACATCAATTGTATATCCCTGGCTGGCTGGGCAAAATTTAGAACTCAGTAGAGGAGGACAAAGGGTTTGATTAGGGCAGGGAAAATGGAGTACGAGAGGAAGCTTGAAGGGAACATGAAAACGGACTGCAAAAGTTTCTATAGATATGTAAAGAGAAAAAGGTTAGTAAAGACAAATGTAGGTCCCCTGCAGTCGGAATCAGGGGAAGTCATAACTGGGAACAAAGAAATGGCACACCAATTGAACAAGTACTTTGGTTCGGTATTCACTAAAGAGGACAGAAAACAACCTTCCGGATATAAAAGAGGTCAGAGGGTCGAATAAGAGGGAGGAACTGAGGGAACTCCTTATTAGTCGGGAAATTGTGTTGGGGAAATTGATGGGATTGAAGGCCGATAAATCCCCAGGGCCTGGTGGTCTGCATCCCAGAGTACTTAAGGAAGTGGCCTTGGAAATAACAGATGCATTGACAGTCATTTTCCAACATTCTATAGACTCTGGATCAGTTCCTATGGAGTGGAGGGTAGCCAATGTAACCCCACTTTTTAAAAAAGGAGGAAGAGAGAAAACAGGGAATATTTGACTGGTCAGTAGTGGGTAAAATGATGGAATCAATTATTAAGGATGTCATAACAGCGCATTTGGAAAGAGGTGGCATGATAGGTCCAAGTCAGCATGGATTTGTGAAAGGGAAATCATGCTTGACAAATCTTCTGGAATTTTTTGAGGATGTTTCCAGTAGACTGGACAAGGGAGAACCAGTTGATGTGGTGTTTTTGGAGTTTCAGAAGGCTTTCGACAAGGTCCCACACAAGAGATTAATGTGCAAAGTTAAAGCACATGGGATTGGGGGTAGTGTGCTGACATGGATTGAGAACTGGTTGGCAGACAGGAAGCAAAGAGTAGGAGTAAATGGGTACTTTTCAGAATGGCAGGCAGTGACTAGTGGGGTATCGCAAGGTTCTGTGCTGGGGCCCCAGCTGTTTACATTGTACATTAATGATTTAGACGAGGGGATTAAATGTAGTATCTCCAAATTTGCGGATGACACTCAGTTGGGTGGCAGTGTGATCTGCGAGGAGGATGCTATGAGGCTGCAGAGTGACTTGGATAGGTTAGATGAGTGGGAAAATGCATGGCAGATGAAGAATAATGTGGATAAATGTGAGGTTATCCACTTTGGTGGTAAAAACAGAGAGACAGACTATTATCTGAATGGTGACATTTTAGGAAAAGGGGAGGTGCAACGAGACCTGGGTGTCATGGTACATCAGTCATTGAAGGTTGGCATGCAGGTACAGCAGACGGTTAAGAAAGCAAATGGCATGTTGGCCTTCATAGCGAGGGGATTTGAGTACAGGGGCACGGAGGTTTTACTACAGTTGTACAGGGCCTTGGTGAGGCCACACCTGGAGTATTGTGTACAGTTTTGGCCTCCAAACTTGAGAAAGGACATTCTTGCTATTGAGGGAGTGCAGCGAAGGTTCACCAGACTGATTCCTGGGATGGCGGGACTGACATATCAAGAAAGACTGGATCAACTGGGCTTGTATTCACTGGAGTTCAGAAGAATGAGAGGGGATCTCATAGAAACGTTTAAAATTCTGACGGGTTTAGACAGCTTAGATGCAGGAAGACTGTTCCCAATGTTGGGGAAGTCCAGAACCAGGGGTCACAGTCTAAGGATAAGGAGTAAGCCATTTAGGACCGAGATGAGGAGAAACTTCTTCACCCAGAGAGTGGTGAACCTGTGGAATTCGGTTCACCACTCTCTGGGTTCACCATTCTCTACCACAAAAAGTTGTTGAGGCCAATTTACTAAATGTACTCAAAAAGGAGTTAGATGTAGTCTTTACTACTTGGGGGATCAAGGGGTATGGCGAGAAAGCAGGAATGGGGGACTGAAGTTGCATGTTCAGCCATGAACTCATTGAATGGCGGTGCAGGCTCGAAAGGCGAATGGCCTACTCCTGCACCTATTTTCTATGTTTCTATGTTTCTATGAGTTCCAGACCCCCACCACCCTCTGGTAGTGAAGAAATTTCCCCTCATATCTCCTCTAAACCTCCACCCAATTACTTTAAATGTATGCCCACTGGTTGTTGACCCCTCTGACAAGGGAAACAGGTCCTTCCTATCCACTCTATCCAGGCCCCTCATAATTTTATACACCTCAATCAAGTCTTCCCTCAGCCTCCTCTGTTCCAAAGAAAACAGACCCAGCATCTCCAACCTTTCCTCATAGTCAAAATTCTCCAGTCCAGGCAACATTCTTGTAAATCTCCTCTGCACCCTTTCCAGTGCAATCACATCTTTCCTGTAATGTGGCGACCAGAACTGCACACAGTACTCCAGCTGCGGCGTAACCAGTTCAAGCATAACCTCCATGCTCTTGTATTCTGTTGTGTACGTGAATAAACAGACTAACTGAACCAGGAGTAAAGTAACTTAACTGTGTCCCTTTTAGCAACTCCAAAAATGGTGTCTCAAACCAGATTGTTTACAGCAGTCTATGAATAGCTCCTGCAGGGTCCTAATGCCTGTTTCGTGTACTGTAACAAACAATTAGAGTCTGAGCACAGCATATTCCATGCCTCGACTAATAAAGGCAAGTATTCCATATGCTTTGTTAAACACCTTGGGGCCAATTTTCGGCAAGGCCCCCGCCCGCCCAAGTGCTGCCCAAAGTTCCGCCGATGGCCGCCGAGGTACCGGACGGCACTTTGGGCGGGACATTCATCGCCGAGGTCCCTCGAAGGTCGGCGTGCGGCAAATCTTTGACGTACACCGCCAATCTGGGCGACAGCCGGCGGGAGGTCGCATTCTCGGCGGCAGAGGCGCTTGCCGCCCAAGTGCCGCCGAGGATGGAGTCGGGCCCCACGGAGGGTCGAAGAACTGAAAATAAAAATCACCAATAAAAAAATACAAAGACCTTCAGGGGACCCCATGCAGGTGAGTCGCCGTTGGAAATGCTTTCTTAAATGTTCACGTGCCCTTTTTTTCAGGTCCTTCAGACTCCCCGTCGGGGACAGACCAGCCTCCAGCCTGCGGCCCACCCCCGTTCTGCCACCGAGTCCCGCCGACTCCCGCCCGCAGGAATCTGGCAGCTCGGCGGGCTAAAGCTGAGTTGCGCCACTCGGCCTTTCCCGGCGGCTCTCTCCTCCCGCCCGCTCCAGGCCATCCCGACAGTGGCACTGGGCAGATTGCCAGGAGGAATGTCAGCGGCAGCGGGCGGTGGGCTGATGAAAATCGGCCCTCTTATCCCGCTGGCCTGCTCCCTTCAGGGACCTGTGGACCTGCACTCCAAGGTCCCATTGTGATATGAAGGGAGAACCACAGAGCTGCTGGGAGGAGGATTCAGGCACTGACTCGGAAGTGCTGTTGCGGAGGAATGTAATACAATCAGTCTCCGTTTCAAATAGAATTCTCATAGCATTGCCTTGAAAATCTAATTTAAATGTAGAATTCAAAGGCAGCACACAAACAGCGGTGAACAAGCAATTATATTTTTACAGAGTAAGCCACAATTCATCACATCCACCAGCTGTGGTTTGTGTAATTAAGTTGTGTGATTAAACCTGAGGGGGTTATAGCCAGCACTGGTGATGTCTCGCAATGAATCTTCTCGATGTGCAAGAATTAATGATACGTGGAAATTGCACAGAATTTTACAGCACAGAAACAGGCCATTCGGCCCCAATTGGTCCATGACGGCGTTTAGGCTCCACACGAGCCTCCTCCCACCCCTCTTCACCCCACCCCATCACCACAACCTTTTATTCTTTCCTCCATCATGTTTATCCAGCTTCCCCTTCAATACATCGATACTATTCGCCTCATCCACTCCCTGTGGTCGCAAGTTCCACATTCTCACCACTCTCTGGGCAAAGAGGTTTCTCCTGTATTCCCCATTGGATTTATTGGTGACTGTTATTGTTATGTCTTGAATAGAGAGTCAGACTAGATACTGCAAGCTCAAAGTAAGTGTCCTTTATTACAGAGCTCAGAGTGCCTCTCCAGCCTGTGAGGCCTCCTTATATACAGGTGCTCCCAAGGGATTGTGGGATCACTTGGGACTCCAGGGAATGAGCCCTCTGGTGGTTCAAAACATAGAAACATAGAAAATAGGTGCAGGAGTAGGCCATTTGGCCCTTCGAGCCTGCACCACCATTCAATAAGATAAATAGCTGATCATTCACCTTAGTACCCCTTTCCTGCTTTCTCTCCATACCCCTTGATCTCTTTAGCCGTAAGGGCCATATCTAACTCCCTCTTGAATATATCCAACGAACTTGGATCAACAACTCTCTGCGCCAGGGAATGCCACAGGTTAACAACTCTCTGAGTGAAGCAGTTTCTCCTCATCTCAGTCCTAAGTGGCTTACCCCTTATCCTTAGACATGGTATTTACAGGTTTACATACATAACAGTTATATCTTCAGTACAACTCACAAACACACACAAGCTGTAAGATGGCTGCTAACATCAGGAACCTTAGTCAGGTGACCTGTTCCCTCTTTATTATTGTAAAGAGCACTGGCTACAGTGCCACAGTAGTCCACCAGATGGAGCAATATATATTACAACGACGACCTTATATTTATGGCCCCTGCAGTCCATCGCCAGCCTGACTTGACCTCACCGTTCCACCTGTCCACATCCCTTCTCCGCCACCATAAAACCTAGCCCGCAGGCGGGCTCGACGGGGGAGTCGGACTAAATTACTCAGGCCCAAAACGGGCAAACTGCGTGGGTTGCCCGCTGGGCGCTCGCCATTTGCGGCTTCTGCTGATGTGAAGCCCGAGGCCTCAAACTGAACCCGGTCTCTTTGAGGTTTCAAGCCCCACTCATAAGAAGGTAAGAAATATCAGCAGGAGTTGGCCATTCGGCCCCTCGAGCCTGCTCCGCCATTCATAAGAACATAAGAAATAGGAGCAGGAGTAGGTCATACGGTTCCTCAAGCCTGCTCCACCATTTAATAAGATCATGTCTGATCTGATCATGGACTCAGCTCCACTTCCCTGCCTGCTCTCCATAACCCTTTACTCACTTATCGCTCAAAAATCTGTCTATCTTCGCCTTAAATATATTCAATGACCCAGCCTCCACAGCTCTCTGGGGCAGAGAATTTCACAGATTTATAACCCTCTGAGAGAAGAAATTCCTGCTTATCTCATAAGGTGACCCCTTATTCTTAAACTATGCCCCCTAGTTCTTGATTCACCCACCAGGGGAAACATCCTCTCTGCATCTACCCTGTCGAGCCTCCTCAGTATCTTATAAGTTTGAACAAAATACCCTCTCATTCTTCTAAACTCCAATGAGTAGAGGCCCAACCTGCTAAACCTTTCTTCATAAGTCAACCCCTTCATCTCCGGAATCAACCTAGTGAACCTTCTCTGAACCGTCTCCAATGCAAGTATATCCCTCCTTAAATACGAAGACCAAAACTGTATGCAGTATTCCAGGTGAGGCCTTACCAATACCCTGTACAGTTGTAACAGGACTTCCTTGCTTTTATACGACTGTCGTGAGAGTTTGGGATTGGCAAGTTTATCCTAAAGGGTCGTGCATTTTCAAGTGAAGTAGCTGTTGTGGCAGTGATAATGAGCTTGATGACTTGAATGGCCGTGTGCGGCACGATCGCGTACAGACGCCATCTTCCTGCAGAGCAATGAGGCAAGGCACACGTGTGTGTCACATGCTTCTCCTGAAATAACTGCACTGCAAACCTTCAGCGGCACAGATTCCCCAACCAATATTGACAGTAGCTCGCAGGTTGTAATCACGACTTCGTTAGAATGAAGATAAGTCGCTCTGTGTGAAGAAATTAAAATCTTCAAAAACAAGTCCATTAGCCAACTGAGTTAGAAATAGCAGCACAGTGCAGATGAAAGCAAGATAAAATAGGCCGTTTATCTAAAGGGAGCGCAGCAAACCATCCACACCTGTCAGATTGGTTCCTGGGTTATATTTTAATTGGTTGAAAATGCGGAGTGAAATGCTTTACTTCTCAAACACGATTTTGATGTAAAATTCAGTCTTGGGTTACAAGTTGCCATCGCATCTTGCAGTTTGAAGTTCCACATGTCTTTCATCTTAGTTAACTGAGCTTCCCTCTTGGTTTTCTTTTGACCCGCCAAAAGGGTTTAGCGATTATCCTGCCCCATCTTGCTCCTTAAAGGGGGAATTCAATCCTGGGTCCACTGTTCAGAGAAGGTTCACTAGGTTGATTCCAGAGATGAGGGGGTTGACTTATGAAGATAGGTTGAGTAGGTTGAGCCTATACTAATTGGAGTTCAGAAGAATGAGAGGTGACCTTATCGAAACATAAGATAATGAGGGGGCTCAACAAGGTGGATGCAGAGAGGATATTTCCACTCATAGGGGAAACTAAAACTAGGGGGCATAGTTTCAGAATAAGGGGCTGCCCATTTAAAACTGAGATGAGGAGAAACTTCTTCACTCAGAGAATTGTGAACCTGTGGAATTCTCTACCACAGAAAGTTGTTGAGGCCAGTTTGTTAGATATATTCAAAAGGGAGTTAGATGTGGCCCTTACAGCTAAAGAGATCAAAGTGTATGGAGAGAAAGCAGGAATGGGGTACTGAAGTTACATGATCAGCCATGATCATATTGAATGGTGGTGCAGGCTCGAAAGGCCGAATGGCCTACTCCTGCACCTATTTTTTAGGTTTCTATGTTTCGATGTTTCTCTCAGAGGGTTGTGAATCTGTGGAATTCTCTGCCCCAGAGGGCTGCGGAGGCTGGGTCATTGAATATATTTAAGGCGGAGATAGACAGATTTTTGAGCGATAAGGGAATAAAGGGTTATGGGGAGCGGGCAGGGAAGTGGAGCTGAGTCCATGATCAGATCAGCCATGATCTTATTGAATGGCAGGGGAGGCTCGAGGGGCCCAATGGCCTCCTCCTGCTCCTAGTTCTTCTGTTCTTATGAAAAGGCAGTCACGCTGAACATTGTTCACTGAACCGGATGCTGCACAGAATTTTTAAAAGTAAAAGAATGTTTCCAATAGTAAACCACTGCGTCATGATTTAATTAATGAATCTAGGGGACGAAATTGTCCCTTTTTTAGCGGCCCGTGAGCGCTACCAGCTGCCGGGAAATTGTGCGGGAGTTTGCGGAGGCTCTGCCATGTCAGCCCCGTGTGCCGACCCCTTACCACCCGGCAGGGGAAATTGCCCCGCGCCCCCGTGAGGGTGTCAATCCAGTATGGAAAATGGTCCACATTGTCCAAGGCCTTGTCATTGATTTTAATAACCACGGGGCAGTGCTGTGTGGCGGGGGCAGGTTGGTAGAGGATCTTTGTCTTACGGATGTTTAGTGTGAGGCCTATGCTCTCGTACGCCTCGGTGAAGGTAGTGACGATGGCTTGGAGTTCGGCCTCCGAGTGTGCGTAAACGCAAGCGTCGTCTGCGTACTGTAATTCAGTGACAGAGAATGGGATGACCTTTGATCTGGCCTGGAGGTGGCGGAGGTTGAACAGATTCCCATTTGTCCTGTAATTTAGCTCCACTCCAGCGGGGAGCTGAGGGTGAGATGGAGCATTGCAGCAAGGAAGATCGAGAAGAGCATTGGTGCGATGACACAGCCCTGCTTGACCCCGGTCCGAACATGGAATTGGTCTGTGATGGATCCATTGGTCAGGATCATGGCTTGCATGTCATCGTGGAGCAAAAGTTGGTGACAAACTTTTGAGGGCAGCCGAATATGAAGACGATGCTCCATAATCCCTCACAGTTGACAGTGTCGAAGGCTTTTGTGAGGTCAAAGAAGGCCATGTACAAGGGTTGGTGCCGTTCCCTGCCTTTCTCTTGGATTTGACACGTGGTGAAGATCATGTCCATTGTGCCCCTTCGTGGGCGGAATCTGCATTGCGACTCTGGGTGGAGCTCTTCAGCCACTGGAAGAAGGCGATTGAGGAGAGTTTTAGCAATTACTTTCCCAGTGGTCGACAGCAGGGAGATTCCTCTGTAGTTACCGCAGTCGGACTAGTCACCTTTCTTGAAGATGGTCACGATTACAGCATCTGTGAGATTTCCTGGCATGATCTCCTCCTACAGATAAGATAGATGAGGTCATAAATCTGCACCAATAATGCTTCTCCGCTATGTTTTAGTGCTTTGGCAGCGTAATCTCAGCACAACCCCAGCCCGACACGAGGTTGAAAAGGTCATCCGACAACTGAAGAACACCAAGGCATCAGGAGCAGATGCAATCCCTGCCGAAGCATTCCAAAAGTACTTCATTGGTTGCAAAGCGTTTTGAGACATCCAGTGGTCGTGAAAGGTGCTATATACTGCTCAGATAATGCATACGGCAAGACCTGGATGACATTCAACCTTGGGCTGATAAGTGGCATGTTAGCGCGAATGTTTTCCTGCAAGAATCACTCGACACTCTGGGTCGGTTCCAACGCCAAAACGGCTTTTATTACGCCGGCGGGGAGAGAGCCTCTGGTCCAACTCCAGACACTCCACTCCACCGAACAAAGAAATTCATCGATATTTATATGTTTTACAATAGTTCATTACAGTTACTCAGCCCACTTCGGCTGGACACAATCCAATCATCATGATTATAGATTACATATAGGTTTCTTTAACCCAATAGAATTCCCCTGGTACATCGGGGGGCTGTATGTTCGGTTCCTGTCAGCTCGGGCTGATTCATGACCCTGTGGTGTAATGCGGGTCCCCCTTATCTCTGTTACTCGGGGCTCTGCTGTGACCCTGCTGAGCTATCTCAACATGGTTTCTGAGCACTCCATCTGGAGTCATCAATTAAGGACATTCCGTACCAGGCACTATAACAGTTTGTTATGGTTATCTTGTCTTATGCTGTTGATCCAAGACATTCCTGGTATCAGGCCTCACAGGGGCTATTGTTCAGTCAGCCTCAGTCAGCAGTTCATTGCTTGACTAACTTAGTTCCCATCATGCTTGGAGGAGCCCCCTGACAGCCATTTTATATTTGGCTACCATTTTAAACACATATGTGTATATATATATATATTCAGCAGGTGCCTAATGCCCTACAACATGGCATATAACATTCGCGCCAGACAAGTGCCAGACAATGGCCATCTCCAACAAGCGAGAGTCTAACCACCGCCCCTTGACATTCAATGGCATTGCCATCGCCCAATCCCCCAACATAAACATCCTGGGGATCACCATTGACCAGAAACTTAACTGGACCAGCCACATAAATACTGTGGCAACAAGAGCAGGTCAGTGGCTGGGTATTCTGCGGCAAGTGTCTCATCTCCTGACTCCCCAAAGCCTTTCCACCATCTACAAGGTTCAAGTCAGGAGTGTGATGGAATACCCTCCCCTTGCCTGGATGAGCGCAGCTCCAACAACACTCAAGAAGCTCGACACCATCCAGGACAAAGCAGCCCGCATGATTGGCACCCCATCCACCACCTTAAACATTCACTCCCTCCACCACCGGCGCACCGTGGCTGCAGTGTGTACCATCTACAAGATGCACTGCAGCAACTCGCCAAGGCTTCTTCGGCAGCACTTCCCAAACCCGCGACCACTACCACCTAGAAGGACAAGGGCAGCAGGCACATGGGAGCACCACCACCTCCAAGTTCCCCTCCAAGTCACACACCATCTTGACTTGGAAATATATCATCGTCCCTTGATCGTCGCTGGGTCAAAATGCTGTAACTCCCTCCCTAACAGCACTGTGGGAGTACCTTCACCACACGGACTGCAGCGGTTTAAGAAGGTGGCTCACCACCACCTTCTCAAGGGAAATTAGGGATGGGCAATAAATGCTGGCCTTATCAGCGACGTCCTCATCCCATGAACAAATTTTTAAAATATATATAATTGTCAGTCTTTCTTTCTTTCTTTCCTTCATACAAGATCAATAGGAGTGTGAGAGGCCATGGACTCAATCATTCTAAAGTGAATTGTAGTTGACACGTGGCTCCCTTTCAAATAAAGAACATGATTGTTCATCCAGACTTGGATTCTGTTGAAGTTCCCCCAGGGTTCATGCTCTTCTTAATATTTCAAACTTAGGAAATTAATATTTATTATGACATTGCACTTTGGATCAAGACCATCAGCAACAGCTTCATGTAGTAGCTTTGTAGCCTGACTTGTTAAATGTTTCCACACAAAGTGTTCACATTAGATTTGAACATTTCCTTCTCTTAAGAAGTCACTTCAAATTGCAAAGGTGGTCCTTCTAAGACAGCAGCAAGCTGCTTTTAAAGTGTTGAATGTAATCGGATTGTACCTATCGTTGGTGCTGCTTCGTCTACTTTCAAATAACCCGTGTGCTTTCAAACTCCAGTCTTTTGGGAAGCCACTAGCTTATAGCGTCTAAGGTTTCACACTCTATAAGAAGTTAAGAAATAGGAGCAGAGAGGAGTAGGCCGTACGGTCCCTCGAGCGTGCTCCGCCGTTCAATAAGATCAAGGCTGACCTTCGACCTCAACTCCACTTTCCCGTCCGATTCCCATATCCCTTCGTGCCCCAAAATCTATCAGTTTCTGTCTTGAATATACTCAACGACTGAGCCCTCCGGGGTAGAGAATTCTAAAGATTCACAACCCTCTGACTGAAGAAATTTCTTCTCATCTCGGTCCAAAATGGATGACCCCTTATCCTGAGATGGTGCCCCCTGGTTCTAGACTCCCCAGACAGGGGTGAACCAGCCTTGTCTTTGGTAAGTCACTAGCTCTTCCAGTTGCTTTCTCACCATCAGTGATGTGGCACAGTGATAGAAGAATTGGAGAACTGAGAGGGATGGCTCAAGATATATATTTGCCAGGGCATGGGGCTGGCAATCCACCATCATCAACCAGGACAACTAGGTTGCTTAAGTTCAAATTTTTCACCAATCCCTTCGACAATGGAAGTCAAATATGCATCGAACAATAGCATAAAGTGGTGCAGCACCAACAGAAGATAAAAACTTGAGGGATACTTGTTAGAAATGAGTATATTTCGTTGTCAAGGCACGAACCTGGACAACGTGGACCATTTCCTATACCTCGTGAGTCTCTTATCAACAAGAGCAGACATTGACGATGAGATTCAACACCGCCTCCAGTGCGCCAGCGCAGCCTTCAGCCGCCTGAGGAAAAGAGTGTTTGAAGACCAGGCCCTCAAATCTGCCACAAAACTCATGGTCTACAGGACTGTAGTAATACTCGCCCTCCTGTATGGCTCCGAGGCATAGGGCTAGCACCTCCACTTTTGTGGATATTGCCCAAATGGGCGATATTTTTGGCATGGGCAGTAAAAAAGGGTTTTCAGATCGCCGGCTTCTCGCCCATTCTCAAACCACCTAGTCTCCACTTTTGAAAATGGGCGTTACCGCGAGCGATATAAAATGGGCGGCAGCGTTAAATTTTTCTGACCTTCTGCTGTAAAGTGTGGCCATCCTTAGCAATGGCATGGCAACGCTTGATTCCCGCGATTCAGGAGGTCAAGGGTCATCATGACATGCGCAGAAGAGGAGACAGAGAGAGAGGGAGCTCAGAGGGTCTGAAGGCATGTCTGGGTGTGGTGTGGCTGCTTTGGGAGGAAGGAGGGAGACTTTAGAGCTTCACAGCAAGTAGGTAAACAAAAAGTAGGTATTACCAGCCACATATGTGCCCGAATTTGGCCTATAATGGAGAGAGAAGAGGAGGCATCACAGCATGCTGTGGAGACTGACGCTGGAGAGAGCAGTGAGGTGGGAGAGGAGCACATTGGAGGGCGTAAATGAGCCAGGAGGTTCTCAGACGAGGCAAATGCCTCCCTCCTGCAGGAGGTCGAGTTACGCTGGGGTGATTTAACACAGGGAGGGTGTGGGAAGCCCACCCCAAAGGCTTACCAGAAGATATGGACTGAGATAGCAGAGGTGGTCTCGTCAGCGACCAATGAGGTACGTGAGGGCAACCAATGCCGCAAACGATGGAATGACCTTGTGGGATCCACAAGAGTAAGTATTTACATGTTCTTATGTATTTATATAATTTAATTTGTAACAGTCAAGAGTGACTATTAGCAGATGTGAGGTCTTGCACTTTTACCGGGAATATTTTACTCAAAGCCTGCGGTCACACTGCACGTCTTTAGGTAAAGAATGATCATTATCATAATAATGATGATTACATCGGTTGGTTATGTGTTGTATCAGTCTCTGTGACAGTACCTAACAATGATATCATGCAATGATCTCATGCCATGTCATCCTGACACCTTTTACAGAAGAAGCTATCAACGATGAGGTCCGTGCAGAGGCAAACGGGTGGGGGGGCCACCAGTCCCCAGTGACATCACTGAGATGGAGGAGCGAGTGCTCGCACTTGTGGGGAAGCACCCCCGGACAGTCACGGACGCATCTGCAGACCCTGAAGTGATGCCACGTGAGTAAAGCTTACACCATTGCGTGATGTAAAGTCAATAGATGCCACACCCACTCATATCCGAACAATCATACATGATAGATGATTTCTAAAAGTGTCATAGAAATAATGCTGGCCCAATGAAAATCATTGCGATGCACAATGTGTTGCTGGTCATGAAATGTGATGTCTGTGATGATTTTGATAGCGGTGGTGCTTTTGTTGTGCATATGCTGTGTGTAGCGCTGGACTCACCTTGTTACCCTAGCACCCCCTTCTCCTCTAATAACCTCATTTGTGTTTTGCAGCTCAGCCAGCAGCGCGGCCCAAGGCAAGATCACGGAGGCCAGAAGGTGGGGGAACGGGGCAGGAGTCGGCGGATGATCCTACAACTGGTGCTGAGGAGCTCCGATTCTCGCCCGTCAATCCGCTGGCTCTGTTCTCCACGGATGAGAGCGCGGATGTCGAAGAACCTGCATTGCCACGTTCCAGAAGCCATTCCACCCCAAGTCCATCTCGTGGTCCTTCGGTCATTCCCGCCTCCACTCTGGAGGTACCGGCCCCAAGCACCTCACCACAGGGCACCCCATTTGTCCCCAGGATGGCGCCGACCCCGCGGAGGTCTCGTGGATGCGGCAGGTCTGTTCCACAAGCGTGACATGAGAGTGGAGAGATGGTACAGTTGTCCAGGCGGACTGTAGACATTGGTGACCAGCTCATCGAAGCATTGGGGGGCATATTGCGACAGCTGGCCACCATGACCGAGTACATTCCGTGCATGGCGGAGGCACTGGATGCAATAGCCAGGAGCATTGCTGCCACAGGCCACAGGCCTCCCAGTGGTCCCCGAGTGCGGCACTCCACCCCTAGGTTCTGCACCACCACTGCGAAAGACAGATGAGAGCAAGGACCAAGATCCTGCTTCTGCATCAGAGAATGTTGCCCCCTCGGCACCCTCCACTCCCGTACCCACTGCCTCTGCCATCATCCCCCCCAGTGAGGCACTGCCTGAGGAGCTCCTCGGCCAGGCGCAGTGGAGCGAGGAGGGGAAGGGGGAGAGGTGGGGAGAAGAAGGGGAGGGGGGAAGGAAAGTGAGGTGCATGTCTGCAGGTGATGGCTGTGTTATATCTCCATCTGGGTGTATGCAATTTGTTAAAATATATGGGGGCTGGGGACCACGCTCCTGCTTTGCCTTTGTATTCTGTGGTGCTGGACATGTTGAACATGTGATTTATGTCAATGGTGGGAAAAGTGTGGTGTGGGCGGGAGTTTGGTGTTATTGGCTGTGATACTTATGATTTCAGACCAATGTGGGTATTAAACATTTGTTATTGAACATAACCTTGTTGCGCATTGTCTCCGATAGCTAGACCGTTACACACTAGTGATTCCTTACCATGAAAGGGTTAAATACAACTGACATAATCAATCGACATAAACTTTAACTGGCACCAAGGTGATGGGCACTATTGATATCTGAGCTGCACACACACAGCAGTGTCTCAGCGTTGTCACATCAGCACTCCTTTAGGCAAATTTTTCAGATATCAGCTCCTCGCGTAAGAGTGGGATTTAACAAAAGCCAGCCACACCGCTGGTGTACGTTTCAGTAAGTTCCACTTTTTGTGGGCGTTTTTTTGGGCGAGCGATATTTTGAGCGATATGTATGCGAGGTGGTGAAATTGACTCTGGGCGATCTCATGGCCGCTAGTTTGGGTAAATATGCTCTTTGGTGAGGCCAATAAAAGGCACAGCAGCAGCTGCATTAAGGAGGCAGTCGGTGCAGCTGCTGCAGGGAGGGAGTTGGGGAGCAGCGTCAGAGAGACAGTCGGTGCAGGGTCAGAGAGACAGTCAGGGCAGTGTCAGAGAGACAGTCGGGGCAGCGTCAGAGAGACAGTCGGTGCAGCGTCAGATAGACAGTCAGGGAACAACGTCAGAGAGACAGTCGGTGAGTGTCAGAGAGACAGTCCGGGAGCAGCGTCAGAGAGACAGTCGGAGCAGTGTCAGAGAGACAGTCGGTGCATTGTCAGAGGGACAGTCGGGGAACAGCGTCAGAGAAACAGTCGGGGAGCAGCGTCAGAGAGACAGTCGTGGAGCAGTGTCAGAGAGACAGTCGGTGCAGCGTCAGAGAGACAGTCGGTGGAGCAGTGTCAGAGAGACAGTCGGTGCATTGTCAGAGGGACAGTCGGTGAAGTGTCAGAGAGACAGTTGGTGCAGTGTCAGAGAGACAGTCGGTGCAGCGTCAGAGGGACAGTCGGTGAAGTGGCAGAGAGACAGTCGGGGAACAGCGTCAGAGAAACAGTCGGGGAGCAACGTCAGAGAGACAGTCGTGGAGCAGTGTCAGAGAGACTTTCGGTGCAGCGTCAGAGAGACAGTCGTGGAGCAGTGTCAGAGAGACAGTCGTGGAGCAGCGTCAGAGAGACAGTCGGTGCAGTGTCAGAGAGACAGTCGGTGCAGCGTCAGAGAGACAGTCGTGGAGCAGTGTCAGAGAGACAGTCGGTGCAGCGTCAGAGGGATAGTCGGTGCAGCGTCAGAGAGACAGTCGGTGTAGTGTCAGAGAGACAGTCGGTGCAGCGTCAGAGAGACAGTCGATGCAGTGTCAGAGAGACAGTGCAGCGTCAGAGAGACAGTCAGGGAACAACGTCAGAGAGACAGTCGGAGCAGCGTCAGAGAGACAGTCGGAGCAGTGTCAGAGAGACAGTCGGGGAGCAGCGTCAGAGAGAAAGTCGGCGCAGCGTCAGAGAGACAGTCGGGGAGCAGCATCAGAGAGACAGTCGATGCAGTGTCAGAGAGACAGTCGGGGAGCAGTGTTAGAGAGACAGTCCGGGAGACAGCGTCAGAGAGACAGTCAGGGAGCAGCATCAGAGAGACAGTCGATGCAGTGTCAGAGAGACAGTCGGGGAGCAGTGTTAGAGAGACAGTCGGTGCAGTGTCAGAGAGACAGTCCGGGAGACAGCGTCAGAGAGACAGTCAGGGAGCAGCGTCAGAGAGACTGTCGGTGCAGAGTCAGAGAGACAGTCGGTGCAGCGTCAGAGAGACAGTCGGTGCAGTGTCAGAGGGACAGTCGGTGCAGCGTCAGAGAGACAGTCAGGGAGCAGCGTCAGAGAGACTCTCGGTGCAGAGTCAGAGAGACAGTCGGTACAGCGTCAGAGAGACAGTCGTGGAGCAGTGTTAGAGAGACAGTCGATGCAGTGTCAGAGAGACATTCGATGCAGTGTCAGAGAGACAGTCAGAAGACAGCGTCAGAGAGACAGTCGGTGCAGCGTCAGAGAGACAGTCGATGCAGTGTCAGAGAGACAGTCGGTGCAGTGTCAGAGAGACAGTCGGTGCAGCGTCAGAGAGAGTGTCGGTGCAGCGTCAGAGAGACAGTCGGTGCAGCGTCAGAGAGACAGTCGGTGCAGCAGTGTCAGAGAGACAGTCGGTGCATTGTCAGAGGGACAGTCGGAGCAGTGTCAGAGAGACAGTCGGTGCAGCGTCAGAGAGACAGTCGGTGCAGCGTCAGAGAGACAGTCAGGGAGCAGCGTCAGAGAGACTTTCGGTGCAGAGTCAGAGAGACAGTCGGTACAGCGTCAGAGAGACAGTCAGGGAGCAGTGTCAGAGAGACAGTCGGAGCAGTGTCAGAGAGACAGTCGGTGCATTGTCAGAGGGACAGTCGGGGAGCAGTGGCAGAGAGACAGTCGGGGAGCAGCGTCAGAGAGACAGTCGGTGCAGTGTCAGAGAGACAGTCGGTGCAGTGTCAGAGAGACAGACCGGGAGACAGCGTCAGAGAGACAGTCGGAGCAGCGTCAGAGAGACAGTCGGTGCAGTGTCAGAGAGACAGTCGGTGCAGCGTCAGAGAGACAGTCGGTGCAGTGTCAGAGAGAAAGTCGTTGCAGTGTCAGAGAGACAGTCGGTGCAGCGGCAGAGAGAAAGTCGGTGCAGCGTCAGAGAGACAGTCGGTGCAGCGTCAGAGAGACAATCGGGGAGCAGTGTCAGAGAGACAGTCGGTGCAGCATCAGAGAGAAAGTCGGTGCAGTGTCAGAGAGACAGTCGGTGCAGCATCAGAGAGAAAGTCGGTGCAGTGTCAGAGAGACAGTCGGTGCAGCGTCAGAGAGACAATCGGTGCAGCGTCAGAGAGACAGTCGGTGCAGCGTCAGAGAGACAGTCGGTGCAGTGGCAGAGAGACAGTCGGTGCAGCGTCAGAGAGACAGTCGGTGCAGCGTCAGAGAGAAAGTCGGTGCAGCGTCAGAGAGACAGTCGGTGCAGTGTCAGATAGACAATCGGGGAGCAGTGTCAGAGAGACAGTCGGTGCAGCGTCAGAGAGACAGTCGGTGCAGCATCAGAGAGAAAGTCGGTGCAGTGTCAGAGAGACAGTCGGTGCAGCGTCAGAGAGACAATCGGGGAGCAGTGTCAGAGAGACAGTCGGTGCAGCGTCAGAGAGAAAGTCGGTGCAGTGTCAGAGAGACAGTCAGGGAACAACGTCAGAGAGACAGTCGGTGCAGCATCAGAGAGAAAGTCGATGCAGTGTCAGAGAGACAGTTGGTGCAGTGTCAGAGAGACATTCGGGGAACAGCTTCAGAGAGACAGTCGGTGCAGTGTCAGAGAGACAGTCGGTGCAGTGTCAGAGAGACAATCGGGGAACAGCTTCAGAGAGACAGTCGGTGCAGTGTCAGAGAGACAGTCGGTGCAGTGTCAGAGAGACAATCGGGGAGCAGTGTCAGAGAGACAGTTGGTCCAGAGTCAGAGAGACAGTCGGGGAACAGCATCAGAGAGACAGTCGGTGCAGTGTCACAGAGACAGTCGGGGAGCAGCATCAGCGAGACAGTCGGTGCAGCGTCAGAGAGACAGTCGGTGCCTTGTCAGAGAGACAGTCGGTGCAGCATCAGAGAGAAAGTCGTTGCAGTGTCAGAGAGACAGTCGGTACAGCGTCAGAGAGACAGTCGGTGCATTGTCAGAGAGACAGTCGGTGAAGCGTCAGAGAGACAGTCGGGGAGCAGCGTCAGAGAGATAGTCGGTGCAGTGTCAGAGAGACAGTCGGTGCAGCGTCAGAGAGACAGTTGGTGCAGTGTCAGAGAGAAAGTCGGTGCAGTGTTAGACAGACAGTCAGGGAACAACGTCAGAGAGACAGTCGGTGCAGCGTCAGAGAGACAGTCGAGGAGCAGCGTCAGAGAGACAGTCGATGCAGTGTCAGAGAGACAGTCGGTGCAGTGTCAGAGAGACATTCGGGGAACAGCTTCAGAGAGACAGTCGGTGCAGTGTCAGAGAGACAGTCGTGGAGCAGTGTCAGAGAGACAGTCAGTGCAGTGTCAGAGAGACAGTCCGGGAGCAGCGTCAGAGAGACAGTCTGTGCAGTGTCAGAGAGACAGTCGGGGAAAAGCGTCAGAGATACAGTCCGGGAGCAGTGTCAGAGAGACAGTCGGTGCAGTGTCAAAGAGACAGTCGGGGAACAGCGTCAGTGAGATAGTCGGTGCAGCGTCAGAGAGACAGTCGGTGCAGCATCAGAGAGACAGTCGTTGCAGCGTCAGAGAGATAGTCGGTGCAGCGTCAGAGAGACAGTAATGGAGCAGTGTCAGAGATACAGTCGGTGCAGTGTCAGAGAGAGAGTCGGTGCAGTGTCATGGAGACAGTCGGGGTGCAGTGTCAGAGGGACAGTCGGAGCAGCGTCAGAGAGACAGCCGGTGCAGTGTCAGAGAGATAGTCGGTGCAGCGTCAGAGGGACAGTCGGAGCAGCGTCAGAGTGACAGTCAGGGAGCAGTGTCAATGAGACAGTCGGTGGAGTGTCAGAGAGACAGTCGGAGCTGCGTCAGAGTGACAGTCAGGGAGCAGTGTCAAAGAGACAGTCGGTGGAGTGTCAGAGAGACAGTCGGAGCAGTGTCAGAGAGACAATATTTGCAGTGTCAGAGAGACAGTCGGGGAGTAGTGTCAGAGAGACAGTCGGTGCAGTGTCAAAGAGACAGTCGGGGAACAGTGTCAGGGAGATAGTCGGTGCAGCGTCAGAGAGACAGTCGGTGCAGTGTCAGAGAGACAGTCGGGGTGCAGTGTCAGAGGGACAGTCGGGGAACTGCGTCAGAGAGACAGTCGGTGCAGTGTCAGAGAGACAGTCGGGGTGCAGTGTCAGAGGGACAGTCGGGGAACAGCGTCAGAGAGACAATCAGTGCAGTGTCAGAGAGACAGTCAGGGAGCAGAGTCAGAGTGACAGTCGGTGCAGTTTCAGAGAGACAGTCGGTGCAGTGTCAGAGAGACAGTTGGTGCAGAGTCAGAGTGACAGTCGGTGCAGTGTCAGAGAGACAGTCGGGGAACAGCGTCAGAGAGACAGTCGCTGCAGCGTCAGAGAGACAGTCGGGGTGCAGTGTCAGAGGGACAGTCGGGGAATAGCGTCAGAGAGACAGTCTGTGCAGCGTCAGAGAGACAGTCGGTGCAGCGTCAGAGAGACAGTCGGTGCAGCGTCAGAGGGACAGTCGGGGAATAGCGTCAGAGAGACAGTCTGTGAAGTGTCAGAGAGACAGTCGGTGCAGTGTCATAGAGACAGTCGGTGCAGAATCAGAGAGACAGTCGGGGAACAGCGTCAGAGAGACAGTTGGTGCAGTGTCAGAGAGAAAGTCGGTGCAGTGTTAGACAGACAGTCAGGGAACAACGTCAGAGAGACAGTCGGTGCAGCGTCAGAGAGACAGTCGAGGAGCAGCGTCAGAGAGACAGTCGATGCAGTGTCAGAGAGACAGTCGGTGCAGTGTCAGAGAGACATTCGGGGAACAGCTTCAGAGAGACAGTCGGTGCAGTGTCAGAGAGACAGTCGTGGAGCAGTGTCAGAGAGACAGTCAGTGCAGTGTCAGAGAGACAGTCCGGGAGCAGCGTCAGAGAGACAGTCTGTGCAGTGTCAGAGAGACAGTCGGGGAAAAGCGTCAGAGATACAGTCCGGGAGCAGTGTCAGAGAGACAGTCGGTGCAGCGTCAGAGAGACAGTCGGTGCAGCGTCAGAGAGACAGTCGGAGCAGCGTCAGAGTGACAGTCAGGGAGCAGTGTCAATGAGACAGTCGGTGGAGTGTCAGAGAGACAGTCGGAGATGCGTCAGAGTGACAGTCAGGGAGCAGTGTCAAAGAGACAGTCGGTGGAGTGTCAGAGAGACAGTCGGAGCAGTGTCAGAGAGACAATCGGAGCAGCGTCAGAGAGACAGTCGGGGAACAGTGCCAGAGAGACAGTCGTTGCAGTGTCAGAGAGACAGTCGGTGCAGTGTCAAAGAGACAGTCGGGGAACAGCGTCAGTGAGATAGTCGGTGCAGCGTCAGAGAGACAGTCGGTGCAGCATCAGAGAGACAGTCGTTGCAGCGTCAGAGAGATAGTCGGTGCAGCGTCAGAGAGACAGTAATGGAGCAGTGTCAGAGATACAGTCGGTGCAGTGTCAGAGAGAGAGTCGGTGCAGTGTCATGGAGACAGTCGGGGTGCAGTGTCAGAGGGACAGTCGGAGCAGCGTCAGAGAGACAGCCGGTGCAGTGTCAGAGAGATAGTCGGTGCAGCGTCAGAGGGACAGTCGGAGCAGCGTCAGAGTGACAGTCAGGGAGCAGTGTCAATGAGACAGTCGGTGGAGTGTCAGAGAGACAGTCGGAGCTGCGTCAGAGTGACAGTCAGGGAGCAGTGTCAAAGAGACAGTCGGTGGAGTGTCAGAGAGACAGTCGGAGCAGTGTCAGAGAGACAATATTTGCAGTGTCAGAGAGACAGTCGGGGAGTAGTGTCAGAGAGACAGTCGGTGCAGTGTCAAAGAGACAGTCGGGGAACAGTGTCAGGGAGATAGTCGGTGCAGCGTCAGAGAGACAGTCGGTGCAGTGTCAGAGAGACAGTCGGGGTGCAGTGTCAGAGGGACAGTCGGGGAACTGCGTCAGAGAGACAGTCGGTGCAGTGTCAGAGAGACAGTCGGGGTGCAGTGTCAGAGGGACAGTCGGGGAACAGCGTCAGAGAGACAATCAGTGCAGTGTCAGAGAGACAGTCAGGGAGCAGAGTCAGAGTGACAGTCGGTGCAGTTTCAGAGAGACAGTCGGTGCAGTGTCAGAGAGACAGTTGGTGCAGAGTCAGAGTGACAGTCGGTGCAGTGTCAGAGAGACAGTCGGGGAACAGCGTCAGAGAGACAGTCGCTGCAGCGTCAGAGAGACAGTCGGGGTGCAGTGTCAGAGGGACAGTCGGGGAATAGCGTCAGAGAGACAGTCTGTGCAGCGTCAGAGAGACAGTCGGTGCAGCGTCAGAGAGACAGTCGGGGAATAGCGTCAGAGAGACAGTCTGTGAAGTGTCAGAGAGACAGTCGGTGCAGTGTCATAGAGACAGTCGGTGCAGAATCAGAGAGACAGTCGGGGAACAGCGTCAGAGAGACAGTCGGGGAATAGCGTCAGAGAGACAGTCTGTGCAGTGTCAGAGAGACAGTCGGTGCAGTGTCATAGAGACAGTCGGTGCAGAATCAGAGAGACAGTCGGTGCAGTGTCAGAGAGAGAGTCGGTGCAGTGTCATGGAGACAGTCGGGGTGCAGTGTCAGAGGGACAGTCGGAGCAGCGTCAGAGAGACAGCCGGTGCAGTGTCAGAGAGATAATCGGTGCAGCGTCAGAGGGACAGTCGGAGCAGCGTCAGAGTGACAGTCAGGGAGCAGTGTCAATGAGACAGTCGGTGGAGTGTCAGAGAGACAGTCGGAGCTGCGTCAGAGTGACAGTCAGGGAGCAGTGTCAAAGAGACAGTCGGTGGAGTGTCAGAGAGACAGTCGGAGCAGTGTCAGAGAGACAATATTTGCAGTGTCAGAGAGACAGTCGGGGAGTAGTGTCAGAGAGACAGTCGGTGCAGTGTCAAAGAGACAGTCGGGGAACAGTGTCAGGGAGATAGTCGGTGCAGCGTCAGAGAGACAGTCGGTGCAGTGTCAGAGAGACAGTCGGGGTGCAGTGTCAGAGGGACAGTCGGGGAACTGCGTCAGAGAGACAGTCGGTGCAGTGTCAGAGAGACAGTCGGGGTGCAGTGTCAGAGGGACAGTCGGGGAACAGCGTCAGAGAGACAATCAGTGCAGTGTCAGAGAGACAGTCAGGGAGCAGAGTCAGAGTGACAGTCGGTGCAGTTTCAGAGAGACAGTCGGTGCAGTGTCAGAGAGACAGTTGGTGCAGAGTCAGAGAGACAGTCGGGGTGCAGCGTCAGAGTGACAGTCGGTGCAGTGTCAGAGAGACAGTCGGGGAACAGCGTCAGAGAGACAGTCGGTGCACTGTCAGAGAGACAGTCGGGGAACAGCGTCAGAGAGACAGTCTGTGCAGTGTCAGAGAGACATTCGGTGCATTGTCATAGAGACAGTTGGTGCAGTGTCAGAGAGACAGTCGGTGCAGTGTCGGAGAGACAGTCGGGGTACAGCGTCAGAGAGACAGTCGGTGCAGTGTCAGAGGGACAGTCGGTGTCGCGTCAGAGAGACAGTCTGTGCAGTGTCAGAGAGAAAGACAGAACAGCGCCAGAGAGACAGTCGGGGTGCAGTGTCAGAGGGACAGTCGGGGAGCAGCGTCGGGGGGACATTCAACGCAGTGTCAGAGAGACAGTCGGTGCAGTGTCAGAGAGACAGTTGGAGCAGCGTCAGAGAGACAGTCAGGGGGCAGTGTCAGAGAGACAGTCGGTGCAGTGTCAGAGAGACTTTCGGTGCAGTGTCAGAGAGACATTCGGTGCAGAGTCAGAGAGACAGTCGGGGAACAGCGTCAGAGAGACAGTCGTTGCAGTGTCAGAGAGACAGTCGGGGAGCAGTGTCGAGAGAAAGTCGGTGCAGTGTCAGAGAGAAAGTCGGTGCAGAGTCAGAGAGACAGTTGGTGCAGCGTCAGAGAGACAGTCGGAGCAGCGTCAGAGAGACAGTCGGTACAGCGTCAGAGAGACAGTTGGTGCATTGTCAGAGAGACAGTCGGGGTGCAGTGTCAGAGGGACAGTCGGGGAATAGCGTCAGAGACACAGTCGGGGTGCAGTGTCAGAGGGACAGTCGGGGTGCAGTGTCAGAGGGACAGTCGTGGAATAGCGTCAGAGAGACAGTCTGTGCAGTGTCAGAGAGACAGTCGGTGCAGTGTCATAGAGACAGTCGGTGCAGAATCAGAGAGACAGTCGGGGAACAGCGTCAGAGAGACAGTCGGGGAGCAGTGTCAGAGAGATCGTCTGTGCAGCGTCAGAGAGACAGTCGGGGAACAGCGTCAGAGAGACAGTCGGGGAGCAGTGTCAGAGAGACAGTCGGTGCAGCGTCAGAGAGACAGTCGGGGAGCAGTGTCAGAGAGGCAGTCGGAGCAGCGTCAGAGTGACAGTCAGGGAGCAGTGTCAGAGAGACAGTCGGAGCAGCGTCAGAGAGACAGTCTGTGCAGTGGCAGAGAGGCAGTCGGAGCAGCGTCATAGTGACAGTCAGGGAGCAGTGTCAGAGAGACAGTCGGTACAGCGTCAGAGAGACAGTCAGGGAGCAGTGTCAGAGAGACAGTCGGAGCAGCGTCAGAGAGACAGTCGGGGAGCAGCGTCAGAGTGACAGTCAGGGAGCAGTGTCAGAGAGGCAGTCGGAGCAGCGTCAGAGTGACAGTCGGTACAGCGTCAGAAAGACAGTCAGGGAGCAGTGTCAGAGAGACAGTCGGTGCAGTGTCAGAGAGACAGTCGGTGCAGTGTCAGAGGGCCAGTCGGGGAACAGCGTCAGAGAGACAGTCGGTGCAGAGTCAGAGAGACAGTCGGTGCAGCGTCAGAGAGACAGTCGGGGAATAGCGTCAGAGAGACAGTCTCTGCAGCGTCAGAGAGACAGTCAGGGAGCATTGTCAGAGAGACAGTCGGTGCAGTGTCATAGAGACAGTCGGGGAACAGCGTCAGAGAGACAATCAGTGCAGCGTCAGAGAGACAGTCGGTGCAGTGTCAGAGAGACAGTCGGGGTGCAGTGTCAGAGGGACAGTCGGGGAACAGCGTCAGAGAGACAATCAGTGCAGTGTCAGAGAGACAGTCAGGGAGCAGAGTCAGAGTGACAGTCGGTGCAGTTTCAGAGAGACAGTCGGAGCAGCGTCAGAGAGACAGTCGGTGCAGTGTCAGAGAGACAGTTGGTGCAGAGTCAGAGAGACAGTCAGGGTGCAGTGTCAGAGAGACAGTCGGTGCAGAATCAGAGAGACAGTCGGGGAACAGCGTCAGAGAGACAGTCGGTGCAGAATCAGAGAGACAGTCGGGGAACAGCGTCAGAGAGACAGTCGTTGCAGCGTCAGAGAGACAGTTGGTGCAGAGTCAGCGAGACAGTCGGTGCAGCGTCAGAGAGACAGTCGGTGCAGAAACAGAGAGACAGTCGGGGAACAGCGTCAGAGAGACAGTCGTTGCAGCGTCAGAGAGACAGTTGGTGCAGAGTCAGCGAGACAGTCGGTGCAGCGTCAGAGAGACAGTCGGGGAGCAGTGTCAGAGAGGCAGTCGGAGCAGCGTCAGAGTGACAGTCAGGGAGCAGTGTCAGAGAGACAGTCGGTGCAGTGTCAGAGAGACAGTCGGGGAACAGCGTCATAGAGACAGTCGGTGCAGTGTCAGAGAGACAGTCGGTGCAGCGTCAGAGAGACAGTCAGAGCAGCGTCAGAGAGACAGTCGGTGCAGCGTCAGAGTGACAGTCAGAGCAGCGTCAGAGAGACAGTCGGTGCAGCGTCAGAGAGACAGTTGGTGCAGCGTCAGAGAGACAGTCGGGGTGCAGTGTCAGAGAGACAGCCTGTGCAGTGTCAGAGAGACAGTCGGTGCAGTGTCATAGAGACAGTCGGTGCAGAATCAGAGAGACAGTCGGGGAACAGCGTCAGAGAGACAGTCGGGGAGCAGTGTCAGAGAGACAGTCGGTGCAGCGTCAGAGAGACAGTCGGGGAGCAGTGTCAGAGAGGCAGTCGGAGCAGCGTCAGAGTGACAGTCAGGGAGCAGTTTCATAGAGACAGTTGGTGCAGTGTCAGAGAGACAGTCGGAGCAGCGTCAGAGAGACAGTCAGGGAGCAGTGTCAGAGAGACAGTCGGTGCAGCGTCAGAGAGACAGTCAGGGAGCAGTGTCAGAGAGATAGTTGGTGCAGTGTCAGAGAGACAGTCGGAGCAGCGTCAGAGAGAAAGTCGGTACAGCGTCAGAGAGACAGTCAGGGAGCAGTGTCAGAGAGACAGTTGGTGCAGTGTCAGAGAGACAGTCGGTACAGCGTCAGAGAGACAGTCAGGGAGCAGTGTCAGAGAGACAGTCGGTGCAGTGTCAGAGAGACAGTCGGGGAACAGCGTCAGAGAGACAGTCGTTTCAGTGTCGGAGAGACAGTCGGGGAGCAGTGTCAGAGAGACAGTCGGTGCAGTGTCAGAGAGACAGTCGGGGAACAGCGTCAGAGAGACAGTCGGTGCAGTGTCAGAGAGATAGTCGGTGCAGTGTCAGAGAGACATTCGGTGCATTGTCATAGAGACAGTTAGTGCAGTGTCAGAGAGACAGTCGGTGCAGTGTCGGAGAGACAGTCGGGGTACAGCGTCAGAGAGACAGTCGGTGCAGTGTCAGAGGGACAGTCGGTGCAGTGTCAGAGAGACAGTCGGTGCAGTGTCATAGAGACAGTCGGGGAACAGCGTCAGAGAGACAGTCGGGGAGCAGTGTCAGAGAGACAGTCGGTGCAGCGTCAGAGAGACAGTCGGGGAGCAGTGTCAGAGAGGCAGTCGGAGCAGCGTCAGAGAGACAATATTTGCAGTGTCAGAGAGACAGTCGGGGAGTAGTGTCAGAGAGACAGTCGGTGCAGTGTCAAAGAGACAGTCGGGGAACAGTGTCAGGGAGATAGTCGGTGCAGCGTCAGAGAGACAGTCGGTGCAGTGTCAGAGAGACAGTCGGGGTGCAGTGTCAGAGGGACAGTCGGGGAACTGCGTCAGAGAGACAGTCGGTGCAGTGTCAGAGAGACAGTCGGGGTGCAGTGTCAGAGGGACAGTCGGGGAACAGCGTCAGAGAGACAATCAGTGCAGTGTCAGAGAGACAGTCAGGGAGCAGAGTCAGAGTGACAGTCGGTGCAGTGTCAGAGAGACAGTTGGTGCAGAGTCAGAGAGACAGTCGGGGTGCAGCGTCAGAGTGACAGTCGGTGCAGTGTCAGAGAGACAGTCGGGGAACAGCGTCAGAGAGACAGTCGCTGCAGCGTCAGAGAGACAGTCGGGGTGCAGTGTCAGAGGGACAGTCGGGGAATAGCGTCAGAGAGACAGTCTGTGCAGCGTCAGAGAGACAGTCGGTGCAGCGTCAGAGAGACAGTCGGAGCAGCGTCAGAGAGACTATCGGTGCAGCGTCAGAGGGACAGTCGGGGAATAGCGTCAGAGAGACAGTCTGTGAAGTGTCAGAGAGACAGTCGGTGCAGTGTCATAGAGATAGTCGGTGCAGAATCAGAGAGACAGTCGGGGAACAGCGTCAGAGAGACAGTCGGGGAATAGCGTCAGAGAGACAGTCTGTGCAGTGTCAGAGAGACAGTCGGTGCAGTGTCATAGAGACAGTCGGTGCAGAATCAGAGAGACAGTCGGGGAACAGCGTCAGAGAGACAGTCGGGGTGCAGTGTCAGAGGGACAGTCGGGGAATAGCGTCAGAGAGACAGTCTGTGCAGTGTCAGAGAGACAGTCGGTGCAGTGTCATAGAGACAGTCGGTGCAGAATCAGAGAGACAGTCGGGGAACAGCGTCAGAGAGACAGTCGGGGAGCAGCGTCAGAGAGACAGTCGGGGAGCAGTGTCAGAGAGGCAGTCGGAGCAGCGTCAGAGTGACAGTCAGGGAGCAGTTTCATAGAGACAGTTGGTGCAGCGTCAGAGAGACAGTCGGAGCAGCGTCAGAGAGACAGTCAGGGAGCAGTGTCAGAGAGACAGTCGGTGCAGCGTCAGAGAGACAGTCAGGGAGCAGTGTCAGAGAGACAGTTGGTGCAGTGTCAGAGAGACAGTCGGAGCAGCGTCAGAGAGACAGTCGGTACAGCGTCAGAGAGACAGTCAGGGAGCAGTGTCAGAGAGACAGTTGGTGCAGTGTCAGAGAGACAGTCGGAGCAGCGTCAGAGAGACAGTCGGTGCAGTGTCAGAGAGACAGTCGGGGAGCAGTGTCAGAGAGACAGTCGGTGCAGTGTCAGAGAGATAGTCGGTGCAATGTCAGAGAGACATTCGGTGCAGTGTCATAGAGACAGTTGGTGCAGTGTCGGAGAGACTATCGGTGCAGTGTCAGAGGGACAGTCGGTGTCGCGTCAGAGACACAGTCTGTGCAGTGTCAGAGAGAAAGACAGAACAGCGCCAGAGAGACAGTCGGGGTGCAGTGTCAGAGGGACAGTCGGGGAGCAGCGTCAGAGAGACATTCAACGCAGCGTCAGAGAGACAGTCAATGCAGTGTCAGAGAGACAGTTGGAGCAGCGTCAGAGAGACAGTCAGGGAGCAGTGTCAGAGAGACATTCGGTGCAGAGTCAGAGAGACAGTCGGTGCAGTGTCAGAGAGATTTTCGGTGCAGTGTCAGAGAGACATTCGGTGCAGAGTCAGAGAGACAGTCAGGGAGCAGTGTCGAGAGACAGTCGGTGCAGTGTCAGAGAGACAGTCGGTGCAGCGTCAGAGAGACAGTCGGGGAGCAGCAACAGAGAAACAGTTGGTGCAGCGTCAGAGAGACAGTCGGTGCAGCGTCAGAGAGACTGTCTGGGAACAGTGTCAGAGAGACAGTCAGGGAGCAGTGTCAGAGAGACAGTCGGTGCAGTGTCAGAGAGACAGTCGGGGAACAGCGTCAGAGAGACAGTCGTTTCAGTGTCGGAGAGACAGTCGGGGAGCAGTGTCAGAGAGACAGTCGGTGCACTGTCAGAGAGACAGTCGGGGAACAGCGTCAGAGAGACAGTCTGTGCAGTGTCAGAGAGACATTCGGTGCATTGTCATAGAGACAGTTGGTGCAGTGTCAGAGAGACAGTCGGTGCAGTGTCGGAGAGACAGTCGGGGTACAGCGTCAGAGAGACAGTCGGTGCAGTGTCAGAGGGACAGTCGGTGTCGCGTCAGAGAGACAGTCTGTGCAGTGTCAGAGAGAAAGACAGAACAGCGCCAGAGAGACAGTCGGGGTGCAGTGTCAGAGGGACAGTCGGGGAGCAGCGTCGGGGGGACATTCAACGCAGTGTCAGAGAGACAGTCGGTGCAGTGTCAGAGAGACAGTTGGAGCAGCGTCAGAGAGACAGTCAGGGGGCAGTGTCAGAGAGACAGTCGGTGCAGTGTCAGAGAGACTTTCGGTGCAGTGTCAGAGAGACATTCGGTGCAGAGTCAGAGAGACAGTCGGGGAACAGCGTCAGAGAGACAGTCGTTGCAGTGTCAGAGAGACAGTCGGGGAGCAGTGTCGAGAGAAAGTCGGTGCAGTGTCAGAGAGAAAGTCGGTGCAGAGTCAGAGAGACAGTTGGTGCAGCGTCAGAGAGACAGTCGGAGCAGCGTCAGAGAGACAGTCGGTACAGCGTCAGAGAGACAGTTGGTGCATTGTCAGAGAGACAGTCGGGGTGCAGTGTCAGAGGGACAGTCGGGGAATAGCGTCAGAGACACAGTCGGGGTGCAGTGTCAGAGGGACAGTCGGGGTGCAGTGTCAGAGGGACAGTCGTGGAATAGCGTCAGAGAGACAGTCTGTGCAGTGTCAGAGAGACAGTCGGTGCAGTGTCATAGAGACAGTCGGTGCAGAATCAGAGAGACAGTCGGGGAACAGCGTCACAGAGACAGTCGGGGAGCAGTGTCAGAGAGACAGTCTGTGCAGCGTCAGAGAGACAGTCGGGGAACAGCGTCAGAGAGACAGTCGGGGAGCAGTGTCAGAGAGACAGTCGGTGCAGCGTCAGAGAGACAGTCGGGGAGCAGTGTCAGAGAGGCAGTCGGAGCAGCGTCAGAGTGACAGTCAGGGAGCAGTGTCAGAGAGACAGTCGGAGCAGCGTCAGAGAGACAGTCTGTGCAGTGGCAGAGAGGCAGTCGGAGCAGCGTCATAGTGACAGTCAGGGAGCAGTGTCAGAGAGACAGTCGGTACAGCGTCAGAGAGACAGTCAGGGAGCAGTGTCAGAGAGACAGTCGGAGCAGCGTCAGAGAGACAGTCGGGGAGCAGCGTCAGAGTGACAGTCAGGGAGCAGTGTCAGAGAGGCAGTCGGAGCAGCGTCAGAGTGACAGTCGGTACAGCGTCAGAAAGACAGTCAGGGAGCAGTGTCAGAGAGACAGTCGGTGCAGTGTCAGAGAGACAGTCGGTGCAGTGTCAGAGGGCCAGTCGGGGAACAGCGTCAGAGAGACAGTCGGTGCAGAGTCAGAGAGACAGTCGGTGCAGCGTCAGAGAGACAGTTGGTGCAGTGTCAGAGGGACAGTCGGGGAATAGCGTCAGAGAGACAGTCGGGGTGCAGTGTCAGAGGGACAGTCGGGGAACAGCGTCAGAGAGACAATCAGTGCAGTTTCAGAGAGACAGTCGGAGCAGCGTCAGAGTGACAGTCGGTGCAGTGTCAGAGAGACAGTTGGTGCAGAGTCAGAGAGACAGTCAGGGTGCAGTGTCAGAGAGACAGTCTGTGCAGCGTCAGAGAGACAGTCGGTGCAGAATCAGAGAGACAGTCGGGGAACAGCGTCAGAGAGACAGTCGTTGCAGCGTCAGAGAGACAGTTGGTGCAGAGTCAGCGAGACAGTCGGTGCAGCGTCAGAGAGACAGTCGGGGAGCAGTGTCAGAGTGACAGTCAGGGAGCAGTGTCAGAGAGACAGTCGGTGCAGTGTCAGAGAGACAGTCGGGGAACAGCGTCATAGAGACAGTCGGTGCAGTGTCAGAGAGACAGTCGGTGCAGCGTCAGAGAGACAGTCAGAGCAGCGTCAGAGAGACAGTCGGTGCAGCGTCAGAGTGACAGTCAGAGCAGCGTCAGAGAGACAGTCGGTGCAGCGTCAGAGAGACAGTCGGGGTGCAGTGTCAGAGAGACAGTCTGTGCAGTGTCAGAGAGACAGTCGGTGCAGTGTCATAGAGACAGTCGGTGCAGAATCAGAGAGACAGTCGGGGAACAGCGTCATAGAGACAGTCGGGGAGCAGTGTCAGAGAGACAGTCGGTGCAGCGTCAGAGAGACAGTCGGGGAGCAGTGTCAGAGAGGCAGTCGGAGCAGCGTCAGAGTGACAGTCAGGGAGCAGTTTCATAGAGACAGTTGGTGCAGTGTCAGAGAGACAGTCGGAGCAGCGTCAGAGAGACAGTCAGGGAGCAGTGTCAGAGAGACAGTCGGTGCAGCGTCAGAGAGACAGTCAGGGAGCAGTGTCAGAGAGATAGTTGGTGCAGTGTCAGAGAGACAGTCGGAGCAGTGTCAGAGAGACAGTCGGTACAGCGTCAGAGAGACAGTCAGGGAGCAGTGTCAGAGAGACAGTTGGTGCAGTGTCAGAGAGACAGTCGGTACAGCGTCAGAGAGACAGTCAGGGAGCAGTGTCAGAGAGACAGTCGGTGCAGTGTCAGAGAGACAGTCGGGGAACAGCGTCAGAGAGACAGTCGTTTCAGTGTCGGAGAGACAGTCGGGGAGCAGTGTCAGAGAGACAGTCGGTGCAGTGTCAGAGAGACAGTCGGGGAACAGCGTCAGAGAGACAGTCGGTGCAGTGTCAGAGAGATAGTCGGTGCAGTGTCAGAGAGACATTCGGTGAATTGTCATAGAGACAGTTAGTGCAGTGTCAGAGAGACAGTCGGTGCAGTGTCGGAGAGACAGTCGGGGTACAGCGTCAGAGAGACAGTCGGTGCAGTGTCAGAGGGACAGTCGGGGAGCAGTGTCAGTGAGACAGTCGGTGCAGTGTCAGAGAGAGAGTCGGTGCCGCGTCAGAGAGACAGTCGGTGCAGCGTCAGAGAGACAGTCGGGGAGCAGTGTCAGAGAGACAGTCGGTGCAGTGTCAGAGAGACAGTCGGGGAGCAGCAACAGAGAAACAGTCGGTGCAGCGTCAGAGAGACAGTCGGTGCAGTGTCAGAGAGACAGTCGGGGAACAGCATCAGAGAGACAGTCGGTGCAGTGTCAGAGAGACAGTCGGTGCAGCGTCAGAGAGACTGTCGGGGAACAGTGTCAGAGGTACAGTCGGTGCAGTGTCAGAGAGACAGTCGGTGCAGTGTCAGAGAGACAGTCGGGGAACAGCATCAGAGAGACAGTCGGTGCAGTGTCAGAGAGACAGTCGGTGCAGTGTCAGAGAGACAGTCGGGGAGCAGTGTCAGAGAGACAGTCGGTGCAATGTCAGAGAGACAGTCGGTGCAGTGTCAGAGAGACGGTCGGGGAACAGTGTCAGAGGTACAGTCGGTGCAGTGTCAGAGAGACAGTCGGTGCAGTGTCAGAGAGACAGTCGTGGAACAGCATCAGAGAGACAGTCGGTGCAGTGTCAGAGAGACAGTCGGTGCAGGGTCAGAGAGACTTTCGGGGAACAGTGTCAGAGAGACAGGCGGTGCAGTGTCAGAGTGACAGTCGGTGCAGTGTCAGAGAGACAGTCGGGGAGCAGTGTCAGAGAGACAGTCGGTGCAATGTCAGAGGGATAGTCGGTGTAGTGTCAGAGAGACAGTCGGGGAGCAGTATCAGAGGGACAGTCGGTGCAGCGTCAGAGAGACAGTCGGGGAGCAGTGTCAGAGAGCCAGTCGGTGCAATGTCAGAGGGATAGTCGGTGTAGTGTCAGAGAGACAGTCGGGGAGCAGTATCAGAGGGACAGTCGGTGCAGTGTCAGAGAGACAGTCGGTGCAGCGTCAGAGAGACGGTCGGGGAACAGTGTCAGAGGTACAGTCGGTGCAGTGTCAGAGAGACAGTCGGTGCAGTGTCAGAGAGACAGTCGGTGCAGCGTCAGAGGGATAGTCGGTGTAGTGTCCGAGAGACAGTCGGGGAGCAGTATCAGAGGGACAGTCGTTGCAGTGTCAGAGAGACAGTCGGGGAGCAGTGTCGAGAGACAGTCGGTGCAGTGTCAGAGAGACAGTCGGTGCCGCGTCAGAGAGACAGTCGGTGCAGCGTCAGAGAGACTGTCGGGGAACAGTGTCAGAGAGACAGTCGGTGCAGTGTCAGAGAGACAGTCGGTGCAGTGTCAGAGGGAGAGTCGGTGCATTGTCATAGAGACAGTTGGTGCAGTGTCAGAGAGACAGTCGGTGCAGAGTCAGAGAGACTTTCGGTGCAGTGTCAGAGAGACAGTCGGGGAACAGCGTCAGAGAGACAGTCGTTCCAGTGTCGGAGACACAGTCGGGGAGCAGTGTCAGAGAGACAGTCGGTGCAGTGTCAGAGAGACAGTCGGTGCAGTGTCAGAGAGACAGTCGGGGAACAGCGTCAGGGAGACAGTCGGTGCAGTGTCAGAGAGACATTCGGTGCATTGTCATAGAGACAGTTGGTGCAGTGTCAGAGAGACAGTCGGTGCAGTGTCGGAGAGACATTCGGGGTACAGCGTCAGAGAGACAGTCGGTGCAGTGTCAGAGGGACAGTCTGTGCAGTGTCAGAGAGAAAGACAGAACAGCGCCAGAGAGACAGTCGGGGTGCAGTGTCAGAGGGACAGTCGGGGAGCAGCGTCAGCGAGACATTCAACGCAGCGTCAGAGAGACAGTCAGTGCAGTGTCAGAGAGACAGTCGGTGCAGTGTCAGAGAGACAGTTGGAGCAGCGTCAGAGAGACAGTCAGGGAGCAGTGTCAGAGAGACTTTCGGTGCAGTGTCAGAGAGACATTCGGTGCAGAGTCAGAGAGACAGTCGGGGAACAGCGTCAGAGAGACAGTCGTTGCAGTGTCAGAGAGACAGTCGGGGAGCAGTGTCGAGAGACAGTCGGTGCAGTGTCAGGGAGACAGTCGGTGCCGCGTCAGAGAGACAGTCGGTGCAGCGTCAGAGAGACAGTCGGTGCAGTGTCAGAGAGACAGTCGGTGCAGCGTCAGAGAGACTGTCGGGGAACAGTGTCAGAGAGACAGTCGGTGCAGCGTCAGAGAGACTTTCGGGGAACAGTGTCAGAGGTACAGTCGGTGCAGTGTCAGAGAGACAGTCGGTGCAGTGTCAGAGGTACAGTCGGTGCAGTGTCAGAGAGAGAGTCGGTGCAGTGTCAGAGTGACAGTCGGGGAGCAGTGTCAGAGAGACAGTCGGTGCCGCGTCAGAGAGACAGTCGGTGCAGCGTCAGAGAGACAGTCGGGGAGCAGTGTCAGAGAGACAGTCGGTGCAGCGTCAGAGAGACAGTCGGGGAGCAGTGTCAGAGAGACAGTCGGTGCAGTGTCAGAGAGACAGTCGGGGAGCAGCAACAGAGAAACAGTCGGTGCAGCGTCAGAGAGACAGTCGGGGAACAGCATCAGAGAGACAGTCGGTGCAGTGTCAGAGTGACAGTCGGTGCAGTGTCAGAGAGACAGTCGGGGAGCAGTGTCAGAGAGACAGTCGGTGCAATGTCAGAGGGATAGTCGGTGTAGTGTCAGAGAGACAGTCGGGGAGCAGTATCAGAGAGACAGTCGGTGCAGCGTCAGAGAGACAGTCGGTGCAGTGTCAGAGAGACGGTCGGGGAACAGTGTCAGAGGTACAGTCGGTGCAGTGTCAGAGAGACAGTCGGTGCAGTGTCAGAGAGACAGTCGGGGAGCAGTGTCAGAGAGACAGTCGGTGCAATGTCAGAGAGACAGTCGGGGAGCAGTATCAGAGAGACAGTCGGTGCAGTGTCAGAGAGACAGTCGGGGAGCAGTGTCAGAGAGACAGTCGGTGCAATGTCAGAGGGATAGTCGGTGTAGTGTCAGAGAGACAGTCGGGGAGCAGTATCAGAGAGACAGTCGGTGCAGCGTCAGAGAGACAGTCGGTGCAGTGTCAGAGAGACGGTCGGGGAACAGTGTCAGAGGTACAGTCGGTGCAGTGTCAGAGAGACAGTCGGTGCAGTGTCAGAGAGACAGTCGGGGAGCAGTGTCAGAGAGACAGTCGGTGCAATGTCAGAGAGACAGTCGGGGAGCAGTATCAGAGAGACAGTCGGGGAGCAGTATCAGAGAGACAGTCGGTGCAGCGTCAGAGAGACAGTCGGTGCAGTGTCAGAGAGACAGTCGTGGAACAGCATCAGAGAGACAGTCGGTGCAGTGTCAGAGTGACAGTCGGTGCAGCGTCAGAGAGACTTTCGGGGAACAGTGTCAGAGAGACAGGCGGTGCAGTGTCAGAGTGACAGTCGGTGCAGTGTCAGAGAGACAGTCGGGGAGCAGTGTCAGAGAGACAGTCGGTGCAATGTCAGAGGGATAGTCGGTGTAGTGTCAGAGAGACAGTCGGGGAGCAGTATCAGAGGGACAGTCGGTGCAGCGTCAGAGAGACAGTCGGGGAGCAGTGTCAGAGAGACAGTCGGTGCAATGTCAGAGGGATAGTCGGTGTAGTGTCAGAGAGACAGTCGGGGAGCAGTATCAGAGGGACAGTCGGTGCAGCGTCAGAGAGACGGTCGGGGAACAGTGTCAGAGGTACAGTCGGTGCAGTGTCAGAGAGACAGTTTGTGAAGCGTCAGAGAGACAGTCAGGGAGCAGTGTCAGAGAGACAGTCGGTGCAGTGTCAGAGAGACTTTCGGTGCAGTGTCAGAGAGACATTCGGTGCAGAGTCAGAGAGACAGTCGGGGAACAGCGTCAGAGAGACAGTCGTTGCAGTGTCAGAGAGACAGTCGGAGAGCAGTGTCAGTGAGACAGTCGGTGAGCAGTGTCGAGAGACAGTCGGTGCCGCGTCAGAGAAACAGTCGGTGCAGTGTCAGAGAGACTGTCGGGGAACAGTGTCAGAGAGACAGTCGGTGCAGTGTCAGAGAGACAGTTTGTCAAGCGTCAGAGAGACAGTCGGTGCAGTGTCAGAGAGACAGTTTGTGAAGCGTCAGAGAGACAGTCAGGGAGCAGTGTCAGAGAGACAGTCGGTGCAGTGTCAGAGAGACTTTCGGTGCAGTGTCAGAGAGACATTCGGTGCAGAGTCAGAGAGACAGTCGGGGAACAGCGTCAGAGAGACAGTCGTTGCAGTGTCAGAGAGACAGTCGGAGAGCAGTGTCAGTGAGACAGTCGGTGAGCAGTGTCGAGAGACAGTCGGTGCCGCGTCAGAGAGACAGTCGGTGCAGCGTCAGAGAAACAGTCGGTGCAGTGTCAGAGAGACAGTCGGTGCAGCGTCAGAGAGACTGTCGGGGAACAGTGTCAGAGAGACAGTCGGTGCAGTGTCAGAGAGACAGTCGGGGAGCAGCAACAGAGAAACAGTCGGTGCAGCGTCAGAGAGACAGTCGGTGCAGTGTCAGAGAGGCAGTCGGGGAACAGCATCAGAGAGACAGTCGGTGCAGTGTCAGAGAGACAGTCGGTGCAGCGTCAGAGAGAAAGTCGGGGAACAGTGTCAGAGGTACAGTCGGTGCAGTGTCAGAGAGACCATCGGTGCAGTGTCAGAGAGACAGTTGGAGCAGCGTCAGAGAGACAGTCAGGGAGCAGTGTCAGAGAGACAGTCGGTGCAGTGTCAGAGAGACTTTCGGTGCAGTGTCAGAGAGACAGTCGGGGAACAGCGTCAGAGAGACAGTCGGGGAACAGCGTCAGAGAGACAGTCGTTGCAGTGTCAGAGAGACAGTCGGGGAGCAGTGTCGAGAGACAGTCGGTGCCGCGTCAGAGAGACAGTCGGTGCAGCGTCAGAGAGACAGTCGGTGCAGCGTCAGAGAGACTGTCGGGGAACAGTGTCAGAGAGACAGTCGGTGCAGTGTCAGAGAGACAGTCGGTGCAGTGTCAGAGGGAGAGTCGGTGTCGCGTCAGAGAGACAGTCTGTGCAGTGTCAGAGAGAAAGACAGAACAGCGCCAGAGAGACAGTCGGGGTGCAGTGTCGAGAGACAGTCGGTGCAGTGTCAGAGAGACAGTCGGTGCAGAGTCAGAGAGACTTTCGGTGCAGTGTCAGAGAGACAGTCGGGGAACAGCGTCAGAGAGACAGTCGTTCCAGTGTCGGAGACACAGTCGGGGAGCAGTGTCAGAGAGACAGTCGGTGCAGTGTCAGAGAGACAGTCGGGGAGCAGTGTCAGAGAGACAGTCGGGGAGCAGCGTCAGAGAGACATTCAACGCAGCGTCAGAGAGACAGTCAGTGCAGTGTCAGAGAGACAGTCGGTGCAGTGTCAGAGAGACAGTTGGAGCAGCGTCAGAGAGACAGTCAGGGAGCAGTGTCAGAGAGACATTCGGTGCAGAGTCAGAGAGACAGTCGGGGAACAGCGTCAGAGAGACAGTCGTTGCAGTGTCAGAGAGACAGTCGGGGAGCAGTGTCAGTGAGACAGTCGGGGAGCAGTGTCGAGAGACAGTCGGTGCAGTGTCAGGGAGACAGTCGGTGCCGCGTCAGAGAGACAGTCGGGGAGCAGCAACAGAGAAACAGTCGGTGCAGCGTCAGAGAGACAGTCGGTGCAGCGTCAGAGAGACTGTCGGGGAACAGTGTCAGAGAGACAGTCGGTGCAGCGTCAGAGAGACTTTCGGGGAACAGTGTCAGAGGTACAGTCGGTGCAGTGTCAGAGGTACAGTCGGTGCAGTGTCAGAGAGAGAGTCGGTGCAGTGTCAGAGTGACAGTCGGGGAGCAGTGTCAGAGAGACAGTCGGTGCAATGTCAGAGGGATAGTCGGTGCAGCGTCAGAGAGACAGTCGGTGCAGTGTCAGAGAGACAGTCGGGGAGCAGTGTCAGAGAGACAGTCGGAGCAGCGTCAGAGAGACAGTCGGTACAGCGTCAGAGAGACAGTCAGGGAGCAGTGTCAGAGAGACAGTCGGTGCAGCGTCAGAGAGACAGTCAGGGAGCAGTGTCAGAGAGACAGTCGGGGAGCAGTGTCAGAGAGACAGTCGGGGAGCAGTGTCAGAGAGACAGTCGGGGCAGCGTCAGAGAGACAGTCGGTGCAGTGTCAGAGAGACATTTGGTGTATTGTCATAGAGACAGTTGGTGCAGTGTCAGAGAGACAGTCGGTGCAGTGTCGGAGAGACAGTCGGGGTACAGCGTCAGAGAGACAGTCGGTGCAGTGTCAGAGAGACAATCGGGGAACAGCGTCAGAGAGACAGTCGGTGCAGTGTCAGAGAGACAGTTGGTGCAGTGTCAGAGAGACAGTCGGTGCAGTGTCGGAGAGACATTCGGGGTACAGCGTCAGAGAGACAGTCGGTGCAGTGTCAGAGGGACAGTCGGTGTCGCGTCAGAGAGACAGTCTGTGCAGTGTCAGAGAGAAAGACAGAACAGCGCCAGAGAGACAGTCGGGGTGCAGTGTCAGAGGGACAGTCGGGGAGCAGCGTCAGAGAGACATTCAACGCAGCGTCAGAGAGACAGTCAGTGCAGTGTCAGAGAGACAGTCGGTGCAGTGTCAGGGAGACAGTCGGTGCCGCGTCAGAGAGACAGTCGGGGAGCAGCAACAGAGAAACAGTCGGTGCAGCGTCAGAGAGACAGTCGGTGCAGTGTCAGAGAGACAGTTGGTGCAGCGTCAGAGAGACTTTCGGGGAACAGTGTCAGAGAGACAGTCGGTGCAGCGTCAGAGAGACTATCATGGAACAGTGTCAGAGAGACAGTCGGTGCAGTGTCAGAGGTACAGTCGGTGCAGTGTCAGAGAGAGAGTCGGTGCAGTGTCAGAGTGACAGTCGGGGAACAGCGTCAGAGAGACAGTCGTTGCAGTGTCAGAGAGAGAGTCGGTGCAGTGTCAGAGTGACAGTCGGGGAACAGCGTCAGAGTGACAGTCGTTGCAGTGTCAGAGAGACAGTCGGGGAGCAGTGTCAGTGAGACAGTCGGGGAGCAGTGTCGAGAGACAGTCGGTGCAGTGTCAGGGAGACAGTCGGTGCCGCGTCAGAGAGACAGTCGGGGAGCAGCAACAGAGAAACAGTCGGTGCAGCGTCAGAGAGACAGTCGGTGCAGTGTCAGAGAGACAGTTGGTGCAGCGTCAGAGAGACTGTCGGGGAACAGTGTCAGAGAGACAGTCGGTGCAGCGTCAGAGAGACTATCGGGGAACAGTGTCAGAGGTACAGTCGGTGCAGTGTCAGAGGTACAGTCGGTGCAGTGTCAGAGAGAGAGTCGGTGCAGTGTCAGAGTGACAGTCGGGGAGCAGTGTCAGAGAGACAGTCTGTGCAATGTCAGAGGGATAGTCGGTGTAGTGTCAGAGAGACAGTCGGGGAGCAGTATCAGAGGGACAGTCGGTGCAGCGTCAGAGAGACAGTCGGTGCAGTGTCAGAGAGACAGTCGGTGCAGCGTCAGAGAGACTCTCGGGGAACAGTGTCAGAGGTACAGTCGGTGCAGCGTCAGAGAGACTATCGGGGAACAGTGTCAGAGGTACAGTCGGTGCAGTGTCAGAGAGACAGTCGGGGAACAGCATCAGAGAGACAGTCGGTGCAGTGTCAGAGAGACAGTCGGTGCAGCGTCAGAGAGACTGTCGGGGAACAGTGTCAGAGAGACAGTCGGTGCAGCGTCAGAGTGACAGTCGGTGCAGTGTCAGAGAGACAGTCGGTGCTATGTCAGAGGGATAGTCGGTGTAGTGTCAGAGAGACAGTCGGGGAGCAGTATCAGAGGGACAGTCGGTGCAGCGTCAGAGAGACAGTCGGTGCAGCGTCAGAGAGAAAGTCAGGGAACAGCGTCAGAGAGACAGTCGGTGCAGTGTCAGAGAGACAGTCGGGGAACAGCGTCAGAGAGACAGTTTGTGCAGTGTCAGAGAGACAGTCAGAACAGCGCCAGAGAGACAGTCGGTGCAGTGTCAGAGAGACAGTTGGTGCAGAGTCAGCGAGACAGTCGGTGCAGCGTCAGAGAGACAGTCGCGGAGCAGTGTCAGAGAGGCAGTCGGAGCAGCGTCAGAGTAACAGTCAGGGAGCAGTGTCAGAGAGACAGTCGGTACAGCGTCAGAGAGACAGTCAGGGAGCAGTGTCAAAGAGACAGTCGGTGCAGTGTCAGAGAGACAGTCGGGGAACAGCGTCAGAGAGACAGTCGTTTCAGTGTCAGAGAGACAGTCGGGGCAGCGTCAGAGAGACAGTCGGTGCAGTGTCAGAGAGACATTTGGTGCATTGTCATAGAGACAGTTGGTGCAGTGTCAGAGAGACAGTCGGTGCAGTGTCGGAGAGACAGTCGGGGTACAGCGTCAGAGAGACAGTCGGTGCAGCGTCAGAGAGACAGTCGGTGCAGTGTCAGAGAGACAGTTGGTGCAGCGTCAGAGAGACTGTCGGGGAACAGTGTCAGAGAGACAGTCGGTGCAGCGTCAGAGAGACTTTCGGGGAACAGTGTCAGAGAGACAGTCGGTGCAGTGTCAGAGGTACAGTCGGTGCAGTGTCAGAGAGAGAGTCGGTGCAGTGTCAGAGTGACAGTCGGGGAGCAGTGTCAGAGAGACAGTCGGTGCAATGTCAGAGGGATAGTCGGTGTAGTGTCAGAGAGACAATCGGGGAGCAGTATCAGAGGGACAGTCGGTGCAGCGTCAGAGAGACAGTCGGTGCAGTGTCAGAGAGACAGTCGGTGCAGCGTCAGAGAGACTGTCGGGGAACAGTGTCAGAGGTACAGTCGGTGCAGCGTCAGAGAGACTTTCGGGGAACAGTGTCAGAGGTACAGTCGGTGCAGTGTCAGAGAGACAGTCGGGGAACAGCATCAGAGAGACAGTCGGTGCAGTGTCAGAGAGACAGTCGGTGCAGCGTCAGAGAGACTGTCGGGGAACAGTGTCAGAGAGACAGTCGGTGCAGCGTCAGAGTGACAGTCGGTGCAGTGTCAGAGAGACAGTCGGTGCAATGTCAGAGGGATAGTCGGTGTAGTGTCAGAGAGACAGTCGGGGAGCAGTATCAGAGGGACAGTCGGTGCAGCGTCAGAGAGACAGTCGGTGCAGCGTCAGAGAGAAAGTCAGGGAACAGCGTCAGAGAGACAGTCGGTGCAGTGTCAGAGAGACAGTCGGGGAACAGCGTCAGAGAGACAGTTTGTGCAGTGTCAGAGAGACAGTCAGAACAGCACCAGAGAGACAGTCGGGGTGCAGTGTCAGAGGGCCAGTCGGTGAACAGCGTCAGAGAGACAGTCGGTGCAGTGTCAGAGAGACAGTTGGTGCAGAGTCAGCGAGACAGTCGGTGCAGCGTCAGAGAGACAGTCGCGGAGCAGTGTCAGAGAGGCAGTCGGAGCAGCGTCAGAGAGACAGTCAGGGAGCAGTGTCAAAGAGACAGTCGGTGCAGTGTCAGAGAGACAGTCGGGGAACAGCGTCAGAGAGACAGTCGTTTCAGTGTCAGAGAGACAGTCGGGGAGCAGTGTCAGAGAGACAGTCGGGGCAGCGTCAGAGAGACAGTCGGTGCAGTGTCAGAGAGACATTTGGTGCATTGTCATAGAGACAGTTGGTGCAGTGTCAGAGAGACAGTCGGTGCAGTGTCGGAGAGACAGTCGGGGTACAGCGTCAGAGAGACAGTCGGTGCAGTGTCTGAGGGAGAGTCGGTGTCGCGTCAGAGAGACAGTCTGTGCAGTGTGAGAGCGAAAGACAGAACAGCGCCAGAGAGACAGTCGGGGTGCAGTGTCAGAGGGACAGTCGGGGAGCAGCGTCAGAGAGACATTCAATGCAGCGTCAGAGAGACAGTCGGTGCAGTGTCGGAGAGACAGTCGGGGTACAGCGTCAGAGAGACAGTCGGTGCAGTATCAGAGGGACAGTCGGTGTCGCGTCAGAGAGACAGTCTGTGCAGTGTCAGAGAGAAAGACAGAACAGCGCCAGAGAGACAGTCGGGTTGCAGTGTCAGAGGGACAGTCGGGGAGCAGCGTCAGAGAGACAGTCAGTGCAGTGTCAGACAGACAGTCAGTGCCGTGTCAGAGAGACAGTCGGTGCAGTGTCAGAGAGACAGTTGGTGCAGTGTCAGAGAGATAGTCGGTGCAGTGTCAGAGAGACTTTCGGTGCAGTGTCAGAGAGACAGTCGGGGAGCAGTGTCAGTGAGACAGTCGGAGCAGCGTCAGAGAGACAGTCGGGGAGCAGCATGAGAGAGACAGTCGGTGCAGTATCAGAGAGACAGTCAGTGCAGTGTCAGAGAGACAGTCGGTGCAGCGTCAGAGAGACAGTCGGGGAGCAGCATGAGAGAGACAGTCGGTGCAGTGTCAGAGAGACAGTCGGTGCAGTGTCAGAGAGACAGTCGGGGAACAGCATCAGAGAGACAGTCAGTGCAGTGTCAGAGAGACAGTCGGTGCAGTGTCAGAGAGACAGTCGGTGCAGTGTCAGAGAGACAGTCAGTGCAGTGTCAGAGAGACAGTCGGTGCAGCGTCAGAGAGACAGTCAGTGCAGTGTCAGAGAGACAGTCGGTGCAGTGTCAGAGAGACAGTCGGGGAACAGCATCAGAGAGACAGTCGGTGCAGTGTCAGAGAGAGAGTCGGTGCAGCGTCAGAGAGACTGTCGGGGAACAGCATCAGAGAGACAGTCGGTGCAGCGTCAGAGAGACAGTCGGGGAACAGTGTCAGAGGTACAGTCGGTGCAGTGTCAGAGAGACAGTCCGTGCAATGTCAGAGGGATAGTCGGTGCAGTGTCAGAGAGACAGTCGGTGCAGAGTCAGAGAGACTTTCGGAGCAGTGTCAGAGAGACAGTCGGTGCAGTGTCGAGAGACAGTCGGTGCAGTGTCAGAGAGACAGTCGGTGCAGAGTCAGAGAGACTTTCGGTGCAGTGTCAGAGAGACATTCGGTGCAGTGTCGGAGAGACAGTCGGGGTACAGCGTCAGAGAGACAGTCGGTGCAGTATCAGAGGGACAGTCGGTGTCGCGTCAGAGAGACAGTCTGTGCAGTGTCAGAGAGAAAGACAGAACAGCGCCAGAGAGACAGTCGGGTTGCAGTGTCAGAGGGACAGTCGGGGAGCAGCGTCAGAGAGACAGTCAGTGCAGTGTCAGAGAGACAGTCAGTGCCGTGTCAGAGAGACAGTCGGTGCAGTGTCAGAGAGACAGTTGGAGCAGTGTCAGAGAGATAGTCGGTGCAGTGTCAGAGAGACTTTCGGTGCAGTGTCAGAGAGACAGTCGGGGAGCAGTGTCAGTGAGACAGTCGGAGCAGCGTCAGAGAGACAGTCGGGGAGCAGCATGAGAGAGACAGTCGGTGCAGTGTCAGAGAGACAGTCAGTGCAGTGTCAGAGAGACAGTCGGTGCAGCGTCAGAGAGACAGTCGGGGAGCAGCATGAGAGAGACAGTCGGTGCAGTGTCAGAGAGACAGTCAGTGCAGTGTCAGAGAGACAGTCGGTGCAGTGTCAGAGAGAGAGTCGGGGAACAGCATCAGAGAGACAGTCAGTGCAGTGTCAGAGAGACAGTCGGTGCAGTGTCAGAGAGACAGTCGGTGCAGTGTCAGAGAGACAGTCGGTGCAGCGTCAGAGAGACAGTCAGTGCAGTGTCAGAGAGACAGTCGGTGCAGTGTCAGAGAGACAGTCGGGGAACAGCATCAGAGAGACAGTCGGTGCAGTGTCAGAGAGAGAGTCGGTGCAGCGTCAGAGAGACTGTCGGGGAACAGCATCAGAGAGACAGTCGGTGCAGCGTCAGAGAGACAGTCGGGGAACAGTGTCAGAGGTACAGTCGGTGCAGTGTCAGAGAGACAGTCCGTGCAATGTCAGAGGGATAGTCGGTGCAGTGTCAGAGAGACAGTCGGTGCAGAGTCAGAGAGACTTTCGGAGCAGTGTCAGAGAGACAGTCGGTGCAGTGTCGAGAGACAGTCGGTGCAGTGTCAGAGAGACAGTCGGTGCAGAGTCAGAGAGACTTTCGGTGCAGTGTCAGAGAGACATTCGGTGCAGAGTCAGAGAGACAGTCGGGGAACAGCATCAGAAAGACAGTCAGTGCAGTGTCAGAGGGACAGTCGGTGTCGCGTCAGAGAGACAGTCTGTGCAGTGTCAGAGAGAAAGACAGAACAGCGCCAGAGAGACAGTCGGGGTGCAGTGTCAGAGGGACAGTCAGGGAGCAGCGTCAGAGAGACATTCAACGCAGCGTCAGAGAGACAGTCAGTGCAGTGTCAGAGAGACAGTCGGTACAGTGTCAGAGAGACAGTTGGAGCAGCGTCAGAGAGACTTTCGGTGCAGTGTCAGAGAGACAGTCGGTGCACTGTCAGAGAGACAGTTGGAGCAGCGTCAGAGAGACTTTCGGTGCAGTGTCAGAGAGACATTCGGTGCAGAGTCAGAGAGACAGTCGGGGAACAGCGTCAGAGAGACAGTCGTTGCAGTGTCAGAGAGACAGTCGGGAGCAGTGTCAGTGAGACAGTCGGGGAGCAGTGTCGAGAGACAGTCGGTGCAGTGTCAGAGAGACAGTCGGTGCAGTGTCAGAGTGACTGTCGGGGAACAGTGTCAGAGAGACAGTCGGTGCAGCGTCAGAGAGACAGTCGGTGCAGCGTCAGAGAGACTGTCGGGGAACAGTGTCAGAGAGACAGTCGGTGCAGCGTCAGAGAGACAGTCGGTGCAGCGTCAGAGAGACTGTCGGGGAACAGTGTCAGAGAGACAGTCGGTGCAGCGTCAGAGAGACTTTCGGGGAACAGTGTCAGAGGTACAGTCGGTGCAGTGTCAGAGAGACAGTCGGTGCAGTGTCAGAGGTACAGTCGGTGCAGTGTCAGAGAGACAGTCGGGGAGCAGTGTCAGAGAGACAGTCGGTGCAGCGTCAGAGAGACTTTCGGGGAACAGTGTCAGAGAGACAGTCGGTGCAGTGTCAGAGAGACAGTCGGTGCAGTGTCCGAGAGACAGTCGGTGCAGCGTCAGAGAGACAGTCGGTGCAGTGTCAGAGTGACAGTTGGTGCAGTGTCAGAGAGACAGTCGGTGCAATGTCAGAGGGATAGTCGGTGTAGTGTCAGAGAGACAGTCAGGGAACAGCGTCAGAGAGACCGTCGATGCAGTGTCAGAGAGACAGTCGGTGCAGTCTCAGAGAGACAGTCGGGGAACAGCGTCAGAGAGACAGTCGGTGCAGTGTCAGAGAGACAGTCGGGGAACAGCGTCAGAGAGAGAGTTTGTGCAGTGTCAGAGAGACAATCAGAACAGCGCCAGAGAGACAGTCGGGGTGCAGTGTCAGAGGGCCAGTCGGTGAACAGCGTCAGAGAGACAGTCGGTGCAGTGTCAGAGAGACAGTCGGTGCAGCGTCAGAGAGACAGTCGGGGAGCAGTGTCAGAGAGGCAGTCGGAGCAGCGTCAGAGTGACAGTCAGGGAGCAGTGTCAGAGAGACAGTCGGTACAGCGTCAGAGAGACAGTCAGGGAGCAGTGTCAGAGAGACAGTCGGTGCAGCGTCAGAGAGACAGTCAGGGAGCAGTGTCAGAGAGACAGTCGGTGCAGTGTCAGAGAGACTTTCGGTGCAGTGTCAGAGAGACATTCGGTGCAGAGTCAGAGAGACAGTCGGGGAACAGCGTCAGAGAGACAGTCGTTTCAGTGTCAGAGAGACAGTCGGGGAACAGCGTCAGAGAGACAGTCGGTGCATTGTCATAGAGACATTTGGTGCATTGTCATAGAGACAGTCGATGCAGTGTCGGAGAGACAGTCGGGGTACAGCGTCAGAGAGACAGTCGGTGCAGTGTCAGAGGGAGAGTCGGTGTCGCGTCAGAGAGACAGTCTGTGCAGTGTGAGAGAGAAAGACAGAACAGCGCCAGAGAGACAGTCGGGGTGCAGTGTCAGAGGGACAGTCGGGGAGCAGCGTCAGAGAGACATTCAATGCAGCGTCAGAGAGACAGTCGGTGCAGTGTTGGAGAGACAGTCGGGGTACAGCGTCAGAGAGACAGTCGGTGCAGTGTCAGAGGGACAGTCGGTGTCGCGTCAGAGAGACAGTCTGTGCAGTGTCAGAGAGAAAGACAGAACAGCGCCAGAGAGACAGTCGGGTTGCAGTGTCAGAGGGACAGTCGGGGAGCAGCGTCAGAGAGACAGTCAGTGCAGTGTCAGAGAGACTTTCGGTGCAGTGTCAGAGAGACAGTCGGGGAGCAGTGTCAGAGAGACAGTCGGTGCAGCGTCAGAGAGACAGTCGGGGAACAGCATCAGAGAGAAAGTCGGTGCAGTGTCAGAGAGAGAGTCGGTGCAGCGTCAGAGAGACTGTCGGGGAACAGCATCAGAGAGACAGTCGGTGCAGCGTCAGAGAGACAGTCGGGGAACAGTGTCAAAGGTACAGTCGGTGCAGTGTCAGAGAGACAGTTGGAGCAGTGTCAGAGAGACAGTCGGTGCAGAGTCAGAGAGACATTCGGGGAGCAGTGTCGAGAGACAGTCGGTGCAGTGTCAGAGAGACAGTCGGTGCAGAGTCAGAGAGACTTTCGGTGCAGTGTCAGAGAGACATTCGGTGCAGAGTCAGAGAGACAGTCGGGGAACAGCGTCAGAGAGACAGTCGGTGCAGTGTCAGAGGGACAGTCGGTGTCGCGTCAGAGAGACAGTCTGTGCAGTGTCAGAGAGAAAGACAGAACAGCGCCAGAGAGACAGTTGGAGCAGCGTCAGAGAGAAAGTCAGGGAACAGCGTCAGAGAGACTGTCGATGCAGTGTCAGAGAGACAGTCGGTGCAGTGTCAGAGAGACAGTCGGTGCAGTGTCAGAGAGACTTTCGGTGCAGTGTCAGAGAGACAGTCGGGGAACAGCGTCAGAGAGACAGTCGGTGCAGTGTCAGAGAGACAGTCGGTGCAGTGTCAGAGAGACAGTCGGGGAGCAGTGTCAGTGAGACAGTCGGTGCAGTGTCAGTGAGACAGTCGGGGAGCAGTGTCAGCGAGACAGTCGGGGAGCAGTGTCGAGAGACAGTCGGTGCAGTGTCAGAGAGACAGTCGGTGCAGAGTCAGAGAGACTTTCGGTGCAGTGTCAGAGAGACATTCGGTGCAGAGTCAGAGAGACAGTCGGGGAACAGCGTCAGAGAGACAGTCGGTGCAGTGTCAGAGGGACAGTCGGTGTCGCGTCAGAGAGACAGTCTGTGCAGTGTCAGAGAGAAAGACAGAACAGCGCCAGAGAGACAGTCGGGGTGCAGTGTCAGAGGGACAGTCGGGGAGCAGCGTCAGAGAGACATTCAACGCAGCGTCAGAGAGACAGTCGGTGCAGTGTCAGAGAGACAGTTGGAGCAGCGTCAGAGAGACTTTCGGTGCAGTGTCAGAGAGACATTCGGTGCAGAGTCAGAGGCACAGTCGGGGAACAGCGTCAGAGAGACAGTCGTTGCAGTGTCAGAGAGACAGTCGGGGAGCAGTGTCAGTGAGACAGTCGGGGAGCAGCAACAGAGAAACAGTCGGTGCAGCGTCAGAGAGACAGTCGGTGCAGCGTCAGAGAGACTGTCGGGGAACAGTGTCAGAGAGACAGTCGGTGCAGCGTCAGAGAGACTATCGGGGAACAGTGTCAGAGAGACAGTCGGTGCAGTGTCAGAGAGACAGTCGGTGCAGTGTCAGAGTGACAGTCGGGGAGCAGTGTCAGAGAGACAGTCGGTGCAATGTCAGAGGGATAGTCGGTGTAGTGTCAGAGAGACAGTCGGGGAGCAGTATCAGAGGGACAGTCGGTACAGCGTCAGAGAGACAGTCGGTGCAATGTCAGAGAGACAGTCGGTACAGCGTCAGAGAGACTGTCGGGGAGCAGTGTCAGAGAGACAGTCAGGGAGCAGTGTCAGAGAGACAGTCAGGGAGCAGTGTCAGAGAGACAGTCGGGGCAGCGTCAGAGAGACAGTCGTTTCAGTGACGGAGAGACAGTCGGGGAGCAGTGTCAGAGAGACAGTCGGTGCAGTGTCAGAGAGACATTTGGTGCATTGTCATAGAGACAGTCGGTGCAGTGTCGGAGAGACAGTCGGTGCAGTGTCAGAGGGAGAGTCGGTGTCCCGTCAGAGAGACAGTCTGTGCAGTGTGAGAGAGAAAGACAGAACAGCGCCAGAGAGACAGTCGGGGTGCAGTGTCAGAGGGACAGTCGGGGAGCAGCGTCAGAGAGACATTCAATGCAGCGTCAGAGAGGCAGTCGGAGCAGCGTCAGAGTGACAGTCAGGGAGCAGTGTCAGAGAGACAGTCGGTACAGCGTCAGAGAGACAGTCAGGGAGCAGTGTCAGAGAGACAGTCGGTGCAGTGTCAGAGAGACATTTGGTGCATTGTCAGAGAGACAGTCGGTGCAGTGTCGGAGAGACAGTCGGGGTACAGCGTCGGAGAGACAGTCGGTGCAGTGTCAGAGGGAGAGTCGGTGTCGCGTCAGAGAGACAGTCTGTGCAGTGTGAGAGAGAAAGACAGAACAGCGCCAGAGAGACAGTCGGGGTGCGGTGTCAGAGGGACAGTCGGGGAGCAGCGTCAGAGAGACATTCAATGCAGATTCAGAGAGACAGTCAGTGCAGTGTCAGAGAGACAGTCGGTGCAGTGTCAGAGAGACAGTTGGAGCAGCGTCAGAGAGACAGTCGGTGCAGTGTCGGAGAGACAGTCGGGGTACAGCGTCAGAGAGACAGTCGGTGCAGTGTCAGAGGGACAGTCGGTGTCGCGTCAGAGAGACAGTCTGTGCAGTGTCAGAGAGAAAGACAGAACAGCGCCAGAGAGACAGTCGGTGCAGTGTCAGAGAGACAGTCGGGGAACAGCGTCAGAGAGATATTCGGTGCAGTGTCAGAGAGACTTTCCGTGCAGTGTCAGAGAGACAGTCGGGGTGCAGTGTCAGAGAGGCAGTCGGAGCAGCGTCAGAGTGACAGTCAGGGAGCAGTGTCAGAGAGACAGTCGGTACAGCGTCAGAGAGACAGTCAGGGAGCAGTGTCAGAGAGACAGTCGGTGCAGCGTCAGAGAGACAGTCAGGGAGCAGTGTCAGAGAGACAGTCGGTGCAGTGTCAGAGAGACTTTCGGTGCAGTGTCAGAGAGACATTCGGTGCAGAGTCAGAGAGACAGTCGGGGAACAGCGTCAGAGAGACAGTCGTTTCAGTGTCAGAGAGACAGTCGGGGAACAGCGTCAGAGAGACAGTCGGTGCATTGTCATAGAGACATTTGGTGCATTGTCATAGAGACAGTCGATGCAGTGTCGGAGAGACAGTCGGGGTACAGCGTCAGAGAGACAGTCGGTGCAGTGTCAGAGGGAGAGTCGGTGTCGCGTCAGAGAGACAGTCTGTGCAGTGTGAGAGAGAAAGACAGAACAGCGCCAGAGGGACAGTCGGGGTGCAGTGTCAGAGGGACAGTCGGGGAGCAGCGTCAGAGAGACATTCAATGCAGCGTCAGAGAGACAGTCGGTGCAGTGTTGGAGAGACAGTCGGGGTACAGCGTCAGAGAGACAGTCGGTGCAGTGTCAGAGGGACAGTCGGTGTCGCGTCAGAGAGACAGTCTGTGCAGTGTCAGAGAGAAAGACAGAACAGCGCCAGAGAGACAGTCGGGTTGCAGTGTCAGAGGGACAGTCGGGGAGCAGCGTCAGAGAGACAGTCAGTGCAGTGTCAGAGAGACTTTCGGTGCAGTGTCAGAGAGACAGTCGGGGAGCAGTGTCAGAGAGACAGTCGGTGCAGCGTCAGAGAGACAGTCGGGGAACAGCATCAGAGAGAAAGTCGGTGCAGTGTCAGAGAGAGAGTCGGTGCAGCGTCAGAGAGACTGTCGGGGAACAGCATCAGAGAGACAGTCAGTGCAGCGTCAGAGAGACAGTCGGGGAACAGTGTCAAAGGTACAGTCGGTGCAGTGTCAGAGAGACAGTTGGAGCAGTGTCAGAGAGACAGTCGGTGCAGAGTCAGAGAGACATTCGGGGAGCAGTGTCGAGAGACAGTCGGTGCAGTGTCAGAGAGACAGTCGGTGCAGAGTCAGAGAGACTTTCGGTGCAGTGTCAGAGAGACATTCGGTGCAGAGTCAGAGAGACAGTCGGGGAACAGCGTCAGAGAGACAGTCGGTGCAGTGTCAGAGGGACAGTCGGTGTCGCGTCAGAGAGACAGTCTGTGCAGTGTCAGAGAGAAAGACAGAACAGCGCCAGAGAGACAGTTGGAGCAGCGTCAGAGAGAAAGTCAGGGAACAGCGTCAGAGAGACTGTCGATGCAGTGTCAGAGAGACAGTCGGTGCAGTGTCAGAGAGACAGTCGGTGCAGTGTCAGAGAGACTTTCGGTGCAGTGTCAGAGAGACAGTCGGTGCAGAGTCAGAGAGACTTTCGGTGCAGTGTCAGAGAGACATTCGGTGCAGAGTCAGAGAGACAGTCGGGGAACAGCGTCAGAGAGACAGTCGGTGCAGTGTCAGAGGGACAGTCGGTGTCGCGTCAGAGAGACAGTCTGTGCAGTGTCAGAGAGAAAGACAGAACAGCGCCAGAGAGACAGTCGGGGTGCAGTGTCAGAGGGACAGTCGGGGAGCAGCGTCAGAGAGACATTCAACGCAGCGTCAGAGAGACAGTCGGTGCAGTGTCAGAGAGACAGTTGGAGCAGCGTCAGAGAGACTTTCGGTGCAGTGTCAGAGAGACATTCGGTGCAGAGTCAGAGGCACAGTCGGGGAACAGCGTCAGAGAGACAGTCGTTGCAGTGTCAGAGAGACAGTCGGGGAGCAGTGTCAGTGAGACAGTCGGGGAGCAGCAACAGAGAAACAGTCGGTGCAGCGTCAGAGAGACAGTCGGTGCAGCGTCAGAGAGACTGTCGGGGAACAGTGTCAGAGAGACAGTCGGTGCAGCGTCAGAGAGACTATCGGGGAACAGTGTCAGAGAGACAGTCGGTGCAGTGTCAGAGAGACAGTCGGTGCAGTGTCAGAGTGACAGTCGGGGAGCAGTGTCAGAGAGACAGTCGGTGCAATGTCAGAGGGATAGTCGGTGTAGTGTCAGAGAGACAGTCGGGGAGCAGTATCAGAGGGACAGTCGGTACAGCGTCAGAGAGACAGTCGGTGCAATGTCAGAGAGACAGTCGGTACAGCGTCAGAGAGACTGTCGGGGAGCAGTGTCAGAGAGACAGTCAGGGAGCAGTGTCAGAGAGACAGTCAGGGAGCAGTGTCAGAGAGACAGTCGGGGCAGCGTCAGAGAGACAGTCGTTTCAGTGACGGAGAGACAGTCGGGGAGCAGTGTCAGAGAGACAGTCGGTGCAGTGTCAGAGAGACATTTGGTGCATTGTCATAGAGACAGTCGGTGCAGTGTCGGAGAGACATTTGGTGCATTGTCATAGAGACAGTCGGTGCAGTGTCGGAGAGACAGTCGGTGCAGTGTCAGAGGGAGAGTCGGTGTCCCGTCAGAGAGACAGTCTGTGCAGTGTGAGAGAGAAAGACAGAACAGCGCCAGAGAGACAGTCGGGGTGCAGTGTCAGAGGGACAGTCGGGGAGCAGCGTCAGAGAGACATTCAATGCAGCGTCAGAGAGGCAGTCGGAGCAGCGTCAGAGTGACAGTCAGGGAGCAGTGTCAGAGAGACAGTCGGTACAGCGTCAGAGAGACAGTCAGGGAGCAGTGTCAGAGAGACAGTCGGTGCAGTGTCAGAGAGACATTTGGTGCATTGTCAGAGAGACAGTCGGTGCAGTGTCGGAGAGACAGTCGGGGTACAGCGTCGGAGAGACAGTCGGTGCAGTGTCAGAGGGAGAGTCGGTGTCGCGTCAGAGAGACAGTCTGTGCAGTGTGAGAGAGAAAGACAGAACAGCGCCAGAGAGACAGTCGGGGTGCGGTGTCAGAGGGACAGTCGGGGAGCAGCGTCAGAGAGACATTCAATGCAGATTCAGAGAGACAGTCAGTGCAGTGTCAGAGAGACAGTCGGTGCAGTGTCAGAGAGACAGTTGGAGCAGCGTCAGAGAGACAGTCGGTGCAGTGTCGGAGAGACAGTCGGGGTACAGCGTCAGAGAGACAGTCGGTGCAGTGTCAGAGGGACAGTCGGTGTCGCGTCAGAGAGACAGTCTGTGCAGTGTCAGAGAGAAAGACAGAACAGCGCCAGAGAGACAGTCGGTGCAGTGTCAGAGAGACAGTCGGGGAACAGCGTCAGAGAGATATTCGGTGCAGTGTCAGAGAGACTTTCCGTGCAGTGTCAGAGAGACAGTCGGGGAGCAGTGTCAGTGAGACAGTCGGTGCAGTGTCGAGAGACAGTCGGTGCAGAGTCAGAGAGACTTTCGGTGCAGTGTCAGAGAGACATTCGGTGCAGAGTCAGAGAGACAGTCGGGGAACAGCGTCAGAGAGACAGTCGGGGAGCAGTGTCGAGAGACAGTCGGTGCAGTGTCAGAGAGACAGTCGGTGCCGCGTCAGAGAGACAGTCGGGGAGAAGCAACAGAGAAACAGTCGGTGCAGCGTCAGAGAGACAGTCGGTGCAGTGTCAGACAGACAGTCGGTGCAGCGTCAGAGAGACAATCGGGGAACAGCATCAGAGAGACAGTCGGTGCAGTGTCAGAGAGACAGTCGGTGCAGTGACAGAGAGACAGTCGGGGAACAGCATCAGAGAGACAGTCGGTGCAGCGTCAGAGAGACAGTCGGGGAACAGTGTCAGAGGTACAGTCGGTGCAGTGTCAGCGAGAAATTCGGTGCAATGTCAGAGGGATAGTCGGTGCAGTGTCAGAGAGACAGTCGGGGAACAGCGTCAGAGAGACAGTCGGTGCAGTGTCAGAGAGACATTTGGTGCATTGTCAGAGAGACAGTCGGTGCAGTGTCGGAGAGACAGTCGGGGTACAGCGTCGGAGAGACAGTCGGTGCAGTGTCAGAGGGAGAGTCGGTGTCGCGTCAGAGAGACAGTCTGTGCAGTGTGAGAGAGAAAGACAGAACAGCGCCAGAGAGACAGTCGGGGTGCAGTGTCAGAGGGACAGTCGGGGAGCAGCGTCAGAGAGACATTCAATGCAGATTCAGAGAGACAGTCAGTGCAGTGTCAGAGAGACAGTCGGTGCAGTGTCAGAGAGACAGTTGGAGCAGCGTCAGAGAGACAGTCGGGCTACAGCGTCAGAGAGACAGTCGGTGCAGTGTCAGAGGGACAGTCGGTGTCGCGTCAGAGAGACAGTCTGTGCAGTGTCAGAGAGAAAGACAGAACAGCGCCAGAGAGACAGTCGGGTTGCAGTGTCAGAGGGACAGTCGGGGAGCAGAGTCAGAGAGACAGTCAGTGCAGTGTCAGAGAGACAGTCGGTGCAGTGTCAGAGAGACAGTCGGGGAACAGCGTCAGAGAGATATTCGGTGCAGTGTCAGAGAGATTTTCGGTGCAGTGTCAGAGAGACAGTCGGGGAGCAGTGTCAGTGAGACAGTCGGTGCAGTGTCGAGAGACAGTCGGTGCAGAGTCAGAGAGACTTTCGGTGCAGTGTCAGAGAGACATTCGGTGCAGAGTCAGAGAGACAGTCGGGGAGCAGTGTCAGTGAGACAGTCGGGGAGCAGTGTCGAGAGACAGTCGGTGCAGTGTCAGAGAGACAGTCGGTGCCGCGTCAGAGAGACAGTCGGGGAGAAGCAACAGAGAAACAGTCGGTGCAGCGTCAGAGAGACAGTCGGTGCAGTGTCAGACAGACAGTCGGTGCAGCGTCAGAGAGACAATCGGGGAACAGCATCAGAGAGACAGTCGGTGCAGTGTCAGAGAGACAGTCGGTGCAGTGACAGAGAGACAGTCGGGGAACAGCATCAGAGAGACAGTCGGTGCAGCGTCAGAGAGACAGTCGGGGAACAGTGTCAGAGGTACAGTCGGTGCAGTGTCAGCGAGAAAGTCGGTGCAATGTCAGAGGGATAGTCGGTGCAGTGTCAGAGTGACAGTCGGGGAACAGCGTCAGAGAGACAGTCGATGCAGTGTCAGAGAGACAGTCGGTGCAGCGTCAGAGAGACTATCGGGGAACAGTGTCAGAGAGACAGTCGGTGCAGTGTCAGAGCGACAGTCCGGGAACAGCGTCAGAGAGACAGTCGGTGCAGTGTCAGAGGGACAGTCGGTGTCGCGTCAGAGAGACAGTCTGTGCAGTGTCAGAGAGAAAGACAGAACAGCGCCAGAGAGACAGTCGGGGTGCAGTGTCAGAGGGACAGTCGGGGAGCAGCGTCAGAGAGACATTCAACGCAGCGTCAGAGAGACAGTCAGTGTAGTGTTGGAGAGACAGTCGGTGCAGTGTCAGAGAGACAGTTGGAGCAGTGTCAGAGAGACAGTCAGGGAGCAGTGTCAGAGAGACAGTCAGGGAGCAGTGTCAGAGAGACAGTCGGTGCAGTGTCAGAGAGACAGTCGGTGCAGTGTCAGAGAGACTTTCGGTGCAGTGTCAGAGAGACAGTCGGGGAACAGCGTCAGAGAGACATTCGGTGCAGAGTCAGAGAGACTTCCGGTGCAGTGTCAGAGAGACATTCGGTGCAGAGTCAGAGAGACAGTCGGGGAACAGCGTCAGAGAGACAGTCGTTGCAGTGTCAGAGAGACAGTCGGGGAGCAGTGTCAGTGAGACAGTCGGTGCAGTGTCAGAGAGAGAGTCGGTGCCGCGTCAGAGAGACAGTCGGGGAGCAGTGTCAGAGAGACAGTCGGTGCAGTGTCAGAGAGACAGTCGGGGAGCAGCAACAGAGAAACAGTCGGTGCAGCGTCAGAGAGACAGTCGGTGCAGTGTCAGAGAGACAGTCGGGGAACAGCATCAGAGAGACAGTCGGTGCAGCGTCAGAGAGACTGTCGGGGAACAGTGTCAGAGGTACAGTCGGTGCAGTGTCAGAGAGACAGTCGGTGCAGTGTCAGAGAGACAGTCGGGGAACAGCATCAGAGAGACAGTCGGTGCAGTGTCAGAGAGACAGTCGGTGCAGTGTCAGAGTGACAGTCGGTGCAGTGTCAGAGAGACGGTCGGGGAGCAGTGTCAGAGAGACAGTCGGTGCAATGTCAGAGAGACAGTCGGTGCAGTGTCAGAGAGACGGTCGGGGAACAGTGTCAGAGGTACAGTCGGTGCAGTGTCAGAGAGACAGTCGGTGCAGTGTCAGAGAGACGGTCGGGGAACAGTGTCAGAGGTACAGTCGGTGCAGTGTCAGAGAGACAGTCGGTGCAGTGTCAGAGAGACAGTCGTGGAACAGCATCAGAGAGACAGTCGGTGCAGTGTCAGAGAGACAGTCGGTGCAGGGTCAGAGAGACTTTCGGGGAACAGTGTCAGAGAGACAGGCGGTGCAGTGTCAGAGTGACAGTCGGTGCAGTGTCAGAGAGACAGTCGGGGAGCAGTGTCAGAGAGACAGTCGGTGCAATGTCAGAGAGATAGTCGGTGTAGTGTCAGAGAGACAGTCGGGGAGCAGTATCAGAGGGACAGTCGGTGCAGCGTCAGAGAGACAGTCGGGGAGCAGTGTCAGAGAGCCAGTCGGTGCAATGTCAGAGGGATAGTCGGTGTAGTGTCAGAGAGACAGTCGGGGAGCAGTATCAGAGGGACAGTCGGTGCAGTGTCAGAGAGACAGTCGGTGCAGCGTCAGAGAGACGGTCGGGGAACAGTGTCAGAGGTACAGTCGGTGCAGTGTCAGAGAGACAGTCGGTGCAGTGTCAGAGAGACAGTCGGTGCAGCGTCAGAGGGATAGTCGGTGTAGTGTCCGAGAGACAGTCGGGGAGCAGTATCAGAGGGACAGTCGTTGCAGTGTCAGAGAGACAGTCGGGGAGCAGTGTCGAGAGACAGTCGGTGCAGTGTCAGAGAGACAGTCGGTGCCGCGTCAGAGAGACAGTCGGTGCCGCGTCAGAGAGACAGTCGGTGCAGCGTCAGAGAGACAGTCGGTGCAGTGTCAGAGAGACAGTCGGTGCAGTGTCAGAGGGAGAGTCGGTGTCGCGTCAGAGAGACAGTCTGTGCAGTGTCAGAGAGAAAGACAGAACAGCGCCAGAGAGACAGTCGGGGTGCATTGTCGAGAGACAGTCGGTGCAGTGTCAGAGAGACAGTCGGTGCAGAGTCAGAGAGACTTTCGGTGCAGTGTCAGAGAGACAGTCGGGGAACAGCGTCAGAGAGACAGTCGTTCCAGTGTCGGAGACACAGTCGGGGAGCAGTGTCAGAGAGACAGTCGGTGCAGTGTCAGAGAGACAGTCGGTGCAGTGTCAGAGAGACAGTCGGGGAACAGCGTCAGGGAGACAGTCGGTGCAGTGTCAGAGAGACATTCGGTGCATTGTCATAGAGACAGTTGGTGCAGTGTCAGAGAGACAGTCGGTGCAGTGTCGGAGAGACATTCGGGGTACAGCGTCAGAGAGACAGTCGGTGCAGTGTCAGAGGGACAGTCGGGGAGCAGCGTCAGCGAGACATTCAACGCAGCGTCAGAGAGACAGTCAGTGCAGTGTCAGAGAGACAGTCGGTGCAGTGTCAGAGAGACAGTTGGAGCAGCGTCAGAGAGACAGTCAGGGAGCAGTGTCAGAGAGACTTTCGGTGCAGTGTCAGAGAGACATTCGGTGCAGAGTCAGAGAGACAGTCGGGGAACAGCGTCAGAGAGACAGTCGTTGCAGTGTCAGAGAGACAGTCGGGGAGCAGAGTCGAGAGACAGTCGGTGCAGTGTCAGGGAGACAGTCGGTGCCGCGTCAGAGAGACAGTCGGGGAGCAGCAACAGAGAAACAGTCGGTGCAGCGTCAGAGAGACAGTCGGTGCAGTGTCAGAGAGACAGTCGGTGCAGCGTCAGAGAGACTGTCGGGGAACAGTGTCAGAGAGACAGTCGGTGCAGCGTCAGAGAGACTTTCGGGGAACAGTGTCAGAGGTACAGTCGGTGCAGTGTCAGAGAGACAGTCGGTGCAGTGTCAGAGGTACAGTCGGTGCAGTGTCAGAGAGAGAGTCGGTGCAGTGTCAGAGTGACAGTCGGGGAGCAGTGTCAGAGAGACAGTCGGTGCCGCGTCAGAGAGACAGTCGGTGCAGCGTCAGAGAGACAGTCGGGGAGCAGTGTCAGAGAGACAGTCGGTGCCGCGTCAGAGAGACAGTCGGTGCAGCGTCAGAGAGACAGTCGGGGAGCAGTGTCAGAGAGACAGTCGGTGCAGTGTCAGAGAGACAGTCGGGGAGCAGCAACAGAGAAACAGTCGGTGCAGCGTCAGAGAGACAGTCGGGGAACAGCATCAGAGAGACAGTCGGTGCAGTGTCAGAGTGACAGTCGGTGCAGTGTCAGAGAGACAGTCGGGGAGCAGTGTCAGAGAGACAGTCGGTGCAATGTCAGAGGGATAGTCGGTGTAGTGTCAGAGAGACAGTCGGGGAGCAGTATCAGAGAGACAGTCGGTGCAGCGTCAGAGAGACAGTCGGTGCAGTGTCAGAGAGACGGTCGGGGAACAGTGTCAGAGGTACAGTCGGTGCAGTGTCAGAGAGACAGTCGGTGCAGTGTCAGAGAGACAGTCGGGGAGCAGTGTCAGAGAGACAGTCGGTGCAATGTCAGAGAGACAGTCGGGGAGCAGTATCAGAGAGACAGTCGGGGAGCAGTATCAGAGAGACAGTCGGTGCAGTGTCAGAGAGACAGTCGGGGAGCAGTGTCAGAGAGACAGTCGGTGCAATGTCAGAGGGATAGTCGGTGTAGTGTCAGAGAGACAGTCGGGGAGCAGTATCAGAGAGACAGTCGGTGCAGCGTCAGAGAGACAGTCGGTGCAGTGTCAGAGAGACGGTCGGGGAACAGTGTCAGAGGTACAGTCGGTGCAGTGTCAGAGAGACAGTCGGTGCAGTGTCAGAGAGACAGTCGGGGAGCAGTGTCAGAGAGACAGTCGGTGCAATGTCAGAGAGACAGTCGGGGAGCAGTATCAGAGAGACAGTCGGGGAGCAGTATCAGAGAGACAGTCGGTGCAGCGTCAGAGAGACAGTCGGTGCAGTGTCAGAGAGACAGTCGTGGAACAGCATCAGAGAGACAGTCGGTGCAGTGTCAGAGTGACAGTCGGTGCAGCGTCAGAGAGACTTTCGGGGAACAGTGTCAGAGAGACAGGCGGTGCAGTGTCAGAGTGACAGTCGGTGCAGTGTCAGAGAGACAGTCGGGGAGCAGTGTCAGAGAGACAGTCGGTGCAATGTCAGAGGGATAGTCGGTGTAGTGTCAGAGAGACAGTCGGGGAGCAGTATCAGAGGGACAGTCGGTGCAGCGTCAGAGAGACAGTCGGGGAGCAGTGTCAGAGAGACAGTCGGTGCAATGTCAGAGGGATAGTCGGTGTAGTGTCAGAGAGACAGTCGAGGAGCAGTATCAGAGGGACAGTCGGTGCAGCGTCAGAGAGACGGTCGGGGAACAGTGTCAGAGGTACAGTCGGTGCAGTGTCAGAGAGACAGTTTGTGAAGCGTCAGAGAGACAGTCAGGGAGCAGTGTCAGAGAGACAGTCGGTGCAGTGTCAGAGAGACTTTCGGTGCAGTGTCAGAGAGACATTCGGTGCAGAGTCAGAGAGACAGTCGCGGAACAGCGTCAGAGAGACAGTCGTTGCAGTGTCAGAGAGACAGTCGGAGAGCAGTGTCAGTGAGACAGTCGGTGAGCAGTGTCGAGAGACAGTCGGTGCCGCGTCAGAGAAACAGTCGGTGCAGTGTCAGAGAGACTGTCGGGGAACAGTGTCAGAGAGACAGTCGGTGCAGTGTCAGAGAGACAGTTTGTGAAGCGTCAGAGAGACAGTCGGTGCAGTGTCAGAGAGACAGTTTGTGAAGCGTCAGAGAGACAGTCAGGGAGCAGTGTCAGAGAGACAGTCGGAGCAGTGTCAGAGAGACTTTCGGTGCAGTGTCAGAGAGACATTCGGTGCAGAGTCAGAGAGACAGTCGGGGAACAGCGTCAGAGAGACAGTCGTTGCAGTGTCAGAGAGACAGTCGGAGAGCAGTGTCAGTGAGACAGTCGGTGAGCAGTGTCGAGAGACAGTCGGTGCCGCGTCAGAGAGACAGTCGGTGCAGCGTCAGAGAAACAGTCGGTGCAGTGTCAGAGAGACAGTCGGTGCAGCGTCAGAGAGACTGTCGGGGAACAGTGTCAGAGAGACAGTCGGTGCAGTGTCAGAGAGACAGTCGGGGAGCAGCAACAGAGAAACAGTCGGTGCAGCGTCAGAGAGACAGTCGGTGCAGTGTCAGAGAGGCAGTCGGAGAACAGCATCAGAGAGACAGTCGGTGCAGTGTCAGAGAGACAGTCGGTGCAGCGTCAGAGAGAAAGTCGGGGAACAGTGTCAGAGGTACAGTCGGTGCAGTGTCAGAGAGACCACCGGTGCAGTGTCAGAGAGACAGTTGGAGCAGCGTCAGAGAGACAGTCAGGGAGCAGTGTCAGAGAGACAGTCGGTGCAGTGTCAGATAGACTTTCGGTGCAGTGTCAGAGAGACAGTCGGGGAACAGCGTCAGAGAGACAGTCGGGGAACAGCGTCAGAGAGACAGTCGTTGCAGTGTCAGAGAGACAGTCGGGGAGCAGTGTCGAGAGACAGTCGGTGCCGCGTCAGAGGGACAGTCGGTGCAGCGTCAGAGAGACAGTCGGTGCCGCGTCAGAGAGACAGTCGGTGCAGCGTCAGAGAGACTGTCGGGGAACAGTGTCAGAGAGACAGTCGGTGCAGTGTCAGAGAGACAGTCGGTGCAGTGTCAGAGGGAGAGTCGGTGTCGCGTCAGAGAGACAGTCTGTGCAGTGTCAGAGAGAAAGACAGAACAGCGCCAGAGAGACAGTCGGGGTGCAGTGTCGAGAGACAGTCGGTGCAGTGTCAGAGAGACAGTCGGTGCAGAGTCAGAGAGACTTTCGGTGCAGTGTCAGAGAGACAGTCGGGGAACAGCGTCAGAGAGACAGTCGTTCCAGTGTCGGAGACACAGTCGGGGAGCAGTGTCAGAGAGACAGTCGGTGCAGTGTCAGAGAGACAGTCGGGGAGCAGTGTCAGAGAGACAGTCGGGGAACAGCGTCAGAGAGACAGTCGGTGCAGTGTCAGAGAGACATTCGGTGCATTGTCATAGAGACAGTTGGTGCAGTGTCAGAGAGACAGTCGGTGCAGTGTCGGAGAGACATTCGGGGTACAGCGTCAGAGAGACAGTCGGTGCAGTGTCAGAGCGAAAGACAGAACAGCGCCAGAGAGACAGTCGGGGTGCAGTGTCAGAGGGACAGTCGGGGAGCAGCGTCAGAGAGACATTCAACGCAGCGTCAGAGAGACAGTCAGTGCAGTGTCAGAGAGACAGTCGGTGCAGTGTCAGAGAGACAGTTGGAGCAGCGTCAGAGAGACAGTCAGGGAGCAGTGTCAGAGAGACATTCGGTGCAGAGTCAGAGAGACAGTCGGGGAACAGCGTCAGAGAGACAGTCGTTGCAGTGTCAGAGAGACAGTCGGGGAGCAGTGTCAGTGAGACAGTCGGGGAGCAGTGTCGAGAGACAGTCGGTGCAGTGTCAGGGAGACAGTCGGTGCCGCGTCAGAGAGACAGTCGGGGAGCAGCAACAGAGAAACAGTCGATGCAGCGTCAGAGAGACAGTCGGTGCAGCGTCAGAGAGACTGTCGGGGAACAGTGTCAGAGAGACAGTCGGTGAAGCGTCAGAGAGACTTTCGGGGAACAGTGTCAGAGGTACAGTCGGTGCAGTGTCAGAGAGACAGTCGGTGCAGTGTCAGAGGTACAGTCGGTGCAGTGTCAGAGAGAGAGTCGGTGCAGTGTCAGAGTGACAGTCGGGGAGCAGTGTCAGAGAGACAGTCGGTGCAATGTCAGAGGGATAGTCGGTGCAGCGTCAGAGAGACAGTCGGTGCAGTGTCAGAGAGACAGTCGGGGAGCAGTGTCAGAGAGACAGTCGGAGCAGCGTCAGAGAGCCAGTCGGTACAGCGTCAGAGAGACAGTCAGGGAGCAGTGTCAGAGAGACAGTCGGTGCAGCGTCAGAGAGACAGTCAGGGAGCAGTGTCAGAGAGACAGTCGGTGCAATGTCAGAGAGACAGTCGGGGAGCAGTGTCAGAGAGACAGTCGGGGAGCAGTGTCAGAGAGACAGTCGGGGCAGCGTCAGAGAGACAGTCGGTGCAGTGTCAGAGAGACATTTGGTGTATTGTCATAGAGACAGTTGGTGCAGTGTCAGAGAGACAGTCGGTGCAGTGTCGGAGAGACAGTCGGGGTACAGCGTCAGAGAGACAGTCGGTGCAGTGTCAGAGAGACAATCGGGGAACAGCGTCAGAGAGACAGTCGGTGCAGTGTCAGAGAGACAGTTGGTGCAGTGTCAGAGAGACAGTCGGTGCAGTGTCGGAGAGACATTCGGGGTACAGCGTCAGAGAGACAGTCGGTGCAGTGTCAGAGGGACAGTCGGTGTCGCGTCAGAGAGACAGTCTGTGCAGTGTCAGAGAGAAAGACAGAACAGCGCCAGAGAGACAGTCGGGGTGCAGTGTCAGAGGGACAGTCGGGGAGCAGCGTCAGAGAGACATTCAACGCAGCGTCAGAGAGACAGTCAGTGCAGTGTCAGAGAGACAGTCGGTGCAGTGTCAGGGAGACAGTCGGTGCCGCGTCAGAGAGACAGTCGGGGAGCAGCAACAGAGAAACAGTCGGTGCAGCGTCAGAGAGACAGTCGGTGCAGTGTCAGAGAGACAGTTGGTGCAGCGTCAGAGAGACTGTCGGGGAACAGTGTCAGAGAGACAGTCGGTGCAGCGTCAGAGAGACTATCATGGAACAGTGTCAGAGAGACAGTCGGTGCAGTGTCAGAGGTACAGTCGGTGCAGTGTCAGAGAGAGAGTCGGTGCAGTGTCAGAGTGACAGTCGGGGAACAGCGTCAGAGAGACAGTCGTTGCAGTGTCAGAGAGAGAGTCGGTGCAGTGTCAGAGTGACAGTCGGGGAACAGCGTCAGAGTGACAGTCGTTGCAGTGTCAGAGAGACAGTCGGGGAGCAGTGTCAGTGAGACAGTCGGGGAGCAGTGTCGAGAGACAGTCGGTGCAGTGTCAGGGAGACAGTCGGTGCCGCGTCAGAGAGACAGTCGGGGAGCAGCAACAGAGAAACAGTCGGTGCAGCGTCAGAGAGACAGTCGGTGCAGTGTCAGAGAGACAGTTGGTGCAGCGTCAGAGAGACTGTCGGGGAACAGTGTCAGAGAGACAGTCGGTGCAGCGTCAGAGAGACTTTCGGGGAACAGTGTCAGAGGTACAGTCGGTGCAGTGTCAGAGGTACAGTCGGTGCAGTGTCAGAGAGAGAGTCGGTGCAGTGTCAGAGTGACAGTCGGGGAGCAGTGTCAGAGAGACAGTCTGTGCAATGTCAGAGGGATAGTCGGTGTAGTGTCAGAGAGACAGTCGGGGAGCAGTATCAGAGGGACAGTCGGTGCAGCGTCAGAGAGACAGTCGGTGCAGTGTCAGAGAGACAGTCGGTGCAGCGTCAGAGAGACTGTCGGGGAACAGTGTCAGAGGTACAGTCGGTGCAGCGTCAGAGAGACTTCGGGGAACAGTGTCAGAGGTACAGTCGGTGCAGTGTCAGAGAGACAGTCGGGGAACAGCATCAGAGAGACAGTCGGTGCAGTGTCAGAGAGACAGTCGGTGCAGCGTCAGAGAGACTGTCGGGGAACAGTGTCAGAGAGACAGTCGGTGCAGCGTCAGAGTGACAGTCGGTGCAGTGTCAGAGAGACAGTCGGTGCAATGTCAGAGGGATAGTCGGTGTAGTGTCAGAGAGACAGTCGGGGAGCAGTATCAGAGGGACAGTCGGTGCAGCGTCAGAGAGACAGTCGGTGCAGCGTCAGAGAGAAAGTCAGGGAACAGCGTCAGAGAGACAGTCGGTGCAGTGTCAGAGAGACAGTCGGGGAACAGCGTCAGAGAGACAGTTTGTGCAGTGTCAGAGAGACAGTCAGAACAGCGCCAGAGAGACAGTCGGTGCAGTGTCAGAGAGACAGTTGGTGCAGAGTCAGCGAGACAGTCGGTGCAGCGTCAGAGAGACAGTCGCGGAGCAGTGTCAGAGAGGCAGTCGGAGCAGCGTCAGAGTAACAGTCAGGGAGCAGTGTCAGAGAGACAGTCGGTACAGCGTCAGAGAGACAGTCAGGGAGCAGTGTCAAAGAGACAGTCGGTGCAGTGTCAGAGAGACAGTCGGGGAACAGCGTCAGAGAGACAGTCGTTTCAGTGTCAGAGAGACAGTCGGGGCAGCGTCAGAGAGACAGTCGGTGCAGTGTCAGAGAGACATTTGGTGCATTGTCATAGAGACAGTTGGTGCAGTGTCAGAGAGACAGTCGGTGCAGTGTCGGAGAGACAGTCGGGGTACAGCGTCAGAGAGACAGTCGGTGCAGCGTCAGAGAGACAGTCGGTGCAGTGTCAGAGAGACAGTTGGTGCAGCGTCAGAGAGACTGTCGGGGAACAGTGTCAGAGGGACAGTCGGTGCAGCGTCAGAGAGACTATCGGGGAACAGTGTCAGAGAGACAGTCGGTGCAGTGTCAGAGGTACAGTCGGTGCAGTGTCAGAGAGAGAGTCGGTGCAGTGTCAGAGTGACAGTCGGGGAGCAGTGTCAGAGAGACAGTCGGTGCAATGTCAGAGGGATAGTCGGTGTAGTGTCAGAGAGACAATCGGGGAGCAGTATCAGAGGGACAGTCGGTGCAGCGTCAGAGAGACAGTCGGTGCAGTGTCAGAGAGACAGTCGGTGCAGCGTCAGAGAGACTATCGGGGAACAGTGTCAGAGGTACAGTCGGTGCAGCGTCAGAGAGACTTTCGGGGAACAGTGTCAGAGGTACAGTCGGTGCAGTGTCAGAGAGACAGTCGGGGAACAGCATCAGAGAGACAGTCGGTGCAGTGTCAGAGAGACAGTCGGTGCAGCGTCAGAGAGACTGTCGGGGAACAGTGTCAGAGAGACAGTCGGTGCAGCGTCAGAGTGACAGTCGGTGCAGTGTCAGAGAGACAGTCGGTGCAATGTCAGAGGGATAGTCGGTGTAGTGTCAGAGAGACAGTCGGGGAGCAGTATCAGAGGGACAGTCGGTGCAGCGTCAGAGAGACAGTCGGTGCAGCGTCAGAGAGAAAGTCAGGGAACAGCGTCAGAGAGACAGTCGGTGCAGTGTCAGATAGACAGTCAGAACAGCGCCAGAGAGACAGTCGGGGTGCAGTGTCAGAGGGCCAGTCGGTGAACAGCGTCAGAGAGACAGTCGGTGCAGTGTCAGAGAGACAGTTGGTGCAGAGTCAGCGAGACAGTCGGTGCAGCGTCAGAGAGACAGTCAGGGAGCAGTGTCAGAGAGACAGTCGGTACAGCGTCAGAGAGACAGTCAGGGAGCAGTGTCAAAGAGACAGTCGGTGCAGTGTCAGAGAGACAGTCGGGGAACAGCGTCAGAGAGACAGTCGTTTCAGTGTCAGAGAGACAGTCGGGGAGCAGTGTCAGAGAGACAGTCGGGGCAGCGTCAGAGACACAGTCGGTGCAGTGTCAGAGAGACATTTGGTGCATTGTCATAGAGACAGTTGGTGCAGTGTCAGAGAGACAGTCGGTGCAGTGTCGGAGAGACAGTCGGGGTACAGCGTCAGAGAGACAGTCGGTGCAGTGTCAGAGGGAGAGTCGGTGTCGCGTCAGAGAGACAGTCTGTGCAGTGTGAGAGCGAAAGACAGAACAGCGCCAGAGAGACAGTCGGGGTGCAGTGTCAGAGGGACAGTCGGGGAGCAGCGTCAGAGAGACATTCAATGCAGCGTCAGAGAGACAGTCGGTGCAGTGTCGGAGAGACAGTCGGGGTACAGCGTCAGAGAGACAGTCGGTGCAGTATCAGAGGGACAGTCGGTGTCGCGTCAGAGAGACAGTCTGTGCAGTGTCAGAGAGAAAGACAGAACAGCGCCAGAGAGACAGTCGGGTTGCAGTGTCAGAGGGACAGTCGGGGAGCAGCGTCAGAGAGACAGTCAGTGCAGTGTCAGAGAGACAGTCAGTGCCGTGTCAGAGAGACAGTCGGTGCAGTGTCAGAGAGACAGTTGGAGCAGTGTCAGAGAGATAGTCGGTGCAGTGTCAGAGAGACTTTCGGTGCAGTGTCAGAGAGACAGTGGGGGAGCAGTGTCAGTGAGACAGTCGGAGCAGCGTCAGAGAGACAGTCGGGGAGCAGCATGAGAGAGACAGTCGGTGCAGTGTCAGAGAGACAGTCAGTGCAGTGTCAGAGAGACAGTCGGTGCAGCGTCAGAGAGACAGTCGGGGAGCAGCATGAGAAAGACAGTCGGTGCAGTGTCAGAGAGACAGTCAGTGCAGTGTCAGAGAGACAGTCGGTGCAGTGTCAGAGAGAGAGTCGGGGAACAGCATCAGAGAGACAGTCAGTGCAGTGTCAGAGAGACAGTCGGTGCAGTGTCAGAGAGACAGTCGGTGCAGTGTCAGAGAGACAGTCAGTGCAGTGTCAGAGAGACAGTCGGTGCAGCGTCAGAGAGACAGTCAGTGCAGTGTCAGAGAGACAGTCGGTGCAGTGTCAGAGAGACAGTCGGGGAACAGCATCAGAGAGACAGTCGGTGCAGTGTCAGAGAGAGAGTCGGTGCAGCGTCAGAGAGACTGTCGGGGAACAGCATCAGAGAGACAGTCGGTGCAGCGTCAGAGAGACAGTCGGGGAACAGTGTCAGAGGTACAGTCGGTGCAGTGTCAGAGAGACAGTCCGTGCAATGTCAGAGGGATAGTCGGTGCAGTGTCAGAGAGACAGTCGGTGCAGAGTCAGAGAGACTTTCGGAGCAGTGTCAGAGAGACAGTCGGTGCAGTGTCGAGAGACAGTCGGTGCAGTGTCAGAGAGACAGTCGGTGCAGAGTCAGAGAGACTTTCGGTGCAGTGTCAGAGAGACATTCGGTGCAGAGTCAGAGAGACAGTCGGGGAACAGCATCAGAAAGACAGTCAGTGCAGTGTCAGAGGGACAGTCGGTGTCGCGTCAGAGAGACAGTCTGTGCAGTGTCAGAGAGAAAGACAGAACAGCGCCAGAGAGACAGTCGGGGTGCAGTGTCAGAGGGACAGTCAGGGAACAGCGTCAGAGAGACATTCAACGCAGCGTCAGAGAGACAGTCAGTGCAGTGTCAGAGAGACAGTCGGTACAGTGTCAGAGAGACAGTTGGAGCAGCGTCAGAGAGACTTTCGGTGCAGTGTCAGAGAGACAGTCGGTGCACTGTCAGAGAGACAGTTGGAGCAGCGTCAGAGAGACTTTCGGTGCAGTGTCAGAGAGACATTCGGTGCAGAGTCAGAGAGACAGTCGGGGAACAGCGTCAGAGAGACAGTCGTTGCAGTGTCAGAGAGACAGTCGGGAGCAGTGTCAGTGAGACAGTCGGGGAGCAGTGTCGAGAGACAGTCGGTGCAGTGTCAGAGAGACAGTCGGTGCAGTGTCAGAGAGACTGTCGGGGAACAGTGTCAGAGAGACAGTCGGTGCAGCGTCAGAGAGACAGTCGGTGCAGCGTCAGAGAGACTGTCGGGGAACAGTGTCAGAGAGACAGTCGGTGCAGCGTCAGAGAGACAGTCGGTGCAGCGTCAGAGAGACTGTCGGGGAACAGTGTCAGAGAGACAGTCGGTGCAGCGTCAGAGAGACTTTCGGGGAACAGTGTCAGAGGTACAGTCGGTGCAGTGTCAGAGAGACAGTCGGTGCAGTGTCAGAGGTACAGTCGGTGCAGTGTCAGAGAGACAGTCGGGGAGCAGTGTCAGAGAGACAGTCGGTGCAGCGTCAGAGAGACTTTCGGGGAACAGTGTCAGAGAGACAGTCGGTGCAGTGTCAGAGAGACAGTCGGTGCAGCGTCAGAGAGACAGTCGGTGCAGTGTCAGAGAGACAGTCGGTGCAGCGTCAGAGAGACAGTCGGTGCAGTGTCAGAGTGACAGTTGGTGCAGTGTCAGAGAGACAGTCGGTGCAATGTCAGAGGGATAGTCGGTGTAGTGTCAGAGAGACAGTCAGGGAACAGCGTCAGAGGGACCGTCGATGCAGTGTCAGAGAGACAGTCGGTGCAGTCTCAGAGAGACAGTCGGGGAACAGCGTCAGAGAGACAGTCGGTGCAGTGTCAGAGAGACAGTCGGGGAACAGCGTCAGAGAGAGAGTTTGTGCAGTGTCAGAGAGACAGTCAGAACAGCGCCAGAGAGACAGTCGGGGTGCAGTGTCAGAGGGCCAGTCGGTGAACAGCGTCAGAGAGACAGTCGGTGCAGTGTCAGAGAGACAGTCGGTGCAGCTTCAGAGAGACAGTCAGGGAGCAGTGTCAGAGAGACAGTCGGTGCAGCGTCAGAGAGACAGTCAGGGAGCAGTGTCAGAGAGACAGTCGGTGCAGTGTCAGAGAGACTTTCGGTGCAGTGTCAGAGAGACATTCGGTGCAGAGTCAGAGAGACAGTCGGGGAACAGCGTCAGAGAGACAGTCGTTTCAGTGTCAGAGAGACAGTCGGGGAACAGCGTCAGAGAGACAGTCGGTGCATTGTCATAGAGACATTTGGTGCATTGTCATAGAGACAGTCGATGCAGTGTCGGAGAGACAGTCGGGGTACAGCGTCAGAGAGACAGTCGGTGCAGTGTCAGAGGGAGAGTCGGTGTCGCGTCAGAGAGACAGTCTGTGCAGTGTGAGAGAGAAAGACAGAACAGCGCCAGAGAGACAGTCGGGGTGCAGTGTCAGAGGGACAGTCGGGGAGCAGCGTCAGAGAGACATTCAATGCAGCGTCAGAGAGACAGTCGGTGCAGTGTTGGAGAGACAGTCGGGGTACAGCGTCAGAGAGACAGTCGGTGCAGTGTCAGAGGGACAGTCGGTGTCGCGTCAGAGAGACAGTCTGTTCAGTGTCAGAGAGAAAGACAGAACAGCGCCAGAGAGACAGTCGGGTTGCAGTGTCAGAGAGACAGTCGGTGCAGCGTCAGAGAGACAGTCGGGGAACAGCATCAGAGAGAAAGTCGGTGCAGTGTCAGAGAGAGAGTCGGTGCAGCGTCAGAGAGACTGTCGGGGAACAGCATCAGAGAGACAGTCGGTGCAGCGTCAGAGAGACAGTCGGGGAACAGTGTCAAAGGTACAGTCGGTGCAGTGTCAGAGAGACAGTTGGAGCAGTGTCAGAGAGACAGTCGGTGCAGAGTCAGAGAGACATTCGGGGAGCAGTGTCGAGAGACAGTCGGTGCAGTGTCAGAGAGACAGTCGGTGCAGAGTCAGAGAGACTTTCGGTGCAGTGTCAGAGAGACATTCGGTGCAGAGTCAGAGAGACAGTCGGGGAACAGCGTCAGAGAGACAGTCGGTGCAGTGTCAGAGGGACAGTCGGTGTCGCGTCAGAGAGACAGTCTGTGCAGTGTCAGAGAGAAAGACAGAACAGCGCCAGAGAGACAGTCGGGGTGCAGTGTCAGAGGGACAGTCGGGGAGCAGCGTCAGAGAGACATTCAACGCAGCGTCAGAGAGACAGTCAGTGCAGTGTCAGAGTGACAGTCGGTGCAGTGTCAGAGAGACAGTCAGGGAGCAGTGTCAGAGAGACAGTCGGTGCAGTGTCAGAGAGACAGTTGGAGCAGCGTCAGAGAGAAAGTCAGGGAACAGCGTCAGAGAGACTGTCGATGCAGTGTCAGAGAGACAGTCGGTGCAGTGTCAGAGAGACAGTCGGTGCAGTGTCAGAGAGACTTTCGGTGCAGTGTCAGAGAGACAGTCGGGGAACAGCGTCAGAGAGACAGTCGGTGCAGTGTCAGAGAGACAGTCGGTGCAGTGTCAGAGAGACAGTCGGGGAGCAGTGTCAGTGAGACAGTCGGTGCAGTGTCAGAGAGACAGTCGGGGAGCAGTGTCAGTGAGACAGTCGGGGAGCAGTGTCGAGAGACAGTCGGTGCAGTGTCAGAGAGACAGTCGGTGGAGAGTCAGAGAGACTTTCGGTGCAGTGTCAGAGAGACATTCGGTGCAGAGTCAGAGAGACAGTCGGGGAACAGCGTCAGAGAGACAGTCGGTGCAGTGTCAGAGGGACAGTCGGTGTCGCGTCAGAGAGACAGTCTGTGCAGTGTCAGAGAGAAAGACAGAACAGCGCCAGAGAGACAGTCGGGGTGCAGTGTCAGAGGGACAGTCGGGGAGCAGCGTCAGAGAGACATTCAACGCAGCGTCAGAGAGACAGTCGGTGCAGTGTCAGAGAGACAGTTGGAGCAGCGTCAGAGAGACTTTCGGTGCAGTGTCAGAGAGACATTCGGTGCAGAGTCAGAGGCACAGTCGGGGAACAGCGTCAGAGAGACAGTCGTTGCAGTGTCAGAGAGACAGTCGGGGAGCAGTGTCAGTGAGACAGTCGGGGAGCAGCAACAGAGAAACAGTCGGTGCAGCGTCAGAGAGACAGTCGGTGCAGCGTCAGAGAGACTATCGGGGAACAGTGTCAGAGAGACAGTCGGTGCAGTGTCAGAGAGACAGTCGGTGCAGTGTCAGAGTGACAGTCGGGGAGCAGTGTCAGAGAGACAGTCGGTGCAATGTCAGAGGGATAGTCGGTGTAGTGTCAGAGAGACAGTCGGGGAGCAGTATCAGAGGGACAGTCGGTACAGCGTCAGAGAGACAGTCGGTGCAATGTCAGAGAGACAGTCGGTACAGCGTCAGAGAGACTGTCGGGGAGCAGTGTCAGAGAGACAGTCAGGGAGCAGTGTCAGAGAGACAGTCAGGGAGCAGTGTCAGAGAGACAGTCGGGGCAGCGTCAGAGAGACAGTCGTTTCAGTGACGGAGAGACAGTCGGGGAGCAGTGTCAGAGAGACAGTCGGTGCAGTGTCAGAGAGACATTTGGTGCATTGTCATAGAGACAGTCGGTGCAGTGTCGGAGAGACAGTCGGTGCAGTGTCAGAGGGAGAGTCGGTGTCCCGTCAGAGAGACAGTCTGTGCAGTGTGAGAGAGAAAGACAGAACAGCGCCAGAGAGACAGTCGGGGTGCAGTGTCAGAGGGACAGTCGGGGAGCAGCGTCAGAGAGACATTCAATGCAGCGTCAGAGAGGCAGTCGGAGCAGCGTCAGAGTGACAGTCAGGTAGCAGTGTCAGAGAGACAGTCGGTACAGCGTCAGAGAGACAGTCAGGGAGCAGTGTCAGAGAGACAGTCGGTGCAGCGTCAGAGAGACAGTCAGGGAGCAGTGTCAGAGAGACAGTCGGTGCAGTGTCAGAGAGACATTTGGTGCATTGTCAGAGAGACAGTCGGTGCAGTGTCGGAGAGACAGTCGGGGTACAGCGTCGGAGAGACAGTCGGTGCAGTGTCAGAGGGAGAGTCGGTGTCGCGTCAGAGAGACAGTCTGTGCAGTGTGAGAGAGAAAGACAGAACAGCGCCAGAGAGACAGTCGGGGTGCGGTGTCAGAGGGACAGTCGGGGAGCAGCGTCAGAGAGACATTCAATGCAGATTCAGAGAGACAGTCAGTGCAGTGTCAGAGAGACAGTCGGTGCAGTGTCAGAGAGACAGTTGGAGCAGCGTCAGAGAGACAGTCGGTGCAGTGTCGGAGAGACAGTCGGGGTACAGCGTCAGAGAGACAGTCGGTGCAGTGTCAGAGGGACAGTCGGTGTCGCGTCAGAGAGACAGTCTGTGCAGTGTCAGAGAGAAAGACAGAACAGCGCCAGAGAGACAGTCGGTGCAGTGTCAGAGAGACAGTCGGGGAACAGCGTCAGAGAGATATTCGGTGCAGTGTCAGAGAGACTTTCCGTGCAGTGTCAGAGAGACAGTCGGGGAGCAGTGTCAGTGAGACAGTCGGTGCAGTGTCGAGAGACAGTCGGTGCAGAGTCAGAGAGACTTTCGGTGCAGTGTCAGAGAGACATTCGGTGCAGAGTCAGAGAGACAGTCGGGGAACAGCGTCAGAGAGACAGTCGGGGAGCAGTGTCGAGAGACAGTCGGTGCAGTGTCAGAGAGACAGTCGGTGCCGCGTCAGAGAGACAGTCGGGGAGAAGCAACAGAGAAACAGTCGGTGCAGCGTCAGAGAGACAGTCGGTGCAGTGTCAGACAGACAGTCGGTGCAGCGTCAGAGAGACAATCGGGGAACAGCATCAGAGAGACAGTCGGTGCAGTGTCAGAGAGACAGTCGGTGCAGTGACAGAGAGACAGTCGGGGAACAGCATCAGAGAGACAGTCGGTGCAGCTTCAGAGAGACAGTCGGGGAACAGTGTCAGAGGTACAGTCGGTGCAGTGTCAGCGAGAAATTCGGTGCAATGTCAGAGGGATAGTCGGTGCAGTGTCAGAGAGACAGTCGGGGAACAGCGTCAGAGAGACAGTCGGTGCAGTGTCAGAGAGACATTTGGTGCATTGTCAGAGAGACAGTCGGTGCAGTGTCGGAGAGACAGTCGGGGTACAGCGTCGGAGAGACAGTCGGTGCAGTGTCAGAGGGAGAGTCGGTGTCGCGTCAGAGAGACAGTCTGTGCAGTGTGAGAGAGAAAGACAGAACAGCGCCAGAGAGACAGTCGGGGTGCAGTGTCAGAGGGACAGTCGGGGAGCAGCGTCAGAGAGACATTCAATGCAGATTCAGAGAGACAGTCAGTGCAGTGTCAGAGAGACAGTTGGAGCAGTGTCAGAGAGACAGTCGGGCTACAGCGTCAGAGAGACAGTCGGGCTACAGCGTCAGAGAGACAGTCGGTGTCGCGTCAGAGAGACAGTCTGTGCAGTGTCAGAGAGAAAGACAGAACAGCGCCAGAGAGACAGTCGGGTTGCAGTGTCAGAGGGACAGTCGGGGAGCAGCGTCAGAGAGACAGTCAGTGCAGTGTCAGAGAGACAGTCGGTGCAGTGTCAGAGAGACATGCGGGGAACAGCGTCAGAGAGATATTCGGTGCAGTGTCAGAGAGATTTTCGGTGCAGTGTCAGAGAGACAGTCGGGGAGCAGTGTCAGTGAGACAGTCGGTGCAGTGTCGAGAGACAGTCGGTGCAGAGTCAGAGAGACTTTCGGTGCAGTGTCAGAGAGACATTCGGTGCAGAGTCAGAGAGACAGTCGGGGAGCAGTGTCAGTGAGACAGTCGGGGAGCAGTGTCGAGAGACAGTCGGTGCAGTGTCAGAGAGACAGTCGGTGCCGCGTCAGAGAGACAGTCGGTGCCGCGTCAGAGAGACAGTCGGGGAGAAGCAACAGAGAAACAGTCGGTGCAGCGTCAGAGAGACAGTCGGTGCAGTGTCAGACAGACAGTCGGTGCAGCGTCAGAGAGACAATCGGGGAACAGCATCAGAGAGACAGTCGGTGCAGTGTCAGAGAGACAGTCGGTGCAGTGACAGAGAGACAGTCGGGGAACAGCATCAGAGAGACAGTCGGTGCAGCGTCAGAGAGACAGTCGGGGAACAGTGTCAGAGGTACAGTCGGTGCAGTGTCAGCGAGAAAGTCGGTGCAATGTCAGAGGGATAGTCGGTGCAGTGTCAGAGTGACAGTCGGGGAACAGCGTCAGAGAGACAGTCGATGCAGTGTCAGAGAGACAGTCGGTGCAGCGTCAGAGAGACTATCGGGGAACAGTGTCAGAGAGACAGTCGGTGCAGTGTCAGAGCGACAGTCCGGGAACAGCGTCAGAGAGACAGTCGGTGCAGTGTCAGACGGACAGTTTGTGCAGTGTCAGAGAGACAGTCAGAACAGTGTCAGAGAGACAGTCGGATAACAGCGCCAGAGAGACAGTCGGGGAACAGCGTCAGAGAGACAGTCGGTGCAGTGTCAGAGAGACAGTCGGTGAACAGCGTCAGAAAGACAGTCGGTGCAGTGTCAGAGAGACAGTCGGGGAACAGCATCAGAGAGACTGTCGGTGCAGTGTCAGAGAGACAGTCGGGGAACAGCGTCAGAGAGACAGTTGGTGCAGAGTCAGCGAGACAGTCGGTGCAGCGTCAGAGAGACAGTCGGGGAGCAGTGTCAGAGAGGCAGTCGGAGCAGCGTCAGAGTGACAGTCAGGGAGCAGTGTCAGAGAGACTGTCGGAGCAGCGTCAGAGAGACAATCGGTACAGCGTCAGAGAGACAGTCGGGGAGCAGTGTCAGAGGGGCAGTCGGAGCAGCGTCATAGTGACAGTCAGGGAGCAGTGTCAGAGAGACAGTCGGAGTAGCGTCAGAGAGACACTCGGTACAGCGTCAGAGAGACAGTCGGGGAGCTGTGTCAGAGAGACAGTCGGGGAGCAGTGTCAGAGAGGCAGTCGGAGCAGCGTCAGAGTGACAGTCAGGGAGCAGTGTCAGAGAGACAGTCGGAGCAGTGTCGAGACACAGTCGGTGCAGAGTCAGAGAGACTTTCGGTGCAGTGTCAGAGAGACATTCGGTGCAGAGTCAGAGAGACAGTCGGGGAACAGCGTCAGAGAGACAGTCGGGGAGCAGTGTCAGTGAGACAGTCGGGAGCAGTGTCGAGAGACAGTCGGTGCAGTGTCAGAGAGACAGTCGGTGCCGCGTCAGAGAGACAGTCGGGGAGCAGCAACAGAGAAACAGTCGGTGCAGCGTCAGAGAGACAGTCGGTGCAGTGTCAGACAGACAGTCGGTGCAGCGTCAGAGAGACAGTCGGGGAACAGCGTCAGAGAGATATTCGGTGCAGTGTCAGAGAGATTTTCGGTGCAGTGTCAGTGAGACAGTCGGTGCAGTGTCGAGAGACAGTCGGTGCAGAGTCAGAGAGACTTTCGGTGCAGTGTCAGAGAGACATTCGGTGCAGAGTCAGAGAGACAGTCGGGGAGCAGTGTCAGTGAGACAGTCGGGGAGCAGTGTCGAGAGACAGTCGGTGCAGTGTCAGAGAGACAGTCGGTGCCGCGTCAGAGAGACAGTCGGGGAGAAGCAACAGAGAAACAGTCGGTGCAGCGTCAGAGAGACAGTCGGTGCAGTGTCAGACAGACAGTCGGTGCAGCGTCAGAGAGACAGTCGGTGCAGCGTCAGAGAAACAGTCGGTGCAGTGTCAGAGAGACAGTCGGTGCAGCGTCAGAGAGACTGTCGGGGAACAGTGTCAGAGAGACAGTCGGTGCAGTGTCAGAGAGACAGTCGGGGAGCAGCAACAGAGAAACAGTCGGTGCAGCGTCAGAGAGACAGTCGGTGCAGTGTCAGAGAGGCAGTCGGAGAACAGCATCAGAGAGACAGTCGGTGCAGTGTCAGAGAGACAGTCGGTGCAGCGTCAGAGAGAAAGTCGGGGAACAGTGTCAGAGGTACAGTCGGTGCAGTGTCAGAGAGACCACCGGTGCAGTGTCAGAGAGACAGTTGGAGCAGCGTCAGAGAGACAGTCAGGGAGCAGTGTCAGAGAGACAGTCGGTGCAGTGTCAGATAGACTTTCGGTGCAGTGTCAGAGAGACAGTCGGGGAACAGCGTCAGAGAGACAGTCGGGGAACAGCGTCAGAGAGACAGTCGTTGCAGTGTCAGAGAGACAGTCGGGGAGCAGTGTCGAGAGACAGTCGGTGCCGCGTCAGAGGGACAGTCGGTGCAGCGTCAGAGAGACAGTCGGTGCCGCGTCAGAGAGACAGTCGGTGCCGCGTCAGAGAGACAGTCGGTGCAGCGTCAGAGAGACTGTCGGGGAACAGTGTCAGAGAGACAGTCGGTGCAGTGTCAGAGGGAGAGTCGGTGTCGCGTCAGAGAGACAGTCTGTGCAGTGTCAGAGAGAAAGACAGAACAGCGCCAGAGAGACAGTCGGGGTGCAGTGTCGAGAGACAGTCGGTGCAGTGTCAGAGAGACAGTCGGTGCAGAGTCAGAGAGACTTTCGGTGCAGTGTCAGAGAGACAGTCGGGGAACAGCGTCAGAGAGACAGTCGTTCCAGTGTCGGAGACACAGTCGGGGAGCAGTGTCAGAGAGACAGTCGGTGCAGTGTCAGAGAGACAGTCGGGGAGCAGTGTCAGAGAGACAGTCGGGGAACAGCGTCAGAGAGACAGTCGGTGCAGTGTCAGAGAGACATTCGGTGCATTGTCATAGAGACAGTTGGTGCAGTGTCAGAGAGACAGTCGGTGCAGTGTCGGAGAGACATTCGGGGTACAGCGTCAGAGAGACAGTCGGTGCAGTGTCAGAGAGAAAGACAGAACAGCGCCAGAGAGACAGTCGGGGTGCAGTGTCAGAGGGACAGTCGGGGAGCAGCGTCAGAGAGACATTCAACGCAGCGTCAGAGAGACAGTCAGTGCAGTGTCAGAGAGACAGTCGGTGCAGTGTCAGAGAGACAGTTGGAGCAGCGTCAGAGAGACAGTCAGGGAGCAGTGTCAGAGAGACATTCGGTGCAGAGTCAGAGAGACAGTCGGGGAACAGCGTCAGAGAGACAGTCGTTGCAGTGTCAGAGAGACAGTCGGGGAGCAGTGTCAGTGAGACAGTCGGGGAGCAGTGTCGAGAGACAGTCGGTGCAGTGTCAGGGAGACAGTCGGTGCCGCGTCAGAGAGACAGTCGGGGAGCAGCAACAGAGAAACAGTCGGTGCAGCGTCAGAGAGACAGTCGGTGCAGCGTCAGAGAGACTGTCGGGGAACAGTGTCAGAGAGACAGTCGGTGAAGCGTCAGAGAGACTTTCGGGGAACAGTGTCAGAGGTACAGTCGGTGCAGTGTCAGAGAGACAGTCGGTGCAGTGTCAGAGGTACAGTCGGTGCAGTGTCAGAGAGAGAGTCGGTGCAGTGTCAGAGTGACAGTCGGGGAGCAGTGTCAGAGAGAAAGTCGGTGCAATGTCAGAGGGATAGTCGGTGCAGCGTCAGAGAGACAGTCGGTGCAGTGTCAGAGAGACAGTCGGGGAGCAGTGTCAGAGAGACAGTCGGAGCAGCGTCAGAGAGCCAGTCGGTACAGCGTCAGAGAGACAGTCAGGGAGCAGTGTCAGAGAGACAGTCGGTGCAGCGTCAGAGAGACAGTCAGGGAGCAGTGTCAGAGAGACAGTCGGTGCAATGTCAGAGAGACAGTCGGGGAGCAGTGTCAGAGAGACAGTCGGGGAGCAGTGTCAGAGAGACAGTCGGGGCAGCGTCAGAGAGACAGTCGGTGCAGTGTCAGAGAGACATTTGGTGTATTGTCATAGAGACAGTTGGTGCAGTGTCAGAGAGACAGTCGGTGCAGTGTCGGAGAGACAGTCGGGGTACAGCGTCAGAGAGACATTCAACGCAGCGTCAGAGAGACAGTCAGTGCAGTGTCAGAGAGACAGTCGGTGCAGTGTCAGGGAGACAGTCGGTGCCGCGTCAGAGAGACAGTCGGGGAGCAGCAACAGAGAAACAGTCGGTGCAGCGTCAGAGAGACAGTCGGTGCAGTGTCAGAGAGACAGTTGGTGCAGCGTCAGAGAGACTGTCGGGGAACAGTGTCAGAGAGACAGTCGGTGCAGCGTCAGAGAGACTATCATGGAACAGTGTCAGAGAGACAGTCGGTGCAGTGTCAGAGGTACAGTCGGTGCAGTGTCAGAGAGAGAGTCGGTGCAGTGTCAGAGTGACAGTCGGGGAACAGCGTCAGAGAGACAGTCGTTGCAGTGTCAGAGAGAGAGTCGGTGCAGTGTCAGAGTGACAGTCGGGGAACAGCGTCAGAGTGACAGTCGTTGCAGTGTCAGAGAGACAGTCGGGGAGCAGTGTCAGTGATACAGTCGGGGAGCAGTGTCGAGAGACAGTCGGTGCAGTGTCAGGGAGACAGTCGGTGCCGCGTCAGAGAGACAGTCGGGGAGCAGCAACAGAGAAACAGTCGGTGCAGCGTCAGAGAGACAGTCGGTGCAGTGTCAGAGAGACAGTTGGTGCAGCGTCAGAGAGACTGTCGGGGAACAGTGTCAGAGAGACAGTCGGTGCAGCGTCAGAGAGACTTTCGGGGAACAGTGTCAGAGGTACAGTCGGTGCAGTGTCAGAGGTACAGTCGGTGCAGTGTCAGAGAGAGAGTCGGTGCAGTGTCAGAGTGACAGTCGGGGAGCAGTGTCAGAGAGACAGTCTGTGCAATGTCAGAGGGATAGTCGGTGTAGTGTCAGAGAGACAGTCGGGGAGCAGTATCAGAGGGACAGTCGGTGCAGCGTCAGAGAGACAGTCGGTGCAGTGTCAGAGAGACAGTCGGTGCAGCGTCAGAGAGACTGTCGGGGAACAGTGTCAGAGGTACAGTCGGTGCAGCGTCAGAGAGACTTCGGGGAACAGTGTCAGAGGTACAGTCGGTGCAGTGTCAGAGAGACAGTCGGGGAACAGCATCAGAGAGACAGTCGGTGCAGTGTCAGAGAGACAGTCGGTGCAGCGTCAGAGAGACTGTCGGGGAACAGTGTCAGAGAGACAGTCGGTGCAGCGTCAGAGTGACAGTCGGTGCAGTGTCAGAGAGACAGTCGGTGCAATGTCAGAGGGATAGTCGGTGTAGTGTCAGAGAGACAGTCGGGGAGCAGTATCAGAGGGACAGTCGGTGCAGCGTCAGAGAGACAGTCGGTGCAGCGTCAGAGAGAAAGTCAGGGAACAGCGTCAGAGAGACAGTCGGTGCAGTGTCAGAGAGACAGTCGGGGAACAGCGTCAGAGAGACAGTTTGTGCAGTGTCAGAGAGACAGTCAGAACAGCGCCAGAGAGACAGTCGGTGCAGTGTCAGAGAGACAGTTGGTGCAGAGTCAGCGAGACAGTCGGTGCAGCGTCAGAGAGACAGTCGCGGAGCAGTGTCAGAGAGGCAGTCGGAGCAGCGTCAGAGTAACAGTCAGGGAGCAGTGTCAGAGAGACAGTCGGTACAGCGTCAGAGAGACAGTCAGGGAGCAGTGTCAAAGAGACAGTCGGTGCAGTGTCAGAGAGACAGTCGGGGAACAGCGTCAGAGAGACAGTCGTTTCAGTGTCAGAGAGACAGTCGGGGCAGCGTCAGAGAGACAGTCGGTGCAGTGTCAGAGAGACATTTGGTGCATTGTCATAGAGACAGTTGGTGCAGTGTCAGAGAGACAGTCGGTGCAGTGTCGGAGAGACAGTCGGGGTACAGCGTCAGAGAGACAGTCGGTGCAGCGTCAGAGAGACAGTCGGTGCAGTGTCAGAGAGACAGTTGGTGCAGCGTCAGAGAGACTGTCGGGGAACAGTGTCAGAGGGACAGTCGGTGCAGCGTCAGAGAGACTATCGGGGAACAGTGTCAGAGAGACAGTCGGTGCAGTGTCAGAGGTACAGTCGGTGCAGTGTCAGAGAGAGAGTCGGTGCAGTGTCAGAGTGACAGTCGGGGAGCAGTGTCAGAGAGACAGTCGGTGCAATGTCAGAGGGATAGTCGGTGTAGTGTCAGAGAGACAATCGGGGAGCAGTATCAGAGGGACAGTCGGTGCAGCGTCAGAGAGACAGTCGGTGCAGTGTCAGAGAGACAGTCGGTGCAGCGTCAGAGAGACTATCGGGGAACAGTGTCAGAGGTACAGTCGGTGCAGCGTCAGAGAGACTTTCGGGGAACAGTGTCAGAGGTACAGTCGGTGCAGTGTCAGAGAGACAGTCGGGGAACAGCATCAGAGAGACAGTCGGTGCAGTGTCAGAGAGACAGTCGGTGCAGCGTCAGAGAGACTGTCGGGGAACAGTGTCAGAGAGACAGTCGGTGCAGCGTCAGAGTGACAGTCGGTGCAGTGTCAGAGAGACAGTCGGTGCAATGTCAGAGGGATAGTCGGTGTAGTGTCAGAGAGACAGTCGGGGAGCAGTATCAGAGGGACAGTCGGTGCAGCGTCAGAGAGACAGTCGGTGCAGCGTCAGAGAGAAAGTCAGGGAACAGCGTCAGAGAGACAGTCGGTGCAGTGTCAGATAGACAGTCAGAACAGCGCCAGAGAGACAGTCGGGGTGCAGTGTCAGAGGGCCAGTCGGTGAACAGCGTCAGAGAGACAGTCGGTGCAGTGTCAGAGAGACAGTTGGTGCAGAGTCAGCGAGACAGTCGGTGCAGCGTCAGAGAGACAGTCGCGGAGCAGTGTCAGAGAGGCAGTCGGAGCAGCGTCAGAGTAACAGTCAGGGAGCAGTGTCAGAGAGACAGTCGGTACAGCGTCAGAGAGACAGTCAGGGAGCAGTGTCAAAGAGACAGTCGGTGCAGTGTCAGAGAGACAGTCGGGGAACAGCGTCAGAGAGACAGTCGTTTCAGTGTCAGAGAGACAGTCGGGGAGCAGTGTCAGAGAGACAGTCGGGGCAGCGTCAGAGAGACAGTCGGTGCAGTGTCAGAGAGACATTTGGTGCATTGTCATAGAGACAGTTGGTGCAGTGTCAGAGAGACAGTCGGTGCAGTGTCGGAGAGACAGTCGGGGTACAGCGTCAGAGAGACAGTCGGTGCAGTGTCAGAGGGAGAGTCGGTGTCGCGTCAGAGAGACAGTCTGTGCAGTGTGAGAGCGAAAGACAGAACAGCGCCAGAGAGACAGTCGGGGTGCAGTGTCAGAGGGACAGTCGGGGAGCAGCGTCAGAGAGACATTCAATGCAGCGTCAGAGAGACAGTCGGTGCAGTGTCGGAGAGACAGTCGGGGTACAGCGTCAGAGAGACAGTCGGTGCAGTATCAGAGGGACAGTCGGTGTCGCGTCAGAGAGACAGTCTGTGCAGTGTCAGAGAGAAAGACAGAACAGCGCCAGAGAGACAGTCGGGTTGCAGTGTCAGAGGGACAGTCGGGGAGCAGCGTCAGAGAGACAGTCAGTGCAGTGTCAGAGAGACAGTCAGTGCCGTGTCAGAGAGACAGTCGGTGCAGTGTCAGAGAGACAGTTGGAGCAGTGTCAGAGAGATAGTCGGTGCAGTGTCAGAGAGACTTTCGGTGCAGTGTCAGAGAGACAGTCGGGGAGCAGTGTCAGTGAGACAGTCGGAGCAGCGTCAGAGAGACAGTCGGGGAGCAGCATGAGAGAGACAGTGGTGCAGTGTCAGAGAGACAGTCAGTGCAGTGTCAGAGAGACAGTCGGTGCAGCGTCAGAGAGACAGTCGGGGAGCAGCATGAGAGAGACAGTCGGTGCAGTGTCAGAGAGACAGTCAGTGCAGTGTCAGAGAGACAGTCGGTGCAGTGTCAGAGAGAGAGTCGGGGAACAGCATCAGAGAGACAGTCAGTGCAGTGTCAGAGAGACAGTCGGTGCAGTGTCAGAGAGACAGTCGGTGCAGTGTCAGAGAGACAGTCAGTGCAGTGTCAGAGAGACAGTCGGTGCAGCGTCAGAGAGACAGTCAGTGCAGTGTCAGAGAGACAGTCGGTGCAGTGTCAGAGAGACAGTCGGGGAACAGCATCAGAGAGACAGTCGGTGCAGTGTCAGAGAGAGAGTCGGTGCAGCGTCAGAGAGACTATCGGGGAACAGCATCAGAGAGACAGTCGGTGCAGCGTCAGAGAGACAGTCGGGGAACAGTGTCAGAGGTACAGTCGGTGCAGTGTCAGAGAGACAGTCCGTGCAATGTCAGAGGGATAGTCGGTGCAGTGTCAGAGAGACAGTCGGTGCAGAGTCAGAGAGACTTTCGGAGCAGTGTCAGAGAGACAGTCGGTGCAGTGTCGAGAGACAGTCGGTGCAGTGTCAGAGAGACAGTCGGTGCAGAGTCAGAGAGACTTTCGGTGCAGTGTCAGAGAGACATTCGGTGCAGAGTCAGAGAGACAGTCGGGGAACAGCATCAGAAAGACAGTCAGTGCAGTGTCAGAGGGACAGTCGGTGTCGCGTCAGAGAGACAGTCTGTGCAGTGTCAGAGAGAAAGACAGAACAGCGCCAGAGAGACAGTCGGGGTGCAGTGTCAGAGGGACAGTCAGGGAACAGCGTCAGAGAGACATTCAACGCAGCGTCAGAGAGACAGTCAGTGCAGTGTCAGAGAGACAGTCGGTACAGTGTCAGAGAGACAGTTGGAGCAGCGTCAGAGAGATTTTCGGTGCAGTGTCAGAGAGACAGTCGGTGCACTGTCAGAGAGACAGTTGGAGCAGCGTCAGAGAGACTTTCGGTGCAGTGTCAGAGAGACATTCGGTGCAGAGTCAGAGAGACAGTCGGGGAACAGCGTCAGAGAGACAGTCGTTGCAGTGTCAGAGAGACAGTCGGGAGCAGTGTCAGTGAGACAGTCGGGGAGCAGTGTCGAGAGACAGTCGGTGCAGTGTCAGAGAGACAGTCGGTGCAGTGTCAGAGAGACAGTCGGGGAGCAGTGTCGAGAGACAGTCGGTGCAGTGTCAGAGAGACAGTCGGTGCAGTGTCAGAGAGACTGTCGGGGAACAGTGTCAGAGAGACAGTCGGTGCAGCGTCAGAGAGACAGTCGGTGCAGCGTCAGAGAGACTGTCGGGGAACAGTGTCAGAGAGACAGTCGGTGCAGCGTCAGAGAGACAGTCGGTGCAGCGTCAGAGAGACTGTCGGGGAACAGTGTCAGAGAGACAGTCGGTGCAGCGTCAGAGAGACTTTCGGGGAACAGTGTCAGAGGTACAGTCGGTGCAGTGTCAGAGAGACAGTCGGTGCAGTGTCAGAGGTACAGTCGGTGCAGTGTCAGAGAGACAGTCGGGGAGCAGTGTCAGAGAGACAGTCGGTGCAGCGTCAGAGAGACTTTCGGGGAACAGTGTCAGAGAGACAGTCGGTGCAGTGTCAGAGAGACAGTCGGTGCAGCGTCAGAGAGACAGTCGGTGCAGTGTCAGAGAGACAGTCGGTGCAGCGTCAGAGAGACAGTCGGTGCAGTGTCAGAGTGACAGTTGGTGCAGTGTCAGAGAGACAGTCGGTGCAATGTCAGAGGGATAGTCGGTGTAGTGTCAGAGAGACAGTCAGGGAACAGCGTCAGAGAGACCGTCGATGCAGTGTCAGAGAGACAGTCGGTGCAGTCTCAGAGAGACAGTCGGGGAACAGCGTCAGAGAGACAGTCGGTGCAGTGTCAGAGAGACAGTCGGGGAACAGCGTCAGAGAGAGAGTTTGTGCAGTGTCAGAGAGACAGTCAGAACAGCGCCAGAGAGACAGTCGGGGTGCAGTGTCAGAGGGCCAGTCGGTGAACAGCGTCAGAGAGACAGTCGGTGCAGTGTCAGAGAGACAGTCGGTGCAGCTTCAGAGAGACAGTCAGGGAGCAGTGTCAGAGAGACAGTCGGTGCAGCGTCAGAGAGACAGTCAGGGAGCAGTGTCAGAGAGACAGTCGGTGCAGTGTCAGAGAGACTTTCGGTGCAGTGTCAGAGAGACATTCGGTGCAGAGTCAGAGAGACAGTCGGGGAACAGCGTCAGAGAGACAGTCGTTTCAGTGTCAGAGAGACAGTCGGGGAACAGCGTCAGAGAGACAGTCGGTGCATTGTCATAGAGACATTTGGTGCATTGTCATAGAGACAGTCGATGCAGTGTCGGAGAGACAGTCGGGGTACAGCGTCAGAGAGACAGTCGGTGCAGTGTCAGAGGGAGAGTCGGTGTCGCGTCAGAGAGACAGACTGTGCAGTGTGAGAGAGAAAGACAGAACAGCGCCAGAGAGACAGTCGGGGTGCAGTGTCAGAGGGACAGTCGGGGAGCAGCGTCAGAGAGACATTCAACGCAGCGTCAGAGAGACAGTCAGTGCAGTGTCAGAGAGACAGTCGGTACAGTGTCAGAGAGACAGTTGGAGCAGCGTCAGAGAGATTTTCGGTGCAGTGTCAGAGAGACAGTCGGTGCACTGTCAGAGAGACAGTTGGAGCAGCGTCAGAGAGACTTTCGGTGCAGTGTCAGAGAGACATTCGGTGCAGAGTCAGAGAGACAGTCGGGGAACAGCGTCAGAGAGACAGTCGTTGCAGTGTCAGAGAGACAGTCGGGAGCAGTGTCAGTGAGACAGTCGGGGAGCAGTGTCGAGAGACAGTCGGTGCAGTGTCAGAGAGACAGTCGGTGCAGTGTCAGAGAGACAGTCGGGGAGCAGTGTCGAGAGACAGTCGGTGCAGTGTCAGAGAGACAGTCGGTGCAGTGTCAGAGAGACTGTCGGGGAACAGTGTCAGAGAGACAGTCGGTGCAGCGTCAGAGAGACAGTCGGTGCAGCGTCAGAGAGACTGTCGGGGAACAGTGTCAGAGAGACAGTCGGTGCAGCGTCAGAGAGACAGTCGGTGCAGCGTCAGAGAGACTCTCGGGGAACAGTGTCAGAGAGACAGTCGGTGCAGCGTCAGAGAGACTTTCGGGGAACAGTGTCAGAGGTACAGTCGGTGCAGTGTCAGAGAGACAGTCGGTGCAGTGTCAGAGGTACAGTCGGTGCAGTGTCAGAGAGACAGTCGGGGAGCAGTGTCAGAGAGACAGTCGGTGCAGCGTCAGAGAGACTTTCGGGGAACAGTGTCAGAGAGACAGTCGGTGCAGTGTCAGAGAGACAGTCGGTGCAGCGTCAGAGAGACAGTCGGTGCAGTGTCAGAGAGACAGTCGGTGCAGCGTCAGAGAGACAGTCGGTGCAGTGTCAGAGTGACAGTTGGTGCAGTGTCAGAGAGACAGTCGGTGCAATGTCAGAGGGATAGTCGGTGTAGTGTCAGAGAGACAGTCAGGGAACAGCGTCAGAGAGACCGTCGATGCAGTGTCAGAGAGACAGTCGGTGCAGTCTCAGAGAGACAGTCGGGGAACAGCGTCAGAGAGACAGTCGGTGCAGTGTCAGAGAGACAGTCGGGGAACAGCGTCAGAGAGAGAGTTTGTGCAGTGTCAGAGAGACAGTCAGAACAGCGCCAGAGAGACAGTCGGGGTGCAGTGTCAGAGGGCCAGTCGGTGAACAGCGTCAGAGAGACAGTCGGTGCAGTGTCAGAGAGACAGTCGGTGCAGCTTCAGAGAGACAGTCAGGGAGCAGTGTCAGAGAGACAGTCGGTGCAGCGTCAGAGAGACAGTCAGGGAGCAGTGTCAGAGAGACAGTCGGTGCAGTGTCAGAGAGACTTTCGGTGCAGTGTCAGAGAGACATTCGGTGCAGAGTCAGAGAGACAGTCGGGGAACAGCGTCAGAGAGACAGTCGTTTCAGTGTCAGAGAGACAGTCGGGGAACAGCGTCAGAGAGACAGTCGGTGCATTGTCATAGAGACATTTGGTGCATTGTCATAGAGACAGTCGATGCAGTGTCGGAGAGACAGTCGGGGTACAGCGTCAGAGAGACAGTCGGTGCAGTGTCAGAGGGAGAGTCGGTGTCGCGTCAGAGAGACAGACTGTGCAGTGTGAGAGAGAAAGACAGAACAGCGCCAGAGAGACAGTCGGGGTGCAGTGTCAGAGGGACAGTCGGGGAGCAGCGTCAGAGAGACATTCAATGCAGCGTCAGAGAGACAGTCGGTGCAGTGTTGGAGAGACAGTCGGGGTACAGCGTCAGAGAGACAGTCGGTGCAGTGTCAGAGGGACAGTCGGTGTCGCGTCAGAGAGACAGTCTGTTCAGTGTCAGAGAGAAAGACAGAACAGCGCCAGAGAGACAGTCGGGTTGCAGTGTCAGAGAGACAGTCGGTGCAGCGTCAGAGAGACAGTCGGGGAACAGCATCAGAGAGAAAGTCGGTGCAGTGTCAGAGAGAGAGTCGGTGCAGCGTCAGAGAGACTGTCGGGGAACAGCATCAGAGAGACAGTCGGTGCAGCGTCAGAGAGACAGTCGGGGAACAGTGTCAAAGGTACAGTCGGTGCAGTGTCAGAGAGACAGTTGGAGCAGTGTCAGAGAGACAGTCGGTGCAGAGTCAGAGAGACATTCGGGGAGCAGTGTCGAGAGACAGTCGGTGCAGTGTCAGAGAGACAGTCGGTGCAGAGTCAGAGAGACTTTCGGTGCAGTGTCAGAGAGACATTCGGTGCAGAGTCAGAGAGACAGTCGGGGAACAGCGTCAGAGAGACAGTCGGTGCAGTGTCAGAGGGACAGTCGGTGTCGCGTCAGAGAGACAGTCTGTGCAGTGTCAGAGAGAAAGACAGAACAGCGCCAGAGAGACAGTCGGGGTGCAGTGTCAGAGGGACAGTCGGGGAGCAGCGTCAGAGAGACATTCAACGCAGCGTCAGAGAGACAGTCAGTGCAGTGTCAGAGTGACAGTCGGTGCAGTGTCAGAGAGACAGTCAGGGAGCAGTGTCAGAGAGACAGTCGGTGCAGTGTCAGAGAGACAGTTGGAGCAGCGTCAGAGAGAAAGTCAGGGAACAGCGTCAGAGAGACTGTCGATGCAGTGTCAGAGAGACAGTCGGTGCAGTGTCAGAGAGACAGTCGGTGCAGTGTCAGAGAGACTTTCGGTGCAGTGTCAGAGAGACAGTCGGGGAACAGCGTCAGAGAGACAGTCGGTGCAGTGTCAGAGAGACAGTCGGTGCAGTGTCAGAGAGACAGTCGGGGAGCAGTGTCAGTGAGACAGTCGGTGCAGTGTCAGAGAGACAGTCGGGGAGCAGTGTCAGTGAGACAGTCGGGGAGCAGTGTCGAGAGACAGTCGGTGCAGTGTCAGAGAGACAGTCGGTGGAGAGTCAGAGAGACTTTCGGTGCAGTGTCAGAGAGACATTCGGTGCAGAGTCAGAGAGACAGTCGGGGAACAGCGTCAGAGAGACAGTCGGTGCAGTGTCAGAGGGACAGTCGGTGTCGCGTCAGAGAGACAGTCTGTGCAGTGTCAGAGAGAAAGACAGAACAGCGCCAGAGAGACAGTCGGGGTGCAGTGTCAGAGGGACAGTCGGGGAGCAGCGTCAGAGAGACATTCAACGCAGCGTCAGAGAGACAGTCGGTGCAGTGTCAGAGAGACAGTTGGAGCAGCGTCAGAGAGACTTTCGGTGCAGTGTCAGAGAGACATTCGGTGCAGAGTCAGAGGCACAGTCGGGGAACAGCGTCAGAGAGACAGTCGTTGCAGTGTCAGAGAGACAGTCGGGGAGCAGTGTCAGTGAGACAGTCGGGGAGCAGCAACAGAGAAACAGTCGGTGCAGCGTCAGAGAGACAGTCGGTGCAGCGTCAGAGAGACTATCGGGGAACAGTGTCAGAGAGACAGTCGGTGCAGTGTCAGAGAGACAGTCGGTGCAGTGTCAGAGTGACAGTCGGGGAGCAGTGTCAGAGAGACAGTCGGTGCAATGTCAGAGGGATAGTCGGTGTAGTGTCAGAGAGACAGTCGGGGAGCAGTATCAGAGGGACAGTCGGTACAGCGTCAGAGAGACAGTCGGTGCAATGTCAGAGAGACAGTCGGTACAGCGTCAGAGAGACAGTCGGGGAGCAGTGTCAGAGAGACAGTCAGGGAGCAGTGTCAGAGAGACAGTCGGGGCAGCGTCAGAGAGACAGTCGTTTCAGTGACGGAGAGACAGTCGGGGAGCAGTGTCAGAGAGACAGTCGGTGCAGTGTCAGAGAGACATTTGGTGCATTGTCATAGAGACAGTCGGTGCAGTGTCGGAGAGACAGTCGGTGCAGTGTCAGAGGGAGAGTCGGTGTCCCGTCAGAGAGACAGTCTGTGCAGTGTGAGAGAGAAAGACAGAACAGCGCCAGAGAGACAGTCGGGGTGCAGTGTCAGAGGGACAGTCGGGGAGCAGCGTCAGAGAGACATTCAATGCAGCGTCAGAGAGGCAGTCGGAGCAGCGTCAGAGTGACAGTCAGGTAGCAGTGTCAGAGAGACAGTCGGTACAGCGTCAGAGAGACAGTCAGGGAGCAGTGTCAGAGAGACAGTCGGTGCAGCGTCAGAGAGACAGTCAGGGAGCAGTGTCAGAGAGACAGTCGGTGCAGTGTCAGAGAGACATTTGGTGCATTGTCAGAGAGACAGTCGGTGCAGTGTCGGAGAGACAGTCGGGGTACAGCGTCGGAGAGACAGTCGGTGCAGTGTCAGAGGGAGAGTCGGTGTCGCGTCAGAGAGACAGTCTGTGCAGTGTGAGAGAGAAAGACAGAACAGCGCCAGAGAGACAGTCGGGGTGCGGTGTCAGAGGGACAGTCGGGGAGCAGCGTCAGAGAGACATTCAATGCAGATTCAGAGAGACAGTCAGTGCAGTGTCAGAGAGACAGTCGGTGCAGTGTCAGAGAGACAGTTGGAGCAGCGTCAGAGAGACAGTCGGTGCAGTGTCGGAGAGACAGTCGGGGTACAGCGTCAGAGAGACAGTCGGTGCAGTGTCAGAGGGACAGTCGGTGTCGCGTCAGAGAGACAGTCTGTGCAGTGTCAGAGAGAAAGACAGAACAGCGCCAGAGAGACAGTCGGTGCAGTGTCAGAGAGACAGTCGGGGAACAGCGTCAGAGAGATATTCGGTGCAGTGTCAGAGAGACTTTCCGTGCAGTGTCAGAGAGACAGTCGGGGAGCAGTGTCAGTGAGACAGTCGGTGCAGTGTCGAGAGACAGTCGGTGCAGAGTCAGAGAGACTTTCGGTGCAGTGTCAGAGAGACATTCGGTGCAGAGTCAGAGAGACAGTCGGGGAACAGCGTCAGAGAGACAGTCGGGGAGCAGTGTCGAGAGACAGTCGGTGCAGTGTCAGAGAGACAGTCGGTGCCGCGTCAGAGAGACAGTCGGGGAGAAGCAACAGAGAAACAGTCGGTGCAGCGTCAGAGAGACAGTCGGTGCAGTGTCAGACAGACAGTCGGTGCAGCGTCAGAGAGACAATCGGGGAACAGCATCAGAGAGACAGTCGGTGCAGTGTCAGAGAGACAGTCGGTGCAGTGACAGAGAGACAGTCGGGGAACAGCATCAGAGAGACAGTCGGTGCAGCTTCAGAGAGACAGTCGGGGAACAGTGTCAGAGGTACAGTCGGTGCAGTGTCAGCGAGAAATTCGGTGCAATGTCAGAGGGATAGTCGGTGCAGTGTCAGAGAGACAGTCGGGGAACAGCGTCAGAGAGACAGTCGGTGCAGTGTCAGAGAGACATTTGGTGCATTGTCAGAGAGACAGTCGGTGCAGTGTCGGAGAGACAGTCGGGGTACAGCGTCGGAGAGACAGTCGGTGCAGTGTCAGAGGGAGAGTCGGTGTCGCGTCAGAGAGACAGTCTGTGCAGTGTGAGAGAGAAAGACAGAACAGCGCCAGAGAGACAGTCGGGGTGCAGTGTCAGAGGGACAGTCGGGGAGCAGCGTCAGAGAGACATTCAATGCAGATTCAGAGAGACAGTCAGTGCAGTGTCAGAGAGACAGTTGGAGCAGTGTCAGAGAGACAGTCGGGCTACAGCGTCAGAGAGACAGTCGGGCTACAGCGTCAGAGAGACAGTCGGTGTCGCGTCAGAGAGACAGTCTGTGCAGTGTCAGAGAGAAAGACAGAACAGCGCCAGAGAGACAGTCGGGTTGCAGTGTCAGAGGGACAGTCGGGGAGCAGCGTCAGAGAGACAGTCAGTGCAGTGTCAGAGAGACAGTCGGTGCAGTGTCAGAGAGACATGCGGGGAACAGCGTCAGAGAGATATTCGGTGCAGTGTCAGAGAGATTTTCGGTGCAGTGTCAGAGAGACAGTCGGGGAGCAGTGTCAGTGAGACAGTCGGTGCAGTGTCGAGAGACAGTCGGTGCAGAGTCAGAGAGACTTTCGGTGCAGTGTCAGAGAGACATTCGGTGCAGAGTCAGAGAGACAGTCGGGGAGCAGTGTCAGTGAGACAGTCGGGGAGCAGTGTCGAGAGACAGTCGGTGCAGTGTCAGAGAGACAGTCGGTGCCGCGTCAGAGAGACAGTCGGGGAGAAGCAACAGAGAAACAGTCGGTGCAGCGTCAGAGAGACAGTCGGTGCAGTGTCAGACAGACAGTCGGTGCAGCGTCAGAGAGACAATCGGGGAACAGCATCAGAGAGACAGTCGGTGCAGTGTCAGAGAGACAGTCGGTGCAGTGACAGAGAGACAGTCGGGGAACAGCATCAGAGAGACAGTCGGTGCAGCGTCAGAGAGACAGTCGGGGAACAGTGTCAGAGGTACAGTCGGTGCAGTGTCAGCGAGAAAGTCGGTGCAATGTCAGAGGGATAGTCGGTGCAGTGTCAGAGTGACAGTCGGGGAACAGCGTCAGAGAGACAGTCGATGCAGTGTCAGAGAGACAGTCGGTGCAGCGTCAGAGAGACTATCGGGGAACAGTGTCAGAGAGACAGTCGGTGCAGTGTCAGAGCGACAGTCCGGGAACAGCGTCAGAGAGACAGTCGGTGCAGTGTCAGACGGACAGTTTGTGCAGTGTCAGAGAGACAGTCAGAACAGTGTCAGAGAGACAGTCGGATAACAGCGCCAGAGAGACAGTCGGTGAACAGCGTCAGAGAGACAGTCGGTGCAGTGTCAGAGAGACAGTCGGGGAACAGCATCAGAGAGACTGTCGGTGCAGTGTCAGAGAGACAGTCGGGGAACAGCGTCAGAGAGACAGTTGGTGCAGAGTCAGCGAGACAGTCGGTGCAGCGTCAGAGAGACAGTCGGGGAGCAGTGTCAGAGAGGCAGTCGGAGCAGCGTCAGAGTGACAGTCAGGGAGCAGTGTCAGAGAGACTGTCGGAGCAGCGTCAGAGAGACAATCGGTACAGCGTCAGAGAGACAGTCGGGGAGCAGTGTCAGAGGGGCAGTCGGAGCAGCGTCATAGTGACAGTCAGGGAGCAGTGTCAGAGAGACAGTCGGAGTAGCGTCAGAGAGACACTCGGTACAGCGTCAGAGAGACAGTCGGGGAGCTGTGTCAGAGAGACAGTCGGGGAGCAGTGTCAGAGAGGCAGTCGGAGCAGCGTCAGAGTGACAGTCAGGGAGCAGTGTCAGAGAGACAGTCGGAGCAGTGTCGAGACACAGTCGGTGCAGAGTCAGAGAGACTTTCGGTGCAGTGTCAGAGAGACATTCGGTGCAGAGTCAGAGAGACAGTCGGGGAACAGCGTCAGAGAGACAGTCGGGGAGCAGTGTCAGTGAGACAGTCGGGAGCAGTGTCGAGAGACAGTCGGTGCAGTGTCAGAGAGACAGTCGGTGCCGCGTCAGAGAGACAGTCGGGGAGCAGCAACAGAGAAACAGTCGGTGCAGCGTCAGAGAGACAGTCGGTGCAGTGTCAGACAGACAGTCGGTGCAGCGTCAGAGAGACAGTCGGGGAACAGCGTCAGAGAGATATTCGGTGCAGTGTCAGAGAGATTTTCGGTGCAGTGTCAGTGAGACAGTCGGTGCAGTGTCGAGAGACAGTCGGTGCAGAGTCAGAGAGACTTTCGGTGCAGTGTCAGAGAGACATTCGGTGCAGAGTCAGAGAGACAGTCGGGGAGCAGTGTCAGTGAGACAGTCGGGGAGCAGTGTCGAGAGACAGTCGGTGCAGTGTCAGAGAGACAGTCGGTGCCGCGTCAGAGAGACAGTCGGGGAGAAGCAACAGAGAAACAGTCGGTGCAGCGTCAGAGAGACAGTCGGTGCAGTGTCAGACAGACAGTCGGTGCAGCGTCAGAGAGACAATCGGGGAACAGCATCAGAGAGACAGTCGGTGCAGTGTCAGAGAGACAGTCGGTGCAGTGACAGAGAGACAGTCGGGGAACAGCATCAGAGAGACAGTCGGTGCAGCTTCAGAGAGACAGTCGGGGAACAGTGTCAGAGGTACAGTCGGTGCAGTGTCAGCGAGAAATTCGGTGCAATGTCAGAGGGATAGTCGGTGCAGTGTCAGAGAGACAGTCGGGGAACAGCGTCAGAGAGACAGTCGGTGCAGTGTCAGAGAGACATTTGGTGCATTGTCAGAGAGACAGTCGGTGCAGTGTCGGAGAGACAGTCGGGGTACAGCGTCGGAGAGACAGTCGGTGCAGTGTCAGAGGGAGAGTCGGTGTCGCGTCAGAGAGACAGTCTGTGCAGTGTGAGAGAGAAAGACAGAACAGCGCCAGAGAGACAGTCGGGGTGCAGTGTCAGAGGGACAGTCGGGGAGCAGCGTCAGAGAGACATTCAATGCAGATTCAGAGAGACAGTCAGTGCAGTGTCAGAGAGACAGTTGGAGCAGTGTCAGAGAGACAGTCGGGCTACAGCGTCAGAGAGACAGTCGGGCTACAGCGTCAGAGAGACAGTCGGTGTCGCGTCAGAGAGACAGTCTGTGCAGTGTCAGAGAGAAAGACAGAACAGCGCCAGAGAGACAGTCGGGTTGCAGTGTCAGAGGGACAGTCGGGGAGCAGCGTCAGAGAGACAGTCAGTGCAGTGTCAGAGAGACAGTCGGTGCAGTGTCAGAGAGACATGCGGGGAACAGCGTCAGAGAGATATTCGGTGCAGTGTCAGAGAGATTTTCGGTGCAGTGTCAGAGAGACAGTCGGGGAGCAGTGTCAGTGAGACAGTCGGTGCAGTGTCGAGAGACAGTCGGTGCAGAGTCAGAGAGACTTTCGGTGCAGTGTCAGAGAGACATTCGGTGCAGAGTCAGAGAGACAGTCGGGGAGCAGTGTCAGTGAGACAGTCGGGGAGCAGTGTCGAGAGACAGTCGGTGCAGTGTCAGAGAGACAGTCGGTGCCGCGTCAGAGAGACAGTCGGGGAGAAGCAACAGAGAAACAGTCGGTGCAGCGTCAGAGAGACAGTCGGTGCAGTGTCAGACAGACAGTCGGTGCAGCGTCAGAGAGACAATCGGGGAACAGCATCAGAGAGACAGTCGGTGCAGTGTCAGAGAGACAGTCGGTGCAGTGACAGAGAGACAGTCGGGGAACAGCATCAGAGAGACAGTCGGTGCAGCGTCAGAGAGACAGTCGGGGAACAGTGTCAGAGGTACAGTCGGTGCAGTGTCAGCGAGAAAGTCGGTGCAATGTCAGAGGGATAGTCGGTGCAGTGTCAGAGTGACAGTCGGGGAACAGCGTCAGAGAGACAGTCGATGCAGTGTCAGAGAGACAGTCGGTGCAGCGTCAGAGAGACTATCGGGGAACAGTGTCAGAGAGACAGTCGGTGCAGTGTCAGAGCGACAGTCCGGGAACAGCGTCAGAGAGACAGTCGGTGCAGTGTCAGACGGACAGTTTGTGCAGTGTCAGAGAGACAGTCAGAACAGTGTCAGAGAGACAGTCGGATAACAGCGCCAGAGAGACAGTCGGGGAACAGCGTCAGAGAGACAGTCGGTGCAGTGTCAGAGAGACAGTCGGTGAACAGCGTCAGAGAGACAGTCGGTGCAGTGTCAGAGAGACAGTCGGGGAACAGCATCAGAGAGACTGTCGGTGCAGTGTCAGAGAGACAGTCGGGGAACAGCGTCAGAGAGACAGTTGGTGCAGAGTCAGCGAGACAGTCGGTGCAGCGTCAGAGAGACAGTCGGGGAGCAGTGTCAGAGAGGCAGTCGGAGCAGCGTCAGAGTGACAGTCAGGGAGCAGTGTCAGAGAGACTGTCGGAGCAGCGTCAGAGAGACAATCGGTACAGCGTCAGAGAGACAGTCGGGGAGCAGTGTCAGAGGGGCAGTCGGAGCAGCGTCATAGTGACAGTCAGGGAGCAGTGTCAGAGAGACAGTCGGAGTAGCGTCAGAGAGACACTCGGTACAGCGTCAGAGAGACAGTCGGGGAGCTGTGTCAGAGAGACAGTCGGGGAGCAGTGTCAGAGAGGCAGTCGGAGCAGCGTCAGAGTGACAGTCAGGGAGCAGTGTCAGAGAGACAGTCGGAGCAGTGTCGAGACACAGTCGGTGCAGAGTCAGAGAGACTTTCGGTGCAGTGTCAGAGAGACATTCGGTGCAGAGTCAGAGAGACAGTCGGGGAACAGCGTCAGAGAGACAGTCGGGGAGCAGTGTCAGTGAGACAGTCGGGAGCAGTGTCGAGAGACAGTCGGTGCAGTGTCAGAGAGACAGTCGGTGCCGCGTCAGAGAGACAGTCGGGGAGCAGCAACAGAGAAACAGTCGGTGCAGCGTCAGAGAGACAGTCGGTGCAGTGTCAGACAGACAGTCGGTGCAGCGTCAGAGAGACAGTCGGGGAACAGCGTCAGAGAGATATTCGGTGCAGTGTCAGAGAGATTTTCGGTGCAGTGTCAGAGAGACAGTCGGGGAGCAGTGTCAGTGAGACAGTCGGTGCAGTGTCGAGAGACAGTCGGTGCAGAGTCAGAGAGACTTTCGGTGCAGTGTCAGAGAGACATTCGGTGCAGAGTCAGAGAGACAGTCGGGGAGCAGTGTCAGTGAGACAGTCGGGGAGCAGTGTCGAGAGACAGTCGGTGCAGTGTCAGAGAGACAGTCGGTGCCGCGTCAGAGAGACAGTCGGGGAGAAGCAACAGAGAAACAGTCGGTGCAGCGTCAGAGAGACAGTCGGTGCAGTGTCAGACAGACAGTCGGTGCAGCGTCAGAGAGACAATCGGGGAACAGCATCAGAGAGACAGTCGGTGCAGTGTCAGAGAGACAGTCGGTGCAGTGACAGAGAGACAGTCGGGGAACAGCATCAGAGAGACAGTCGGTGCAGCGTCAGAGAGACAGTCGGGGAACAGTGTCAGAGGTACAGTCGGTGCAGTGTCAGCGAGAAAGTCGGTGCAATGTCAGAGGGATAGTCGGTGCAGTGTCAGAGTGACAGTCGGGGAACAGCGTCAGAGAGACAGTCGATGCAGTGTCAGAGAGACAGTCGGTGCAGCGTCAGAGAGACTATCGGGGAACAGTGTCAGAGAGACAGTCGGTGCAGTGTCAGAGCGACAGTCCGGGAACAGCGTCAGAGAGACAGTCGGTGCAGTGTCAGACGGACAGTTTGTGCAGTGTCAGAGAGACAGTCAGAACAGTGTCAGAGAGACAGTCGGATAACAGCGCCAGAGAGACAGTCGGGGAACAGCGTCAGAGAGACAGTCGGTGCAGTGTCAGAGAGACAGTCGGTGAACAGCGTCAGAGAGACAGTCGGTGCAGTGTCAGAGAGACAGTCGGGGAACAGCATCAGAGAGACTGTCGGTGCAGTGTCAGAGAGACAGTCGGGGAACAGCGTCAGAGAGACAGTTGGTGCAGAGTCAGCGAGACAGTCGGTGCAGCGTCAGAGAGACAGTCGGGGAGCAGTGTCAGAGAGGCAGTCGGAGCAGCGTCAGAGTGACAGTCAGGGAGCAGTGTCAGAGAGACTGTCGGAGCAGCGTCAGAGAGACAATCGGTACAGCGTCAGAGAGACAGTCGGGGAGCAGTGTCAGAGGGGCAGTCGGAGCAGCGTCATAGTGACAGTCAGGGAGCAGTGTCAGAGAGACAGTCGGAGTAGCGTCAGAGAGACACTCGGTACAGCGTCAGAGAGACAGTCGGGGAGCTGTGTCAGAGAGACAGTCGGGGAGCAGTGTCAGAGAGGCAGTCGGAGCAGCGTCAGAGTGACAGTCAGGGAGCAGTGTCAGAGAGACAGTCGGAGCAGTGTCGAGACACAGTCGGTGCAGAGTCAGAGAGACTTTCGGTGCAGTGTCAGAGAGACATTCGGTGCAGAGTCAGAGAGACAGTCGGGGAACAGCGTCAGAGAGACAGTCGGGGAGCAGTGTCAGTGAGACAGTCGGGAGCAGTGTCGAGAGACAGTCGGTGCAGTGTCAGAGAGACAGTCGGTGCCGCGTCAGAGAGACAGTCGGGGAGCAGCAACAGAGAAACAGTCGGTGCAGCGTCAGAGAGACAGTCGGTGCAGTGTCAGACAGACAGTCGGTGCAGCGTCAGAGAGACAGTCGGGGAACAGCATCAGAGAGACAGTCGGTGCAGTGTCAGAGAGACAGTCGGTGCAGTGACAGAGAGACAGTCGGGGAACAGCATCAGAGAGACAGTCGGGGAACAGTGTCAGAGGTACAGTCGGTGCAGTGTCAGAGAGACAGTCGGTGCAGTGTCAGAGAGACAGTCCGGGAACAGCGTCAGAGAGACAGTCGGTGCAGTGTCAGAGAGACATTCGGGGAACAGCGTCAGAGAGACAGTTGGTGCAGAGCCAGCGAGACAGTCGGTGCAGTGTCAGAGAGACAGTCCGGGAACAGCGTCAGAGAGACAGTCGGTGCAGTGTCAGAGAGACATCCGGGGAACAGCGTCAGAGAGACAGTTGGTGCAGAGCCAGCAAGACAGTCGGGGAGCAGTGTCAGAGAGGCAGTCGGAGCAGCGTCAGAGTGACTGTCAGGGAGCAGTGTCAGAGAGACAGTCGGAGCAGCGTCAGAGAGACAGTCGGGGAGCAGTGTCAGAGAGGCAGTCGGAGCAGCGTCATAGTGACAGTCAGGGAGCAGTGTCAGAGAAACAGTCGGAGCAGCGTCAGAGTGACAGTCAGGGAGCAGTGTCAGAGAGACAGTCGGAGCAGCGTCAGAGAGACAGTCGGTACAGCGTCAGAGAGACAGTCGGGGAGCAGTGTCAGAGAGGCAGTCGGAGCAGCGTCATAGTGACAGTCAGGGAGCAGTGTCAGAGAAAGAGTCGGAGCAGCGTCAGAGTGACAGTCAGGGAGCAGTGTCAGAGAGACAGTCGGAGCAGCGTCAGAGAGACAGTCGGGGAGCAGTGTCAGAGAGACAGTCGGGGAGCAGTGTCAGAGAGGCAGTCGGAGCAGCGTCAGAGTGACAGTCAGGGAGCAGCGTCAGAGAGACAGTCGGTACAGCGTCAGAAAGACAGTCAGGGAGCAGTGTCAGAGAGACAGTCGGTGCAGCGTCAGAGAGACAGTCGGTGCAGTGTCAGAGGGCCAGTCGGGGAACAGCGTCAGAGAGACAGTCGGTACAGTGGCAGAGAGACAGTTGGTGCAGTGTCAGAGAGACAGTCGGGGTGCAGTGTCAGAGGGACAGTCGGGGAATAGCGTCAGAGAGACAGTCTCTGCAGCGTCAGAGAGACAGTCAGGGAGCAGTGTCAGAGAGACAGTCGGTGCAGTGTCAGGGAGACAGTCGTTGCAGCGTCAGAGAGACAGTTGGTGCAGAGTCAGCGAGACAGTCGGTGCAGCGTCAGAGTGACAGTCAGGGAGCAGTGTCATAGAGACAGTTGGTGCAGTGTCAGAGAGACAGTCTATACAGCGTCAGAGAGACAGTCAGGGAGCAGTGTCAGAGAGACAGTCGGTGCAGTGTCAGAGAGACAGTCGGTACAGCGTCAGAGAGACAGTCAGGGAGCAGTGTCAGAGAGACAGTCGGTGCAGTGTCAGAGAGACAGTCGGGGAACAGCGTCAGAGAGACAGTCGTTTCAGTGTCGGAGAGACAGTCGGGGAACAGCGTCAGAGAGACAGTCGGTGCAGTGTCAGAGGGACAGTCGGTGTCGCGTCAGAGAGACAGTCTGTGCAGTGTCAGAGAGAAAGACAGAACAGCGCCAGAGAGACAGTCGGGGTGCAGTGTCAGAGGGACAGTCGGGGAGCAGCGTCAGAGAGACATTCAACGCAGTGTCAGAGAGACAGTTGGAGCAGCGTCAGAGAGACAGTCAGGGAGCAGTGTCAGAGATACAGTCGCTGCAGTGTCAGAGAGACTTTCGGTGCAGTGTCAGAGAGACATTCGGTGCAGAGTCAGAGAGACAGTCGGGGAACAGCGTCAGAGAGACATTCGGTGCAGAGTCAGAGAGACTTTCTGTGCAGTGTCAGAGAGACATTCGGTGCAGAGTCAGAGAGACAGTCGGGGAGCAGTGTCAGAGAGACATTCGGTGCAGAGTCAGAGAGACAGTCGGGGAACAGCGTCAGAGAGACAGTCGTTGCAGTGTCAGAGAGACAGTCGGTGCCGCGTCAGAGAGACAGTCAGAACAGCGCCAGAGAGACAGTCGGGGTGCAGTGTCAGAGAGGCAGTCGGAGCAGCGTCAGAGTGACAGTCAGGGAGCAGTTTCATAGAGACAGTTGGTGCAGTGTCAGAGAGACAGTCGCAGCAGCGTCAGAGAGACAGTCGGTACAGCGTCAGAGAGACAGTCAGGGAGCAGTGTCAGAGAGACAGTCGGTGCAGCGTCAGAGAGACAGTCAGGGAGCAGTGTCAGAGAGACAGTCGGTGCAGTGTCAGAGAGACAGTCGGTACAGCGTCAGAGAGACAGTCAGGGAGCAGTGTCAGAGAGACAGTTGGTGCAGTGTCAGAGAGACAGTCGAAGCAGCGTCAGAGAGACAGTCAGGGTGCAGTGTCAGAGAGACAGTCGGTACAGCGTCAGAGAGACAGTCAGGGAGCAGTGTCAGAGAGACAGTTGGTGCAGTGTCAGAGAGACAGTCGGAGCAGCGTCAGAGAGACAGTCAGGGAGCAGTGTCAGAGAGACAGTCGGTGCAGTGTCAGAGAGACCGTCGATGCAGTGTCAGAGAGACAGTCGGTGCAGCGTCAGAGAGACAGTGAGGGAACAGCGTCAGAGAGACAGTCGATGCAGTGTCAGAGAGACAGTCGGTGCAGTGTAAGAGCGACAGTCGGGGAACAGCGTCAGAGAGACAGTCGGTGCAGTGTCAGAGGGACAGTCGGTGTAGAGTTTGCGAGACAGTCGGTGCAGCGTCAGAGAGACAGTCAGGGAGCAGTGTCAGAGAGACAGTCGGGGAACAGCGTCAGAGTGACAGTTTGTGCAGTGTCAGAGAGACATTTGGTGCATTGTCATAGAGACAGTTGGTGCAGTGTCAGAGAGACAGTCGGTGCAGTGTCGGAGAGACAGTCGGGGTACAGCGTCAGAGAGACAGTCGGTGCAGTGTCAGAGGGAGAGTCGGTGTCGCGTCAGAGAGACAGTCTGTGCAGTGTGAGAGAGAAAGACAGAACAGCGCCAGAGAGACAGTCGGGGTGCAGTGTCAGAGGGACAGTCGGGGAGCAGCGTCAGAGAGACATTCAATGCAGTGTCAGAGAGACAGTCGGTGCAGTGTCGGAGAGACAGTCGGGGTACAGCGTCAGAGAGACAGTCGGTGCAGTGTCAGAGGGACAGTCGGTGTCGCGTCAGAGACACAGTCTGTGCAGTGTCAGAGAGAAAGACAGAACAGCGCCAGAGAGACAGTCGGGTTGCAGTGTCAGAGGGACAGTCGGGGAGCAGCGTCAGAGAGACAGTCAGTGCAGTGTCAGAGAGACATTCGGTGCAGAGTCAGAGTGACATTCGGTGCAGTGTCAGAGAGACTTTCGGTGCAGTGTCAGAGAGACAGTCGGGGAACAGCGTCAGAGAGACATTCGGTGCAGTGTCAGAGAGACTTTCGGTGCAGTGTCAGAGAGACAGTCGGGGAGCAGTGTCAGTGAGACAGTCGGGGAGCAGTGTCGAGAGACAGTCGGTGCAGTGTCAGAGAGACAGTCGGTGCAGAGTCAGAGAGACTTTCGGTGCAGTGTCAGAGAGACTTTCGGTGCAGTGTCAGAGAGACAGTCGGGGAGCAGTGTCAGTGAGACAGTCGGGGAGCAGTGTCGAGAGACAGTCGGTGCAGTGTCAGAGAGAGTGTCGGTGCAGAGTCAGAGAGACTTTCGGTGCAGTGTCAGAGAGACATTCGGTGCAGAGTCAGAGAGACAGTCGGGGAACAGCGTCAGAGAGACAGTCGTTGCAGTGTCAGAGAGACAGTCGGGGAGCAGTGTCAGTGAGACAGTCGGGGAGCAGTGTCGAGAGACAGTCGGTGCAGTGTCAGAGGGACAGTCGGTGCCGCGTCAGAGAGACAGTCGGGGAGCAGCAACAGAGAGACAGTCGGTGCAGCGTCAGAGAGACAGTCGGTGCAGCGTCAGAGAGACAGTCGGGGAACAGTGTCAGAGGTACAGTCGGTGCAGTGTCAGAGAGAAAGTCGGTGCAATGTCAGAGGGATAGTCGGTGCAGTGTCAGAGTGACAGTCGGGGAACAGCGTCAGAGAGACAGTCGGTGCAGCGTCAGAGAGACTATCGGGGAACAGTCTCAGAGGTACAGTCGGTGCAGTGTCAGAGAGACAGTCGGGGAGCAGTGTCAGTGAGACAGTCGGGGAGCAGTGTCGAGAGACAGTCGGTGCAGAGTCAGAGAGACTTTCGGTGCAGTGTCAGAGAGACTTTCGGTGCAGTGTCAGAGAGACAGTCGGGGAGCAGTGTCAGTGAGACAGTCGGGGAGCAGTGTCGAGAGACAGTCGGTGCAGTGTCAGAGAGACAGTCGGTGCAGAGTCAGAGAGACTTTCGGTGCAGTGTCAGAGAGACATTCGGTGCAGAGTCAGAGAGACAGTCGGGGAATAGCGTCAGAGAGACAGTCGTTGCAGTGTCAGAGAGACAGTCGGGGAGCAGTGTCAGTGAGACAGTCGGGGAGCAGTGTCGAGAGACAGTCGGTGCAGTGTCAGAGGGACAGTCGGTGCCGCGTCAGAGAGACAGTCGGGAAGCAGCAACAGAGAAACAGTCGGTGCCGCGTCAGAGAGACAGTCGGTGCAGCGTCAGAGAGACAGTCGGGGAACAGTGTCAGAGGTACAGTCGGTGCAGTGTCAGAGAGAAAGTCGGTGCAATGTCAGAGGGATAGTCGGTGCAGTGTCAGAGTGACAGTCGGGGAACAGCGTCAGAGAGACAGTCGATGCAGTGTCAGAGAGACAGTCGGTGCAGCGTCAGAGAGACTATCGGGGAACAGTGTCAGAGGTACAGTCGGTGCAGTGTCAGAGAGACAGTCGGTGCAATGTCAGAGGGATAGTCGGTGTAGTGTCAGAGAGACAGTCGGGGAGCAGTATCAGAGGGACAGTCGGTGCAGCGTCAGAGAGACAGTCGGTGCAGCGTCAGAGAGAAAGTCAGGGAACAGCGTCAGAGAGACCGTCGATGCAGTGTCAGAGAGACAGTCGGTGCAGTCTCAGAGAGACAGTCGGTGCAACGTCAGAGAGACAGTCAGGGAACAGCGTCAGAGAGACAGTCGATGCAGTGTCAGAGCGACAGTCGGGGAACAGCGTCAGAGAGACAGTCGGTGCAGTGTCAGAGGTACAGTCGGTGCAGTGTCAGAGAGACAGTCGGGGAGCAGTGTCAGAGAGACAGTCGGTGCAATGTCAGAGGGATAGTCGGTGTAGTGTCAGACAGACAGTCGGGGAGCAGTATCAGAGGGACAGTCGGTGCAGCGTCAGAGAGACAGTCGGTGCAGCGTCAGAGAGAAAGTCAGGGAACAGCGTCAGAGAGACCGTCGATGCAGTGTCAGAGAGACAGTCGGTGCAGCGTCAGAGAGACAGTGAGGGAACAGCGTCAGAGAGACAGTCGATGCAGTGTCAGAGAGACAGTCGGTGCAGTGTAAGAGCGACAGTCGGGGAACAGCGTCAGAGAGACAGTCGGTGCAGTGTCAGAGGGACAGTCGGTGTAGCGTCAGAGAGACAGTTTGTGCAGTGTCAGAGAGACAGTCAGAACAGCGCCAGAGAGACAGTCGGGGTGCAGTGTCAGAGGGCCAGTCGGTGAACAGCGTCAGAGAGACAGTCGGTGCAGTGTCAGAGAGACAGTTGGTGCAGAGTCAGCGAGACAGTCGGTGCAGCGTCAGAGAGACAGTCAGGGAGCAGTGTCAGAGAGACAGTCGGGGAACAGCGTCAGAGAGACAGTTTGTGCAGTGTCAGAGAGACATTTGGTGCATTGTCATAGAGACAGTTGGTGCAGTGTCAGAGAGACAGTCGGTGCAGTGTCGGAGAGACAGTCGGGGTACAGCGTCAGAGAGACAGTCGGTGCAGTGTCAGAGGGAGAGTCGGTGTCGCGTCAGAGAGACAGTCTGTGCAGTGTGAGAGAGAAAGACAGAACAGCGCCAGAGAGACAGTCGGGGTGCAGTGTCAGAAGGACAGTCGGGGAGCAGCGTCAGAGAGACATTCAATGCAGTGTCAGAGAGACAGTCGGTGCAGTGTCGGAGAGAAAGTCGGGGTACAGCGTCAGAGAGACAGTCGGTGCAGTGTCAGAGGGACAGTCGGTGTCGCGTCAGAGACACAGTCTGTGCAGTGTCAGAGAGGAAGACAGAACAGCGCCAGAGAGACAGTCGGGTTGCAGTGTCAGAGGGACAGTCGGGGAGCAGCGTCAGAGAGACAGTCAGGGAGCAGTGTCAGAGAGACAGTCGGTGCAGTGTCAGGGAGACAGTCGTTGCAGCGTCAGAGAGACAGTTGGTGCAGAGTCAGCGAGACAGTCGGTGCAGCGTCAGAGTGACAGTCAGGGAGCAGTGTCATAGAGACAGTTGGTGCAGTGTCAGAGAGACAGTCTATACAGCGTCAGAGAGACAGTCAGGGAGCAGTGTCAGAGAGACAGTCGGTGCAGTGTCAGAGAGACAGTCGGTACAGCGTCAGAGAGACAGTCGGTGCAGTGTCAGAGAGACAGTCGGGGAACAGCGTCAGAGAGACAGTCGTTTCAGTGTCGGAGAGACAGTCGGGGAACAGCGTCAGAGAGACAGTCGGTGCAGTGTCAGAGGGACAGTCGGTGTCGCGTCAGAGAGACAGTCTGTGCAGTGTCAGAGAGAAAGACAGAACAGCGCCAGAGAGACAGTCGGGGTGCAGTGTCAGAGGGACAGTCGGGGAGCAGCGTCAGAGAGACATTCAACGCAGTGTCAGAGAGACAGTTGGAGCAGCGTCAGAGAGACAGTCAGGGAGCAGTGTCAGAGATACAGTCGCTGCAGTGTCAGAGAGACTTTCGGTGCAGTGTCAGAGAGACATTCGGTGCAGAGTCAGAGAGACAGTCGGGGAACAGCGTCAGAGAGACATTCGGTGCAGAGTCAGAGAGACTTTCTGTGCAGTGTCAGAGAGACATTCGGTGCAGAGTCAGAGAGACAGTCGGGGAACAGCGTCAGAGAGACAGTCGTTGCAGTGTCAGAGAGACAGTCGGTGCCGCGTCAGAGAGACAGTCAGAACAGCGCCAGAGAGACAGTCGGGGTGCAGTGTCAGAGAGGCAGTCGGAGCAGCGTCAGAGTGACAGTCAGGGAGCAGTTTCATAGAGACAGTTGGTGCAGTGTCAGAGAGACAGTCGCAGCAGCGTCAGAGAGACAGTCGGTACAGCGTCAGAGAGACAGTCAGGGAGCAGTGTCAGAGAGACAGTCGGTGCAGCGTCAGAGAGACAGTCAGGGAGCAGTGTCAGAGAGACAGTCGGTGCAGTGTCAGAGAGACAGTCGGTACAGCGTCAGAGAGACAGTCAGGGAGCAGTGTCAGAGAGACAGTTGGTGCAGTGTCAGAGAGACAGTCGAAGCAGCGTCAGAGAGACAGTCAGGGTGCAGTGTCAGAGAGACAGTCGGTACAGCGTCAGAGAGACAGTCAGGGAGCAGTGTCAGAGAGACAGTTGGTGCAGTGTCAGAGAGACAGTCGGAGCAGCGTCAGAGAGACAGTCAGGGAGCAGTGTCAGAGAGACAGTCGGTGCAGTGTCAGAGAGACAGTCGTTTCAGTGTCAGAGAGACAGTCGGTGCAGTGTCAGAGAGACAGTCGGGGACCAGCGTCAGAGAGACAGTCGTTTCAGTGTCAGAGAGACAGTCGTTTCAGTGTCAGAGAGACAGTCGGGGACCAGCGTCAGAGAGACAGTCGTTTCAGTGTCAGAGAGACAGTCGGTGCAGTCTCAGAGAGACAGTCGGGGAACAGCGTCAGAGAGACAGTCGGTGCAGTGTGAGAGAGATAGTCGGTGCAGTGTCAGAGAGACATTCGGTGCATTGTCATAGAGACAGTTGGTGCAGTGTCAGAGAGACAGTCGGTGCAGTGTCGGAGAGACAGTCGGGGTACAGCGTCAGAGAGACAGTCGGTGCAGTGTCAGAGGGACAGTCGGTTTCGCGTCAGAGAGACAGTCTGTGCAGTGTCAGAGTGAAAGACAGAACAGCGCCAGAGAGACAGTCGGGGTGCAGTGTCAGAGGGACAGTCGGGGAGCAGCGTCAGAGAGACATTCAACGCAGCGTCAGAGAGACAGTCAGTGCAGTGTCAGAGAGACAGTTGGAGCAGCGTCAGAGAGACAGTCATGGAGCAGTGTCAGAGAGACTTTCGGTGCAGTGTCAGAGAGACATTCGGTGCAGAGTCAGAGAGACAGTCGGGGAACAGCGTCAGAGAGACAGTCAGTGCAGTGTCAGAGAGACAGTCGGGGAGCAGTGTCAGTGAGACAGTCGGGGAGCAGTGTCGAGATACAGTCGGTGCAGTATCAGAGAGACAGTCGGTGCCGCGTCAGAGAGACAGTCGGTGCAGCGTCAGAGAGACAGTCAGGGTGCAGCAAGAGAGAAACAGTCGGTGCAGCGTCAGAGAGACAGTCGGTGCAGTGTCAGAGAGACTGTCGGGTAACAGTGTCAGAGAGACAGTCGGTGCAGTGTCAGAGAGACAGTCGGTGCAGCGTCAGAGAGACTGTCGGGGAACAGTGTCAGAGGTACAGTCGTTGCAGTGTCAGAGAGACAGTCGCTGCAGTGTCAGAGAGACAGTCGGTGCAGCGTCAGAGAGACTATCGGGGAACAGTGTCAGAGGTACAGTCGGTGCAGTGTCAGAGAGACAGTCGGTGCAATGTCAGAGGGATAGTCGGTGTAGTGTCAGAGAGACAGTCGGGGAGCAGTATCAGAGGGACAGTCGGTGCAGCGTCAGAGAGACAGTCGGTGCAGCGTCAGAGAGAAAGTCAGGGAACAGCGTCAGAGAGACCGTCGATGCAGTGTCAGAGAGACAGTCGGTGCAGTCTCAGAGAGACAGTCGGTGCAACGTCAGAGAGACAGTCAGGGAACAGCGTCAGAGAGACAGTCGATGCAGTGTCAGAGCGACAGTCGGGGAACAGCGTCAGAGAGACAGTCGGTGCAGTGTCAGAGAGACAGTCGGGGAGCAGTGTCAGAGAGACAGTCGGTGCAATGTCAGAGGGATAGTCGGTGTAGTGTCAGAGAGACAGTCGGGGAGCAGTATCAGAGGGACAGTCGGTGCAGCGTCAGAGAGACAGTCGGTGCAGCGTCAGAGAGAAAGTCAGGGAACAGCGTCAGAGAGACCGTCGATGCAGTGTCAGAGAGACAGTCGGTGCAGCGTCAGAGAGACAGTGAGGGAACAGCGTCAGAGAGACAGTCGATGCAGTGTCAGAGAGACAGTCGGTGCAGTGTAAGAGCGACAGTCGGGGAACAGCGTCAGAGAGACAGTCGGTGCAGTGTCAGAGGGACAGTCGGTGTAGAGTTTGCGAGACAGTCGGTGCAGCGTCAGAGAGACAGTCAGGGAGCAGTGTCAGAGAGACAGTCGGGGAACAGCGTCAGAGTGACAGTTTGTGCAGTGTCAGAGAGACATTTGGTGCATTGTCATAGAGACAGTTGGTGCAGTGTCAGAGAGACAGTCGGTGCAGTGTCGGAGAGACAGTCGGGGTACAGCGTCAGAGAGACAGTCGGTGCAGTGTCAGAGGGAGAGTCGGTGTCGCGTCAGAGAGACAGTCTGTGCAGTGTGAGAGAGAAAGACAGAACAGCGCCAGAGAGACAGTCGGGGTGCAGTGTCAGAGGGACAGTCGGGGAGCAGCGTCAGAGAGACATTCAATGCAGTGTCAGAGAGACAGTCGGTGCAGTGTCGGAGAGACAGTCGGGGTACAGCGTCAGAGAGACAGTCGGTGCAGTGTCAGAGGGACAGTCGGTGTCGCGTCAGAGACACAGTCTGTGCAGTGTCAGAGAGAAAGACAGAACAGCGCCAGAGAGACAGTCGGGTTGCAGTGTCAGAGGGACAGTCGGGGAGCAGCGTCAGAGAGACAGTCAGTGCAGTGTCAGAGAGACATTCGGTGCAGAGTCAGAGTGACATTCGGTGCAGTGTCAGAGAGACTTTCGGTGCAGTGTCAGAGAGACAGTCGGGGAACAGCGTCAGAGAGACATTCGGTGCAGTGTCAGAGAGACTTTCGGTGCAGTGTCAGAGAGACAGTCGGGGAGCAGTGTCAGTGAGACAGTCGGGGAGCAGTGTCGAGAGACAGTCGGTGCAGTGTCAGAGAGACAGTCGGTGCAGAGTCAGAGAGACTTTCGGTGCAGTGTCAGAGAGACTTTCGGTGCAGTGTCAGAGAGACAGTCGGGGAGCAGTGTCAGTGAGACAGTCGGGGAGCAGTGTCGAGAGACAGTCGGTGCAGTGTCAGAGAAAGTGTCGGTGCAGAGTCAGAGAGACTTTCGGTGCAGTGTCAGAGAGACATTCGGTGCAGAGTCAGAGAGACAGTCGGGGAACAGCGTCAGAGAGACAGTCGTTGCAGTGTCAGAGAGACAGTCGGGGAGCAGTGTCAGTGAGACAGTCGGTGCAGTGTCAGAGGGACAGTCGGTGCCGCGTCAGAGAGACAGTCGGGGAGCAGCAACAGAGAGACAGTCGGTGCAGCGTCAGAGAGACAGTCGGTGCAGCGTCAGAGAGACAGTCGGGGAACAGTGTCAGAGGTACAGTCGGTGCAGTGTCAGAGAGAAAGTCGGTGCAATGTCAGAGGGATAGTCGGTGCAGTGTCAGAGTGACAGTCTGGGAACAGCGTCAGAGAGACAGTCGGTGCAGCGTCAGAGAGACTATCGGGGAACAGTCTCAGAGGTACAGTCGGTGCAGTGTCAGAGAGACAGTCGGGGAGCAGTGTCAGTGAGACAGTCGGGGAGCAGTGTCGAGAGACAGTCGGTGCAGAGTCAGAGAGACTTTCGGTGCAGTGTCAGAGAGACTTTCGGTGCAGTGTCAGAGAGACAGTCGGGGAGCAGTGTCAGTGAGACAGTCGGGGAGCAGTGTCGAGAGACAGTCGGTGCAGTGTCAGAGAGACAGTCGGTGCAGAGTCAGAGAGACTTTCGGTGCAGTGTCAGAGAGACATTCGGTGCAGAGTCAGAGAGACAGTCGGGGAATAGCGTCAGAGAGACAGTCGTTGCAGTGTCAGAGAGACAGTCGGGGAGCAGTGTCAGTGAGACAGTCGGGGAGCAGTGTCGAGAGACAGTCGGTGCAGTGTCAGAGGGACAGTCGGTGCCGCGTCAGAGAGACAGTCGGGAAGCAGCAACAGAGAAACAGTCGGTGCCGCGTCAGAGAGACAGTCGGTGCAGCGTCAGAGAGACAGTCGGGGAACAGTGTCAGAGGTACAGTCGGTGCAGTGTCAGAGAGAAAGTCGGTGCAATGTCAGAGGGATAGTCGGTGCAGTGTCAGAGTGACAGTCGGGGAACAGCGTCAGAGAGACAGTCGATGCAGTGTCAGAGAGACAGTCGGTGCAGCGTCAGAGAGACTATCGGGGAACAGTGTCAGAGGTACAGTCGGTGCAGTGTCAGAGAGACAGTCGGTGCAATGTCAGAGGGATAGTCGGTGTAGTGTCAGAGAGACAGTCGGGGAGCAGTATCAGAGGGACAGTCGGTGCAGCGTCAGAGAGACAGTCGGTGCAGCGTCAGAGAGAAAGTCAGGGAACAGCGTCAGAGAGACCGTCGATGCAGTGTCAGAGAGACAGTCGGTGCAGTCTCAGAGAGACAGTCGGTGCAACGTCAGAGAGACAGTCAGGGAACAGCGTCAGAGAGACAGTCGATGCAGTGTCAGAGCGACAGTCGGGGAACAGCGTCAGAGAGACAGTCGGTGCAGTGTCAGAGGTACAGTCGGTGCAGTGTCAGAGAGACAGTCGGGGAGCAGTGTCAGAGAGACAGTCGGTGCAATGTCAGAGGGATAGTCGGTGTAGTGTCAGACAGACAGTCGGGGAGCAGTATCAGAGGGACAGTCGGTGCAGCGTCAGAGAGACAGTCGGTGCAGCGTCAGAGAGAAAGTCAGGGAACAGCGTCAGAGAGACCGTCGATGCAGTGTCAGAGAGACAGTCGGTGCAGCGTCAGAGAGACAGTGAGGGAACAGCGTCAGAGAGACAGTCGATGCAGTGTCAGAGAGACAGTCGGTGCAGTGTAAGAGCGACAGTCGGGGAACAGCGTCAGAGAGACAGTCGGTGCAGTGTCAGAGGGACAGTCGGTGTAGCGTCAGAGAGACAGTTTGTGCAGTGTCAGAGAGACAGTCAGAACAGCGCCAGAGAGACAGTCGGGGTGCAGTGTCAGAGGGCCAGTCGGTGAACAGCGTCAGAGAGACAGTCGGTGCAGTGTCAGAGAGACAGTTGGTGCAGAGTCAGCGAGACAGTCGGTGCAGCGTCAGAGAGACAGTCAGGGAGCAGTGTCAGAGAGACAGTCGGGGAACAGCGTCAGAGAGACAGTTTGTGCAGTGTCAGAGAGACATTTGGTGCATTGTCATAGAGACAGTTGGTGCAGTGTCAGAGAGACAGTCGGTGCAGTGTCGGAGAGACAGTCGGGGTACAGCGTCAGAGAGACAGTCGGTGCAGTGTCAGAGGGACAGTCGGTGTCGCGTCAGAGACACAGTCTGTGCAGTGTCAGAGAGAAAGACAGAACAGCGCCAGAGAGACAGTCGGGTTGCAGTGTCAGAGGGACAGTCGGGGAGCAGCGTCAGAGAGACAGTCAGGGAGCAGTGTCAGAGAGACAGTCGGTGCAGTGTCAGGGAGACAGTCGTTGCAGCGTCAGAGAGACAGTTGGTGCAGAGTCAGCGAGACAGTCGGTGCAGCGTCAGAGTGACAGTCAGGGAGCAGTGTCATAGAGACAGTTGGTGCAGTGTCAGAGAGACAGTCTATACAGCGTCAGAGAGACAGTCAGGGAGCAGTGTCAGAGAGACAGTCGGTGCAGTGTCAGAGAGACAGTCGGTACAGCGTCAGAGAGACAGTCAGGGAGCAGTGTCAGAGAGACAGTCGGTGCAGTGTCAGAGAGACAGTCGGGGAACAGCGTCAGAGAGACAGTCGTTTCAGTGTCGGAGAGACAGTCGGGGAACAGCGTCAGAGAGACAGTCGGTGCAGTGTCAGAGGGACAGTCGGTGTCGCGTCAGAGAGACAGTCTGTGCAGTGTCAGAGAGAAAGACAGAACAGCGCCAGAGAGACAGTCGGGGTGCAGTGTCAGAGGGACAGTCGGGGAGCAGCGTCAGAGAGACATTCAACGCAGTGTCAGAGAGACAGTTGGAGCAGCGTCAGAGAGACAGTCAGGGAGCAGTGTCAGAGATACAGTCGCTGCAGTGTCAGAGAGACTTTCGGTGCAGTGTCAGAGAGACATTCGGTGCAGAGTCAGAGAGACAGTCGGGGAACAGCGTCAGAGAGACATTCGGTGCAGAGTCAGAGAGACTTTCTGTGCAGTGTCAGAGAGACATTCGGTGCAGAGTCAGAGAGACAGTCGGGGAGCAGTGTCAGAGAGACATTCGGTGCAGAGTCAGAGAGACAGTCGGGGAACAGCGTCAGAGAGACAGTCGTTGCAGTGTCAGAGAGACAGTCGGTGCCGCGTCAGAGAGACAGTCAGAACAGCGCCAGAGAGACAGTCGGGGTGCAGTGTCAGAGAGGCAGTCGGAGCAGCGTCAGAGTGACAGTCAGGGAGCAGTTTCATAGAGACAGTTGGTGCAGTGTCAGAGAGACAGTCGCAGCAGCGTCAGAGAGACAGTCGGTACAGCGTCAGAGAGACAGTCAGGGAGCAGTGTCAGAGAGACAGTCGGTGCAGCGTCAGAGAGACAGTCAGGGAGCAGTGTCAGAGAGACAGTCGGTGCAGTGTCAGAGAGACAGTCGGTACAGCGTCAGAGAGACAGTCAGGGAGCAGTGTCAGAGAGACAGTTGATGCAGTGTCAGAGAGACAGTCGAAGCAGCGTCAGAGAGACAGTCAGGGTGCAGTGTCAGAGAGACAGTCGGTACAGCGTCAGAGAGACAGTCAGGGAGCAGTGTCAGAGAGACAGTTGGTGCAGTGTCAGAGAGACAGTCGGAGCAGCGTCAGAGAGACAGTCAGGGAGCAGTGTCAGAGAGACAGTCGGTGCAGTGTCAGAGAGACAGTCGTTTCAGTGTCAGAGAGACAGTCGGTGCAGTGTCAGAGAGACAGTCGGGGACCAGCGTCAGAGAGACAGTCGTTTCAGTGTCAGAGAGACAGTCGTTTCAGTGTCAGAGAGACAGTCGGGGACCAGCGTCAGAGAGACAGTCGTTTCAGTGTCAGAGAGACAGTCGGTGCAGTGTCAGAGAGACAGTCGGGGAACAGCGTCAGAGAGACAGTCGGTGCAGTGTGAGAGAGATAGTCGGTGCAGTGTCAGAGAGACATTCGGTGCATTGTCATAGAGACAGTTGGTGCAGTGTCAGAGAGACAGTCGGTGCAGTGTCGGAGAGACAGTCGGGGTACAGCGTCAGAGAGACAGTCGGTGCAGTGTCAGAGGGACAGTCGGTTTCGCGTCAGAGAGACAGTCTGTGCAGTGTCAGAGTGAAAGACAGAACAGCGCCAGAGAGACAGTCGGGGTGCAGTGTCAGAGGGACAGTCGGGGAGCAGCGTCAGAGAGACATTCAACGCAGCGTCAGAGAGACAGTCAGTGCAGTGTCAGAGAGACAGTTGGAGCAGCGTCAGAGAGACAGTCATGGAGCAGTGTCAGAGAGACTTTCGGTGCAGTGTCAGAGAGACATTCGGTGCAGAGTCAGAGAGACAGCCGGGGAACAGCGTCAGAGAGACAGTCAGTGCAGTGTCAGAGAGACAGTCGGGGAGCAGTGTCAGTGAGACAGTCGGGGAGCAGTGTCGAGATACAGTCGGTGCAGTATCAGAGAGACAGTCGGTGCCGCGTCAGAGAGACAGTCGGGGTGCAGCAAGAGAGAAACAGTCGGTGCAGCGTCAGAGAGACAGTCGGTGCAGTGTCAGAGAGACAGTCGGGGAGCAGTGTCAGTGAGACAGTCGGGGAGCAGTGTCGAGAGACAGTCGGTGCAGAGTCAGAGAGACTTTCGGTGCAGTGTCAGAGAGACTTTCGGTGCAGTGTCAGAGAGACAGTCGGGGAGCAGTGTCAGTGAGACAGTCGGGGAGCAGTGTCGAGAGACAGTCGGTGCAGTGTCAGAGAGACAGTCGGTGCAGAGTCAGAGAGACTTTCGGTGCAGTGTCAGAGAGACATTCGGTGCAGAGTCAGAGAGACAGTCGGGGAATAGCGTCAGAGAGACAGTCGTTGCAGTGTCAGAGAGACAGTCGGGGAGCAGTGTCAGTGAGACAGTCGGGGAGCAGTGTCGAGAGACAGTCGGTGCAGTGTCAGAGGGACAGTCGGTGCCGCGTCAGAGAGACAGTCGGGGAGCAGCAACAGAGAAACAGTCGGTGCCGCGTCAGAGAGACAGTCGGTGCAGCGTCAGAGAGACAGTCGGGGAACAGTGTCAGAGGTACAGTCGGTGCAGTGTCAGAGAGAAAGTCGGTGCAATGTCAGAGGGATAGTCGGTGCAGTGTCAGAGTGACAGTCGGGGAACAGCGTCAGAGAGACAGTCGATGCAGTGTCAGAGAGACAGTCGGTGCAGCGTCAGAGAGACTATCGGGGAACAGTGTCAGAGGTACAGTCGGTGCAGTGTCAGAGAGACAGTCGGTGCAATGTCAGAGGGATAGTCGGTGTAGTGTCAGAGAGACAGTCGGGGAGCAGTATCAGAGGGACAGTCGGTGCAGCGTCAGAGAGACAGTCGGTGCAGCGTCAGAGAGAAAGTCAGGGAACAGCGTCAGAGAGACCGTCGATGCAGTGTCAGAGAGACAGTCGGTGCAGTCTCAGAGAGACAGTCGGTGCAACGTCAGAGAGACAGTCAGGGAACAGCGTCAGAGAGACAGTCGATGCAGTGTCAGAGCGACAGTCGGGGAACAGCGTCAGAGAGACAGTCGGTGCAGTGTCAGAGGTACAGTCGGGGAGCAGTGTCAGAGAGACAGTCGGTGCAATGTCAGAGGGATAGTCGGTGTAGTGTCAGACAGACAGTCGGGGAGCAGTATCAGAGGGACAGTCGGTGCAGCGTCAGAGAGACAGTCGGTGCAGCGTCAGAGAGAAAGTCAGGGAACAGCGTCAGAGAGACCGTCGATGCAGTGTCAGAGAGACAGTCGGTGCAGCGTCAGAGAGACAGTGAGGGAACAGCGTCAGAGAGACAGTCGATGCAGTGTCAGAGAGACAGTCGGTGCAGTGTAAGAGCGACAGTCGGGGAACAGCGTCAGAGAGACAGTCGGTGCAGTGTCAGAGGGACAGTCGGTGTAGCGTCAGAGAGACAGTCGGTGCAGTGTCAGAGAGACAGTCAGAACAGCGCCAGAGAGACAGTCGGGGTGCAGTGTCAGAGGGCCAGTCGGTGAACAGCGTCAGAGAGACAGTCGGGGAACAGCGTCAGAGAGACAGTTTGTGCAGTGTCAGAGAGACATTTGGTGCATTGTCATAGAGACAGTTGGTGCAGTGTCAGAGAGACAGTCGGTGCAGTGTCGGAGAGACAGTCGGGGTACAGCGTCAGAGAGACAGTCGGTGCAGTGTCAGAGGGAGAGTCGGTGTCGCGTCAGAGAGACAGTCTGTGCAGTGTGAGAGAGAAAGACAGAACAGCGCCAGAGAGACAGTCGGGGTGCAGTGTCAGAGGGACAGTCGGGGAGCAGCGTCAGAGAGACATTCAATGCAGTGTCAGAGAGACAGTCGGTGCAGTGTCGGAGAGACAGTCGGGGTACAGCGTCAGAGAGACAGTCGGTGCAGTGTCAGAGGGACAGTCGGTGTCGCGTCAGAGACACAGTCTGTGCAGTGTCAGAGAGAAAGACAGAACAGCGCCAGAGAGACAGTCGGGTTGCAGTGTCAGAGGGACAGTCGGGGAGCAGCGTCAGAGAGACAGTCAGGGAGCAGTGTCAGAGAGACAGTCGGTGCAGTGTCAGGGAGACAGTCGTTGCAGCGTCAGAGAGACAGTTGGTGCAGAGTCAGCGAGACAGTCGGTGCAGCGTCAGAGTGACAGTCAGGGAGCAGTGTCATAGAGACAGTTGGTGCAGTGTCAGAGAGACAGTCTATACAGCGTCAGAGAGACAGTCAGGGAGCAGTGTCAGAGAGACAGTCGGTGCAGTGTCAGAGAGACAGTCGGTACAGCGTCAGAGAGACAGTCAGGGAGCAGTGTCAGAGAGACAGTCGGTGCAGTGTCAGAGAGACAGTCGGGGAACAGCGTCAGAGAGACAGTCGTTTCAGTGTCGGAGAGACAGTCGGGGAACAGCGTCAGAGAGACAGTCGGTGCAGTGTCAGAGGGACAGTCGGTGTCGCGTCAGAGAGACAGTCTGTGCAGTGTCAGAGAGAAAGACAGAACAGCGCCAGAGAGACAGTCGGGGTGCAGTGTCAGAGGGACAGTCGGGGAGCAGCGTCAGAGAGACATTCAACGCAGTGTCAGAGAGACAGTTGGAGCAGCGTCAGAGAGACAGTCAGGGAGCAGTGTCAGAGATACAGTCGCTGCAGTGTCAGAGAGACTTTCGGTGCAGTGTCAGAGAGACATTCGGTGCAGAGTCAGAGAGACAGTCGGGGAACAGCGTCAGAGAGACATTCGGTGCAGAGTCAGAGAGACTTTCTGTGCAGTGTCAGAGAGACATTCGGTGCAGAGTCAGAGAGACAGTCGGGGAGCAGTGTCAGAGAGACATTCGGTGCAGAGTCAGAGAGACAGTCGGGGAACAGCGTCAGAGAGACAGTCGTTGCAGTGTCAGAGAGACAGTCGGTGCCGCGTCAGAGAGACAGTCAGAACAGCGCCAGAGAGACAGTCGGGGTGCAGTGTCAGAGAGGCAGTCGGAGCAGCGTCAGAGTGACAGTCAGGGAGCAGTTTCATAGAGACCGTTGGTGCAGTGTCAGAGAGACAGTCGCAGCAGCGTCAGAGAGACAGTCGGTACAGCGTCAGAGAGACAGTCAGGGAGCAGTGTCAGAGAGACAGTCGGTGCAGCGTCAGAGAGACAGTCAGGGAGCAGTGTCAGAGAGACAGTCGGTGCAGTGTCAGAGAGACAGTCGGTACAGCGTCAGAGAGACAGTCAGGGAGCAGTGTCAGAGAGACAGTTGGTGCAGTGTCAGAGAGACAGTCGAAGCAGCGTCAGAGAGACAGTCAGGGTGCAGTGTCAGAGAGACAGTCGGTACAGCGTCAGAGAGACAGTCAGGGAGCAGTGTCAGAGAGACAGTTGGTGCAGTGTCAGAGAGACAGTCGGAGCAGCGTCAGAGAGACAGTCAGGGAGCAGTGTCAGAGAGACAGTCGGTGCAGTGTCAGAGAGACAGTCGTTTCAGTGTCAGAGAGACAGTCGGTGCAGTGTCAGAGAGACAGTCGGGGACCAGCGTCAGAGAGACAGTCGTTTCAGTGTCAGAGAGACAGTCGTTTCAGTGTCAGAGAGACAGTCGGGGACCAGCGTCAGAGAGACAGTCGTTTCAGTGTCAGAGAGACAGTCGGTGCAGTGTCAGAGAGACAGTCGGGGAACAGCGTCAGAGAGACAGTCGGTGCAGTGTGAGAGAGATAGTCGGTGCAGTGTCAGAGAGACATTCGGTGCATTGTCATAGAGACAGTTGGTGCAGTGTCAGAGAGACAGTCGGTGCAGTGTCGGAGAGACAGTCGGGGTACAGCGTCAGAGAGACAGTCGGTGCAGTGTCAGAGGGACAGTCGGTTTCGCGTCAGAGAGACAGTCTGTGCAGTGTCAGAGTGAAAGACAGAACAGCGCCAGAGAGACAGTCGGGGTGCAGTGTCAGAGGGACAGTCGGGGAGCAGCGTCAGAGAGACATTCAACGCAGCGTCAGAGAGACAGTCAGTGCAGTGTCAGAGAGACAGTTGGAGCAGCGTCAGAGAGACAGTCATGGAGCAGTGTCAGAGAGACTTTCGGTGCAGTGTCAGAGAGACATTCGGTGCAGAGTCAGAGAGACAGCCGGGGAACAGCGTCAGAGAGACAGTCAGTGCAGTGTCAGAGAGACAGTCGGGGAGCAGTGTCAGTGAGACAGTCGGGGAGCAGTGTCGAGATACAGTCGGTGCAGTATCAGAGAGACAGTCGGTGCCGCGTCAGAGAGACAGTCGGTGCAGCGTCAGAGAGACAGTCGGGGTGCAGCAAGAGAGAAACAGTCGGTGCAGCGTCAGAGAGACAGTCGGTGCAGTGTCAGAGAGACTGTCGGGTAACAGTGTCAGAGAGACAGTCGGTGCAGTGTCAGAGAGACAGTCGGTGCAGCGTCAGAGAGACTGTCGGGGAACAGTGTCAGAGGTACAGTCGTTGCAGTGTCAGAGAGACAGTCGCTGCAGTGTCAGAGAGACTATCGGGGAACAGTGTCAGAGGTACAGTCGGTGCAGTGTCAGAGAGACAGTCGGTGCAATGTCAGAGGGATAGTCGGTGTAGTGTCAGAGAGACAGTCGGGGAGCAGTATCAGAGGGACAGTCGGTGCAGCGTCAGAGAGACAGTCGGTGCAGCGTCAGAGAGAAAGTCAGGGAACAGCGTCAGAGAGACCGTCGATGCAGTGTCAGAGAGACAGTCGGTGCAGTCTCAGAGAGACAGTCGGTGCAACGTCAGAGAGACAGTCAGGGAACAGCGTCAGAGAGACAGTCGATGCAGTGTCAGAGCGACAGTCGGGGAACAGCGTCAGAGAGACAGTCGGTGCAGTGTCAGAGGTACAGTCGGTGCAGTGTCAGAGAGACAGTCGGGGAGCAGTGTCAGAGAGACAGTCGGTGCAATGTCAGAGGGATAGTCGGTGTAGTGTCAGAGAGACAGTCGGGGAGCAGTATCAGAGGGACAGTCGGTGCAGCGTCAGAGAGACAGTCGGTGCAGCGTCAGAGAGAAAGTCAGGGAACAGCGTCAGAGAGACCGTCGATGCAGTGTCAGAGAGACAGTCGGTGCAGCGTCAGAGAGACAGTGAGGGAACAGCGTCAGAGAGACAGTCGATGCAGTGTCAGAGAGACAGTCGGTGCAGTGTAAGAGCGACAGTCGGGGAACAGCGTCAGAGAGACAGTCGGTGCAGTGTCAGAGGGACAGTCGGTGTAGAGTCAGCGAGACAGTCGGTGCAGCGTCAGAGAGACAGTCAGGGAGCAGTGTCAGAGAGACAGTCGGGGAACAGCGTCAGAGAGACAGTTTGTGCAGTGTCAGAGAGACATTTGGTGCATTGTCATAGAGACAGTTGGTGCAGTGTCAGAGAGACAGTCGGTGCAGTGTCGGAGAGACAGTCGGGGTACAGCGTCAGAGAGACAGTCGGTGCAGTGTCAGAGGGAGAGTCGGTGTCGCGTCAGAGAGACAGTCTGTGCAGTGTGAGAGAGAAAGACAGAACAGCGCCAGAGAGACAGTCGGGGTGCAGTGTCAGAGGGACAGTCGGGGAGCAGCGTCAGAGAGACATTCAATGCAGTGTCAGAGAGACAGTCGGTGCAGTGTCGGAGAGACAGTCGGGGTACAGCGTCAGAGAGACAGTCGGTGCAGTGTCAGAGGGACAGTCGGTGTCGCGTCAGAGACACAGTCTGTGCAGTGTCAGAGAGAAAGACAGAACAGCGCCAGAGAGACAGTCGGGTTGCAGTGTCAGAGGGACAGTCGGGGAGCAGCGTCAGAGAGACAGTCAGTGCAGTGTCAGAGAGACATTCGGTGCAGAGTCAGAGTGACATTCGGTGCAGTGTCAGAGAGACTTTCGGTGCAGTGTCAGAGAGACAGTCGGGGAACAGCGTCAGAGAGACATTCGGTGCAGTGTCAGAGAGACTTTCGGTGCAGTGTCAGAGAGACAGTCGGGGAGCAGTGTCAGTGAGACAGTCGGGGAGCAGTGTCGAGAGACAGTCGGTGCAGTGTCAGAGAGACAGTCGGTGCAGAGTCAGAGAGACTTTCGGTGCAGTGTCAGAGAGACTTTCGGTGCAGTGTCAGAGAGACAGTCGGGGAGCAGTGTCAGTGAGACAGTCGGGGAGCAGTGTCGAGAGACAGTCGGTGCAGTGTCAGAGAGAGTGTCGGTGCAGAGTCAGAGAGACATTCGGTGCAGAGTCAGAGAGACAGTCGGGGAACAGCGTCAGAGAGACAGTCGTTGCAGTGTCAGAGAGACAGTCGGGGAGCAGTGTCAGTGAGACAGTCGGGGAGCAGTGTCGAGAGACAGTCGGTGCAGTGTCAGAGAGACAGTCGGTGCAGTGTCAGAGAGACAGTCGGGGAGCAGCAACAGAGAGACAGTCGGTGCAGCGTCAGAGAGACAGTCGGTGCAGCGTCAGAGAGACAGTCGGGGAACAGTGTCAGAGGTACAGTCGGTGCAGTGTCAGAGAGAAAGTCGGTGCAATGTCAGAGGGATAGTCGGTGCAGTGTCAGAGTGACAGTCGGGGAACAGCGTCAGAGAGACAGTCGATGCAGTGTCAGAGAGACAGTCGGTGCAGCGTCAGAGAGACTATCGGGGAACAGTCTCAGAGGTACAGTCGGTGCAGTGTCAGAGAGACAGTCGGGGAGCAGTGTCAGTGAGACAGTCGGGGAGCAGTGTCGAGAGACAGTCGGTGCAGAGTCAGAGAGACTTTCGGTGCAGTGTCAGAGAGACTTTCGGTGCAGTGTCAGAGAGACAGTCGGGGAGCAGTGTCAGTGAGACAGTCGGGGAGCAGTGTCGAGAGACAGTCGGTGCAGTGTCAGAGAGACAGTCGGTGCAGAGTCAGAGAGACTTTCGGTGCAGTGTCAGAGAGACATTCGGTGCAGAGTCAGAGAGACAGTCGGGGAATAGCGTCAGAGAGACAGTCGTTGCAGTGTCAGAGAGACAGTCGGGGAGCAGTGTCAGTGAGACAGTCGGGGAGCAGTGTCGAGAGACAGTCGGTGCAGTGTCAGAGGGACAGTCGGTGCCGCGTCAGAGAGACAGTCGGGGAGCAGCAACAGAGAAACAGTCGGTGCCGCGTCAGAGAGACAGTCGGTGCAGCGTCAGAGAGACAGTCGGGGAACAGTGTCAGAGAGACAGTCGGTGCAGCGTCAGAGAGACAGTCGGGGAACAGTGTCAGAGGTACAGTCGGTGCAGTGTCAGAGAGAAAGTCGGTGCAATGTCAGAGTGACAGTCGGGGAACAGCGTCAGAGAGACAGTCGATGCAGTGTCAGAGAGACAGTCGGTGCAGCGTCAGAGAGACTATCGGGGAACAGTGTCAGAGGTACAGTCGGTGCAGTGTCAGAGAGACAGTCGGTGCAATGTCAGAGGGATAGTCGGTGTAGTGTCAGAGAGACAGTCGGGGAGCAGTATCAGAGGGACAGTCGGTGCAGCGTCAGAGAGACAGTCGGTGCAGCGTCAGAGAGAAAGTCAGGGAACAGCGTCAGAGAGACCGTCGATGCAGTGTCAGAGAGACAGTCGGTGCAGTCTCAGAGAGACAGTCGGTGCAACGTCAGAGAGACAGTCAGGGAACAGCGTCAGAGAGACAGTCGATGCAGTGTCAGAGCGACAGTCGGGGAACAGCGTCAGAGAGACAGTCGGTGCAGTGTCAGAGGTACAGTCGGTGCAGTGTCAGAGAGACAGTCGGGGAGCAGTGTCAGAGAGACAGTCGGTGCAATGTCAGAGGGATAGTCGGTGTAGTGTCAGACAGACAGTCGGGGAGCAGTATCAGAGGGACAGTCGGTGCAGCGTCAGAGAGACAGTCGGTGCAGCGTCAGAGAGAAAGTCAGGGAACAGCGTCAGAGAGACCGTCGATGCAGTGTCAGAGAGACAGTCGGTGCAGCGTCAGAGAGACAGTGAGGGAACAGCGTCAGAGAGACAGTCGATGCAGTGTCAGAGAGACAGTCGGTGCAGTGTAAGAGCGACAGTCGGGGAACAGCGTCAGAGAGACAGTCGGTGCAGTGTCAGAGGGACAGTCGGTGTAGCGTCAGAGAGACAGTTTGTGCAGTGTCAGAGAGACAGTCAGAACAGCGCCAGAGAGACAGTCGGGGTGCAGTGTCAGAGGGCCAGTCGGTGAACAGCGTCAGAGAGACAGTCGGTGCAGTGTCAGAGAGACAGTTGGTGCAGAGTCAGCGAGACAGTCGGTGCAGCGTCAGAGAGACAGTCAGGGAGCAGTGTCAGAGAGACAGTCGGGGAACAGCGTCAGAGAGACAGTTTGGGCAGTGTCAGAGAGACATTTGGTGCATTGTCATAGAGACAGTTGGTGCAGTGTTAGAGAGACAGTCGGTGCAGTGTCGGAGAGACAGTCGGGGTACAGCGTCAGAGAGACAGTCGGTGCAGTGTCAGAGGGAGAGTCGGTGTCGCGTCAGAGAGACAGTCTGTGCAGTGTGAGAGAGAAAGACAGAACAGCGCCAGAGAGACAGTCGGGGTGCAGTGTCAGAGGGACAGTCGGGGAGCAGCGTCAGAGAGACATTCAATGCAGTGTCAGAGAGACAGTCGGTGCAGTGTCGGAGAGACAGTCGGGTACAGCGTCAGAGAGACAGTCGGTGCAGTGTCAGAGGGACAGTCGGTGTCGCGTCAGAGACACAGTCTGTGCAGTGTCAGAGAGAAAGACAGAACAGCGCCAGAGAGACAGTCGGGTTGCAGTGTCAGAGGGACAGTCGGGGAGCAGCGTCAGAGAGACAGTCAGGGAGCAGTGTCAGAGAGACAGTCGGTGCAGTGTCAGGGAGACAGTCGTTGCAGCGTCAGAGAGACAGTTGGTGCAGAGTCAGCGAGACAGTCGGTGCAGCGTCAGAGTGACAGTCAGGGAGCAGTGTCATAGAGACAGTTGGTGCAGTGTCAGAGAGACAGTCTATACAGCGTCAGAGAGACAGTCAGGGAGCAGTGTCAGAGAGACAGTCGGTGCAGTGTCAGAGAGACAGTCGGTACAGCGTCAGAGAGACAGTCAGGGAGCAGTGTCAGAGAGACAGTCGGTGCAGTGTCAGAGAGACAGTCGGGGAACAGCGTCAGAGAGACAGTCGTTTCAGTGTCGGAGAGACAGTCGGGGAACAGCGTCAGAGAGACAGTCGGTGCAGTGTCAGAGGGACAGTCGGTGTCGCGTCAGAGAGACAGTCTGTGCAGTGTCAGAGAGAAAGACAGAACAGCGCCAGAGAGACAGTCGGGGTGCAGTGTCAGAGGGACAGTCGGGGAGCAGCGTCAGAGAGACATTCAACGCAGTGTCAGAGAGACAGTTGGAGCAGCGTCAGAGAGACAGTCAGGGAGCAGTGTCAGAGATACAGTCGCTGCAGTGTCAGAGAGACTTTCGGTGCAGTGTCAGAGAGACATTCGGTGCAGAGTCAGAGAGACAGTCGGGGAACAGCGTCAGAGAGACATTCGGTGCAGAGTCAGAGAGACTTTCTGTGCAGTGTCAGAGAGACATTCGGTGCAGAGTCAGAGAGACAGTCGGGGAGCAGTGTCAGAGAGACATTCGGTGCAGAGTCAGAGAGACAGTCGGGGAACAGCGTCAGAGAGACAGTCGTTGCAGTGTCAGAGAGACAGTCGGTGCCGCGTCAGAGAGACAGTCAGAACAGCGCCAGAGAGACAGTCGGGGTGCAGTGTCAGAGAGGCAGTCGGAGCAGCGTCAGAGTGACAGTCAGGGAGCAGTTTCATAGAGACAGTTGGTGCAGTGTCAGAGAGACAGTCGCAGCAGCGTTAGAGAGACAGTCGGTACAGCGTCAGAGAGACAGTCAGGGAGCAGTGTCAGAGAGACAGTCGGTGCAGCGTCAGAGAGACAGTCAGGGAGCAGTGTCAGAGAGACAGTCGGTGCAGTGTCAGAGAGACAGTCGGTACAGCGTCAGAGAGACAGTCAGGGAGCAGTGTCAGAGAGACAGTTGGTGCAGTGTCAGAGAGACAGTCGAAGCAGCGTCAGAGAGACAGTCAGGGTGCAGTGTCAGAGAGACAGTCGGTACAGCGTCAGAGAGACAGTCAGGGAGCAGTGTCAGAGAGACAGTTGGTGCAGTGTCAGAGAGACAGTCGGAGCAGCGTCAGAGAGACAGTCAGGGAGCAGTGTCAGAGAGACAGTCGGTGCAGTGTCAGAGAGACAGTCGTTTCAGTGTCAGAGAGACAGTCGGTGCAGTGTCAGAGAGACAGTCGGGGACCAGCGTCAGAGAGACAGTCGTTTCAGTGTCAGAGAGACAGTCGTTTCAGTGTCAGAGAGACAGTCGGGGACCAGCGTCAGAGAGACAGTCGTTTCAGTGTCAGAGAGACAGTCGGTGCAGTGTCAGAGAGACAGTCGGGGAACAGCGTCAGAGAGACAGTCGGTGCAGTGTGAGAGAGATAGTCGGTGCAGTGTCAGAGAGACATTCGGTGCATTGTCATAGAGACAGTTGGTGCAGTGTCAGAGAGACAGTCGGTGCAGTGTCGGAGAGACAGTCGGGGTACAGCGTCAGAGAGACAGTCGGTGCAGTGTCAGAGGGACAGTCGGTTTCGCGTCAGAGAGACAGTCTGTGCAGTGTCAGAGTGAAAGACAGAACAGCGCCAGAGAGACAGTCGGGGTGCAGTGTCAGAGGGACAGTCGGGGAGCAGCGTCAGAGAGACATTCAACGCAGCGTCAGAGAGACAGTCAGTGCAGTGTCAGAGAGACAGTTGGAGCAGCGTCAGAGAGACAGTCATGGAGCAGTGTCAGAGAGACTTTCGGTGCAGTGTCAGAGAGACATTCGGTGCAGAGTCAGAGAGACAGTCGGGGAACAGCGTCAGAGAGACAGTCAGTGCAGTGTCAGAGAGACAGTCGGGGAGCAGTGTCAGTGAGACAGTCGGGGAGCAGTGTCGAGATACAGTCGGTGCAGTATCAGAGAGACAGTCGGTGCCGCGTCAGAGAGACAGTCGGTGCAGCGTCAGAGAGACAGTCGGGGTGCAGCAAGAGAGAAACAGTCGGTGCAGCGTCAGAGAGACAGTCGGTGCAGTGTCAGAGAGACTGTCGGGTAACAGTGTCAGAGAGACAGTCGGTGCAGTGTCAGAGAGACAGTCGGTGCAGCGTCAGAGAGACTGTCGGGGAACAGTGTCAGAGGTACAGTCGTTGCAGTGTCAGAGAGACAGTCGCTGCAGTGTCAGAGAGACAGTCGGTGCAGCGTCAGAGAGACTATCGGGGAACAGTGTCAGAGGTACAGTCTGTGCAGTGTCAGAGAGACAGTCGGTGCAATGTCAGAGGGATAGTCGGTGTAGTGTCAGAGAGACAGTCGGGGAGCAGTATCAGAGGGACAGTCGGTGCAGCGTCAGAGAGACAGTCGGTGCAGCGTCAGAGAGAAAGTCAGGGAACAGCGTCAGAGAGACCGTCGATGCAGTGTCAGAGAGACAGTCGGTGCAGTCTCAGAGAGACAGTCGGTGCAACGTCAGAGAGACAGTCAGGGAACAGCGTCAGAGAGACAGTCGATGCAGTGTCAGAGCGACAGTCGGGGAACAGCGTCAGAGAGACAGTCGGTGCAGTGTCAGAGGTACAGTCGGTGCAGTGTCAGAGAGACAGTCGGGGAGCAGTGTCAGAGAGACAGTCGGTGCAATGTCAGAGGGATAGTCGGTGTAGTGTCAGAGAGACAGTCGGGGAGCAGTATCAGCGGGACAGTCGGTGCAGCGTCAGAGAGACAGTCGGTGCAGCGTCAGAGAGAAAGTCAGGGAACAGCGTCAGAGAGACCGTCGATGCAGTGTCAGAGAGACAGTCGGTGCAGCGTCAGAGAGACAGTGAGGGAACAGCGTCAGAGAGACAGTCGATGCAGTGTCAGAGAGACAGTCGGTGCAGTGTAAGAGCGACAGTCGGGGAACAGCGTCAGAGAGACAGTCGGTGCAGTGTCAGAGGGACAGTCGGTGTAGAGTCAGCGAGACAGTCGGTGCAGCGTCAGAGAGACAGTCAGGGAGCAGTGTCAGAGAGACAGTCGGGGAACAGCGTCAGAGAGACAGTTTGTGCAGTGTCAGAGAGACATTTGGTGCATTGTCATAGAGACAGTTGGTGCAGTGTCAGAGAGACAGTCGGTGCAGTGTCGGAGAGACAGTCGGGGTACAGCGTCAGAGAGACAGTCGGTGCAGTGTCAGAGGGAGAGTCGGTGTCGCGTCAGAGAGACAGTCTGTGCAGTGTGAGAGAGAAAGACAGAACAGCGCCAGAGAGACAGTCGGGGTGCAGTGTCAGAGGGACAGTCGGGGAGCAGCGTCAGAGAGACATTCAATGCAGTGTCAGAGAGACAGTCGGTGCAGTGTCGGAGAGACAGTCGGGGTACAGCGTCAGAGAGACAGTCGGTGCAGTGTCAGAGGGACAGTCGGTGTCGCGTCAGAGACACAGTCTGTGCAGTGTCAGAGAGAAAGACAGAACAGCGCCAGAGAGACAGTCGGGTTGCAGTGTCAGAGGGACAGTCGGGGAGCAGCGTCAGAGAGACAGTCAGTGCAGTGTCAGAGAGACATTCGGTGCAGAGTCAGAGTGACATTCGGTGCAGTGTCAGAGAGACTTTCGGTGCAGTGTCAGAGAGACAGTCGGGGAACAGCGTCAGAGAGACATTCGGTGCAGTGTCAGAGAGACTTTCGGTGCAGTGTCAGAGAGACAGTCGGGGAGCAGTGTCAGTGAGACAGTCGGGGAGAGCAGTGTCAGTGAGACAGTCGGGGAGCAGTGTCGAGAGACAGTCGGTGCAGTGTCAGAGAGAGTGTCGGTGCAGAGTCAGAGAGACTTTCGGTGCAGTGTCAGAGAGACATTCGGTGCAGAGTCAGAGAGACAGTCGGGGAACAGCGTCAGAGAGACAGTCGTTGCAGTGTCAGAGAGACAGTCGGGGAGCAGTGTCAGTGAGACAGTCGGGGAGCAGTGTCGAGAGACAGTCGGTGCAGTGTCAGAGGGACAGTCGGTGCCGCGTCAGAGAGACAGTCGGGGAGCAGCAACAGAGAGACAGTCGGTGCAGCGTCAGAGAGACAGTCGGTGCAGCGTCAGAGAGACAGTCGGGGAACAGTGTCAGAGGTACAGTCGGTGCAGTGTCAGAGAGAAAGTCGGTGCAATGTCAGAGGGATAGTCGGTGCAGTGTCAGAGTGACAGTCGGGGAACAGCGTCAGAGAGACAGTCGATGCAGTGTCAGAGAGACAGTCGGTGCAGCGTCAGAGAGACTATCGGGGAACAGTCTCAGAGGTACAGTCGGTGCAGTGTCAGAGAGACAGTCGGGGAGCAGTGTCAGTGAGACAGTCGGGGAGCAGTGTCGAGAGACAGTCGGTGCAGAGTCAGAGAGACTTTCGGTGCAGTGTCAGAGAGACTTTCGGTGCAGTGTCAGAGAGACAGTCGGGGAGCAGTGTCAGTGAGACAGTCGGGGAGCAGTGTCGAGAGACAGTCGGTGCAGTGTCAGAGAGACAGTCGGTGCAGAGTCAGAGAGACTTTCGGTGCAGTGTCAGAGAGACATTCGGTGCAGAGTCAGAGAGACAGTCGGGGAATAGCGTCAGAGAGACAGTCGTTGCAGTGTCAGAGAGACAGTCGGGGAGCAGTGTCAGTGAGACAGTCGGGGAGCAGTGTCGAGAGACAGTCGGTGCAGTGTCAGAGGGACAGTCGGTGCCGCGTCAGAGAGACAGTCGGGGAGCAGCAACAGAGAAACAGTCGGTGCCGCGTCAGAGAGACAGTCGGTGCAGCGTCAGAGAGACAGTCGGGGAACAGTGTCAGAGGTACAGTCGGTGCAGTGTCAGAGAGAAAGTCGGTGCAATGTCAGAGGGATAGTCGGTGCAGTGTCAGAGTGACAGTCGGGGAACAGCGTCAGAGAGACAGTCGATGCAGTGTCAGAGAGACAGTCGGTGCAGCGTCAGAGAGACTATCGGGGAACAGTGTCAGAGGTACAGTCGGTGCAGTGTCAGAGAGACAGTCGGTGCAATGTCAGAGGGATAGTCGGTGTAGTGTCAGAGAGACAGTCGGGGAGCAGTATCAGAGGGACAGTCGGTGCAGCGTCAGAGAGACAGTCGGTGCAGCGTCAGAGAGAAAGTCAGGGAACAGCGTCAGAGAGACCGTCGATGCAGTGTCAGAGAGACAGTCGGTGCAGTCTCAGAGAGACAGTCGGTGCAACGTCAGAGAGACAGTCAGGGAACAGCGTCAGAGAGACAGTCGATGCAGTGTCAGAGCGACAGTCGGGGAACAGCGTCAGAGAGACAGTCGGTGCAGTGTCAGAGGTACAGTCGGTGCAGTGTCAGAGAGACAGTCGGGGAGCAGTGTCAGAGAGACAGTCGGTGCAATGTCAGAGGGATAGTCGGTGTAGTGTCAGACAGACAGTCGGGGAGCAGTATCAGAGGGACAGTCGGTGCAGCGTCAGAGAGACAGTCGGTGCAGCGTCAGAGAGAAAGTCAGGGAACAGCGTCAGAGAGACCGTCGATGCAGTGTCAGAGAGACAGTCGGTGCAGCGTCAGAGAGACAGTGAGGGAACAGCGTCAGAGAGACAGTCGATGCAGTGTCAGAGAGACAGTCGGTGCAGTGTAAGAGCGACAGTCGGGGAACAGCGTCAGAGAGACAGTCGGTGCAGTGTCAGAGGGACAGTCGGTGTAGCGTCAGAGAGACAGTTTGTGCAGTGTCAGAGAGACAGTCAGAACAGCGCCAGAGAGACAGTCGGGGTGCAGTGTCAGAGGGCCAGTCGGTGAACAGCGTCAGAGAGACAGTCGGTGCAGTGTCAGAGAGACAGTTGGTGCAGAGTCAGCGAGACAGTCGGTGCAGCGTCAGAGAGACAGTCAGGGAGCAGTGTCAGAGAGACAGTCGGGGAACAGCGTCAGAGAGACAGTTTGTGCAGTGTCAGAGAGACATTTGGTGCATTGTCATAGAGACAGTTGGTGCAGTGTCAGAGAGACAGTCGGTGCAGTGTCGGAGAGACAGTCGGGGTACAGCGTCAGAGAGACAGTCGGTGCAGTGTCAGAGGGAGAGTCGGTGTCGCGTCAGAGAGACAGTCTGTGCAGTGTGAGAGAGAAAGACAGAACAGCGCCAGAGAGACAGTCGGGGTGCAGTGTCAGAGGGACAGTCGGGGAGCAGCGTCAGAGAGACATTCAATGCAGTGTCAGAGAGACAGTCGGTGCAGTGTCGGAGAGACAGTCGGGGTACAGCGTCAGAGAGACAGTCGGTGCAGTGTCAGAGGGACAGTCGGTGTCGCGTCAGAGACACAGTCTGTGCAGTGTCAGAGAGAAAGACAGAACAGCGCCAGAGAGACAGTCGGGTTGCAGTGTCAGAGGGACAGTCGGGGAGCAGCGTCAGAGAGACAGTCAGTGCAGTGTCAGAGAGACATTCGGTGCAGAGTCAGAGTGACATTCGGTGCAGTGTCAGAGAGACTTTCGGTGCAGTGTCAGAGAGACAGTCGGGGAACAGCGTCAGAGAGACATTCGGTGCAGTGTCAGAGAGACTTTCGGTGCAGTGTCAGAGAGACAGTCGGGGAGCAGTGTCAGTGAGACAGTCGGGGAGCAGTGTCGAGAGACAGTCGGTGCAGTGTCAGAGAGACAGTCGGTGCAGAGTCAGAGAGACTTTCGGTGCAGTGTCAGAGAGACTTTCGGTGCAGTGTCAGAGAGACAGTCGGGGAGCAGTGTCAGTGAGACAGTCGGGGAGCAGTGTCGAGAGACAGTCGGTGCAGTGTCAGAGAGAGTGTCGGTGCAGAGTCAGAGAGACTTTCGGTGCAGTGTCAGAGAGACATTCGGTGCAGAGTCAGAGAGACAGTCGGGGAACAGCGTCAGAGAGACAGTCGTTGCAGTGTCAGAGAGACAGTCGGGGAGCAGTGTCAGTGAGACAGTCGGGGAGCAGTGTCGAGAGACAGTCGGTGCAGTGTCAGAGGGACAGTCGGTGCCGCGTCAGAGAGACAGTCGGGGAGCAGCAACAGAGAGACAGTCGGTGCAGCGTCAGAGAGACAGTCGGTGCAGCGTCAGAGAGACAGTCGGGGAACAGTGTCAGAGGTACAGTCGGTGCAGTGTCAGAGAGAAAGTCGGTGCAATGTCAGAGGGATAGTCGGTGCAGTGTCAGAGTGACAGTCGGGGAACAGCGTCAGAGAGACAGTCGATGCAGTGTCAGAGAGACAGTCGGTGCAGCGTCAGAGAGACTATCGGGGAACAGTCTCAGAGGTACAGTCGGTGCAGTGTCAGAGAGACAGTCGGGGAGCAGTGTCAGTGAGACAGTCGGGGAGCAGTGTCGAGAGACAGTCGGTGCAGAGTCAGAGAGACTTTCGGTGCAGTGTCAGAGAGACTTTCGGTGCAGTGTCAGAGAGACAGTCGGGGAGCAGTGTCAGTGAGACAGTCGGGGAGCAGTGTCGAGAGACAGTCGGTGCAGTGTCAGAGAGACAGTCGGGGAGCAGTGTCAGTGAGACAGTCGGGGAGCAGTGTCGAGAGACAGTCGGTGCAGTGTCAGAGAGACAGTCGGTGCAGAGTCAGAGAGACTTTCGGTGCAGTGTCAGAGAGACTTTCGGTGCAGTGTCAGAGAGACAGTCGGGGAGCAGTGTCAGTGAGACAGTCGGGGAGCAGTGTCGAGAGACAGTCGGTGCAGTGTCAGAGAGAGTGTCGGTGCAGAGTCAGAGAGACTTTCGGTGCAGTGTCAGAGAGACATTCGGTGCAGAGTCAGAGAGACAGTCGGGGAACAGCGTCAGAGAGACAGTCGTTGCAGTGTCAGAGAGACAGTCGGGGAGCAGTGTCAGTGAGACAGTCGGGGAGCAGTGTCGAGAGACAGTCGGTGCAGTGTCAGAGGGACAGTCGGTGCCGCGTCAGAGAGACAGTCGGGGAGCAGCAACAGAGAGATAGTCGGTGCAGCGTCAGAGAGACAGTCGGTGCAGCGTCAGAGAGACAGTCGGGGAACAGTGTCAGAGGTACAGTCGGTGCAGTGTCAGAGAGAAAGTCGGTGCAATGTCAGAGGGATAGTCGGTGCAGTGTCAGAGTGACAGTCGGGGAACAGCGTCAGAGAGACAGTCGATGCAGTGTCAGAGAGACAGTCGGTGCAGCGTCAGAGAGACTATCGGGGAACAGTCTCAGAGGTACAGTCGGTGCAGTGTCAGAGAGACAGTCGGGGAGCAGTGTCAGTGAGACAGTCGGGGAGCAGTGTCGAGAGACAGTCGGTGCAGAGTCAGAGAGACTTTCGGTGCAGTGTCAGAGAGACTTTCGGTGCAGTGTCAGAGAGACAGTCGGGGAGCAGTGTCAGTGAGACAGTCGGGGAGCAGTGTCGAGAGACAGTCGGTGCAGTGTCAGAGAGACAGTCGGTGCAGAGTCAGAGAGACTTTCGGTGCAGTGTCAGAGAGACATTCGGTGCAGAGTCAGAGAGACAGTCGGGGAATAGCGTCAGAGAGACAGTCGTTGCAGTGTCAGAGAGACAGTCGGGGAGCAGTGTCAGTGAGACAGTCGGGGAGCAGTGTCGAGAGACAGTCGGTGCAGTGTCAGAGGGACAGTCGGTGCCGCGTCAGAGAGACAGTCGGGGAGCAGCAACAGAGAAACAGTCGGTGCCGCGTCAGAGAGACAGTCGGTGCAGCGTCAGAGAGACAGTCGGGGAACAGTGTCAGAGGTACAGTCGGTGCAGTGTCAGAGAGAAAGTCGGTGCAATGTCAGAGGGATAGTCGGTGCAGTGTCAGAGTGACAGTCGGGGAACAGCGTCAGAGAGACAGTCGATGCAGTGTCAGAGAGACAGTCGGTGCAGCGTCAGAGAGACTATCGGGGAACAGTGTCAGAGGTACAGTCGGTGCAGTGTCAGAGAGACAGTCGGTGCAATGTCAGAGGGATAGTCGGTGTAGTGTCAGAGAGACAGTCGGGGAGCAGTATCAGAGGGACAGTCGGTGCAGCGTCAGAGAGACAGTCGGTGCAGCGTCAGAGAGAAAGTCAGGGAACAGCGTCAGAGAGACCGTCGATGCAGTGTCAGAGAGACAGTCGGTGCAGTCTCAGAGAGACAGTCGGTGCAACGTCAGAGAGACAGTCAGGGAACAGCGTCAGAGAGACAGTCGATGCAGTGTCAGAGCGACAGTCGGGGAACAGCGTCAGAGAGACAGTCGGTGCAGTGTCAGAGGTACAGTCGGTGCAGTGTCAGAGAGACAGTCGGGGAGCAGTGTCAGAGAGACAGTCGGTGCAATGTCAGAGGGATAGTCGGTGTAGTGTCAGAGAGACAGTCGGGGAGCAGTATCAGAGGGACAGTCGGTGCAGCGTCAGAGAGACAGTCGGTGCAGCGTCAGAGAGAAAGTCAGGGAACAGCGTCAGAGAGACCGTCGATGCAGTGTCAGAGAGACAGTCGGTGCAGCGTCAGAGAGACAGTGAGGGAACAGCGTCAGAGAGACAGTCGATGCAGTGTCAGAGAGACAGTCGGTGCAGTGTAAGAGCGACAGTCGGGGAACAGCGTCAGAGAGACAGTCGGTGCAGTGTCAGAGGGACAGTCGGTGTAGCGTCAGAGAGACAGTTTGTGCAGTGTCAGAGAGACAGTCAGAACAGCGCCAGAGAGACAGTCGGGGTGCAGTGTCAGAGGGCCAGTCGGTGAACAGCGTCAGAGAGACAGTCGGTGCAGTGTCAGAGAGACAGTTGGTGCAGAGTCAGCGAGACAGTCGGTGCAGCGTCAGAGAGACAGTCAGGGAGCAGTGTCAGAGAGACAGTCGGGGAACAGCGTCAGAGAGACAGTTTGTGCAGTGTCAGAGAGACATTTGGTGCATTGTCATAGAGACAGTTGGTGCAGTGTCAGAGAGACAGTCGGTGCAGTGTCGGAGAGACAGTCGGGGTACAGCGTCAGAGAGACAGTCGGTGCAGTGTCAGAGGGAGAGTCGGTGTCGCGTCAGAGAGACAGTCTGTGCAGTGTGAGAGAGAAAGACAGAACAGCGCCAGAGAGACAGTCGGGGTGCAGTGTCAGAGGGACAGTCGGGGAGCAGCGTCAGAGAGACATTCAATGCAGTGTCAGAGAGACAGTCGGTGCAGTGTCGGAGAGACAGTCGGGGTACAGCGTCAGAGAGACAGTCGGTGCAGTGTCAGAGGGACAGTCGGTGTCGCGTCAGAGACACAGTCTGTGCAGTGTCAGAGAGAAAGACAGAACAGCGCCAGAGAGACAGTCGGGTTGCAGTGTCAGAGGGACAGTCGGGGAGCAGCGTCAGAGAGACAGTCAGTGCAGTGTCAGAGAGACATTCGGTGCAGAGTCAGAGTGACATTCGGTGCAGTGTCAGAGAGACTGTCGGGGAACAGCGTCAGAGAGACATTCGGTGCAGTGTCAGAGAGACTTTCGGTGCAGTGTCAGAGAGACAGTCGGGGAGCAGTGTCAGTGAGACAGTCGGGGAGCAGTGTCGAGAGACAGTCGGTGCAGTGTCAGAGAGACAGTCGGTGCAGAGTCAGAGAGACTTTCGGTGCAGTGTCAGAGAGACTTTCGGTGCAGTGTCAGAGAGACAGTCGGGGAGCAGTGTCAGTGAGACAGTCGGGGAGCAGTGTCGAGAGACAGTCGGTGCAGTGTCAGAGAGAGTGTCGGTGCAGAGTCAGAGAGACTTTCGGTGCAGTGTCAGAGAGACATTCGGTGCAGAGTCAGAGAGACAGTCGGGGAACAGCGTCAGAGAGACAGTCGTTGCAGTGTCAGAGAGACAGTCGGGGAGCAGTGTCAGTGAGACAGTCGGGGAGCAGTGTCGAGAGACAGTCGGTGCAGTGTCAGAGGGACAGTCGGTGCCGCGTCAGAGAGACAGTCGGGGAGCAGCAACAGAGAGACAGTCGGTGCAGCGTCAGAGAGACAGTCGGTGCAGCGTCAGAGAGACAGTCGGGGAACAGTGTCAGAGGTACAGTCGGTGCAGTGTCAGAGAGAAAGTCGGTGCAATGTCAGAGGGATAGTCGGTGCAGTGTCAGAGTGACAGTCGGGGAACAGCGTCAGAGAGACAGTCGATGCAGTGTCAGAGAGACAGTCGGTGCAGCGTCAGAGAGACTATCGGGGAACAGTCTCAGAGGTACAGTCGGTGCAGTGTCAGAGAGACAGTCGGGGAGCAGTGTCAGTGAGACAGTCGGGGAGCAGTGTCGAGAGACAGTCGGTGCAGAGTCAGAGAGACTTTCGGTGCAGTGTCAGAGAGACTTTCGGTGCAGTGTCAGAGAGACAGTCGGGGAGCAGTGTCAGTGAGACAGTCGGGGAGCAGTGTCGAGAGACAGTCGGTGCAGTGTCAGAGAGACAGTCGGTGCAGAGTCAGAGAGACTTTCGGTGCAGTGTCAGAGAGACATTCGGTGCAGAGTCAGAGAGACAGTCGGGGAATAGCGTCAGAGAGACAGTCGTTGCAGTGTCAGAGAGACATTCGGTGCAGAGTCAGAGAGACAGTCGGTGCAGAGTCAGAGAGACTTTCGGTGCAGTGTCAGAGAGACATTCGGTGCAGAGTCAGAGAGACAGTCGGGGAATAGCGTCAGAGAGACAGTCGTTGCAGTGTCAGAGAGACAGTCGGGGAGCAGTGTCAGTGAGACAGTCGGGGAGCAGTGTCGAGAGACAGTCGGTGCAGTGTCAGAGGGACAGTCGGTGCCGCGTCAGAGAGACAGTCGGGGAGCAGCAACAGAGAAACAGTCGGTGCCGCGTCAGAGAGACAGTCGGTGCAGCGTCAGAGCGACAGTCGGGGAACAGTGTCAGAGGTACAGTCGGTGCAGTGTCAGAGAGAAAGTCGGTGCAATGTCAGAGGGATAGTCGGTGCAGTGTCAGAGTGACAGTCGGGGAACAGCGTCAGAGAGACAGTCGATGCAGTGTCAGAGAGACAGTCGGTGCAATGTCAGAGGGATAGTCGGTGCAGTGTCAGAGTGACAGTCGGGGAACAGCGTCAGAGAGACAGTCGATGCAGTGTCAAAGAGACAGTCGGAACAGCGTCAGAGAGTCAGTCGGTGCAGTGTCAGAGAGACAGTCGGTGCAGTGTCAGAGCGACAGTCGGGGAACAGCGTCAGAGAGAAAGTCGGTGCAGTGTCAGAGAGACAGTCAGAACAGTGTCAGAGAGACAGTCAGAACAGCGCCAGAGAGACAGTCGGGGAACAGCGTCAGAGAGACAGTCGGTGCAGTGTCAGAGAGACAGTCAGAACAGCGCCAGAGAGACAGTCGGTGCAGTGTCAGAGAGACAGTCGGGGAACAGCATCAGAGAGACAGTCGGTGCAGTGTCAGAGAGACAGTCGGGGAACAGCATCAGAGAGACAGTCGGTGCAGTGTCAGAGAGACAGTCGGAACAGCGTCAGAGAGACAGTCGGTGCAGTGTCAGAGAGACAGTCAGGGAACAGCGTCAGAGAGACAGTCGGTGCAGTGTCAGAGAGACAGTCAGAACAGCGCCAGAGAGACAGTCGGTGCAGTGTCAGAGAGACAGTCGGGGAACAGCATCAGAGAGACAGTCGGTGCAGCGTCAGAGAGACAGTCGGGGAACAGCATCAGAGAGACAGTCGGGGAACAGCATCAGAGAGACAGTCGGTGCAGTGTCAGAGAGACAGTCGGGGAACAGCATCAGAGAGACAGTCGGTGCAGCGTCAGAGAGACAGTCGGGGTGCAGCAAGAGAGAAACAGTCGGTGCAGCGTCAGAGAGACAGTCGGTGCAGTGTCAGAGAGACTGTCAGGTAACAGTGTCAGAGAGACAGTCGGTGCAGCGTCAGAGAGACTATCGGGGAACAGTGTCAGAGGTACAGTCGGTGCAGTGTCAGAGAGACAGTCGCAGCAGTGTCAGAGAGACTATCGGGGAACAGTGTCAGAGGTACAGTCGGTGCAGTGTCAGAGAGACAGTCGGTGCAGTGTCAGAGGTACAGTCGGTGCAGTGTCAGAGAGACAGTCGGGGAGCAGTGTCAGAGAGACAGTCGGTGCAATGTCAGAGGGATAGTCGGTGTAGTGTCAGAGAGACAGTCGGGGAGCAGTATCAGAGGGACAGTCGGTGCAGCGTCAGAGAGACAGTCGGTGCAGCGTCAGAGAGAAAGTCAGGGAACAGCGTCAGAGAGACCGTCGATGCAGTGTCAGAGAGACAGTCGGTGCAGCGTCAGAGAGACAGTGAGGGAACAGCGTCAGAGAGACAGTCGATGCAGTGTCAGAGAGACAGTCGGTGCAGCGTCAGAGAGAAAGTCAGGGAACAGCGTCAGAGAGACCGTCGATGCAGTGTCAGAGAGACAGTCGGTGCAGCGTCAGAGAGACAGTGAGGGAACAGCGTCAGAGAGACAGTCGATGCAGTGTCAGAGAGACAGTCGGTGCAGTGTAAGAGCGACAGTCGGGGAACAGCGTCAGAGAGACAGTCGGTGCAGTGTCAGAGGGACAGTCGGTGTAGCGTCAGAGAGACAGTTTGTGCAGTGTCAGAGAGACAGTCAGAACAGCGTCAGAGAGACAGTGAGGGAACAGCGTCAGAGAGACAGTCGGTGCAGTGTCGGAGAGACAGTCGGGGTACAGCGTCAGAGAGACAGTCTGTGCAGTGTGAGAGAGAAAGACAGAACAGCGCCAGAGAGACAGTCGGGGTGCAGTGTCAGAGGGACAGTCGGGGAGCAGCGTCAGAGAGACATTCAATGCAGTGTCAGAGAGACAGTCGGTGCAGTGTCGGAGAGACAGTCGGGGTACAGCGTCAGAGAGACAGTCGGTGCAGTGTCAGAGGGACAGTCGGTGTCGCGTCAGAGACACAGTCTGTGCAGTGTCAGAGAGAAAGACAGAACAGCGCCAGAGAGACAGCCGGGTTGCAGTGTCAGAGGGACAGTCGGGGAGCAGCGTCAGAGAGACAGTCAGTGCAGTGTCAGAGAGACATTCGGTGCAGAGTCAGAGAGACAGTCGGGGAACAGCGTCAGAGAGACATTCGGTGCAGTGTCAGAGAGACTTTCGGTGCAGTGTCAGAGAGACAGTCGGGGAGCAGTGTCAGTGAGACAGTCGGGGAGCAGTGTCGAGAGACAGTCGGTGCAGTGTCAGAGAGACAGTCGGTGCAGAGTCAGAGAGACTTTCGGTGCAGTGTCAGAGAGACTTTCGGTGCAGTGTCAGAGAGACAGTCGGGGAGCAGTGTCGAGAGACAGTCGGTGCAGCGTCAGAGAGACAATCGGTGCAGCGTCAGAGAGACAGTCGGGGAACAGTGTCAGAGGTACAGTCGGTGCAGTGTCAGAGAGAAAGTCGGTGCAATGTCAGAGGGATAGTCGGTGCAGTGTCAGAGTGACAGTCGGGGAACAGCGTCAGAGAGACAGTCGATGCAGTGTCAGAGAGACAGTCGGTGCAGCGTCAGAGAGACTGTCGGGGAACAGTGTCAGAGGTACAGTCGGTGCAGTGTCAGAGAGACAGTCGGGGAGCAGTGTCAGTGAGACAGTCGGGGAGCAGTGTCGAGAGACAGTCGGTGCAGTGTCAGAGAGACAGTCGGTGCAGAGTCAGAGAGACTTTCGGTGCAGTGTCAGAGAGACAGTCGGGGAGCAGTGTCAGTGAGACAGTCGGGGAGCAGTGTCAGTGAGACAGTCGGTGCAGTGTCGAGAGACAGTCGGTGCAGAGTCAGAGAGACTTTCGGTGCAGTGTCAGAGAGACATTCGGTGCAGAGTCAGAGAGACAGTCGGGGAACAGCGTCAGAGAGACAGTCGTTGCAGTGTCAGAGAGACAGTCGGGGAGCAGTGTCAGTGAGACAGTCGGGGAGCAGTGTCGAGAGACAGTCGGTGCAGTGTCAGAGGGACAGTCGGTGCCGCGTCAGAGAGACAGTCGGGGAGCAGCAACAGAGAAACAGTCGGTGCCGCGTCAGAGAGACAGTCGGTGCAGCGTCAGAGAGACAGTCGGGGAACAGTGTCAGAGGTACAGTCGGTGCAGTGTCAGAGAGAAAGTCGGTGCAATGTCAGAGGGATAGTCGGTGCAGTGTCAGAGTGACAGTCGGGGAACAGCGTCAGAGAGACAGTCGATGGAGTGTCAGAGAGACAGTCGGTGCAGCGTCAGAGAGACTATCGGGGAACAGTGTCAGAGGTACAGTCGGTGCAGTGTCAGAGAGACAGTCGGTGCAATGTCAGAGGGATAGTCGGTGCAGTGTCAGAGCGACAGTCGGGGAACAGCGTCAGAGAGACAGTCGGTGCAGTGTCAGAGAGACAGTTTGTGCAGTGTCAGAGAGACAGTCAGAACAGTGTCAGAGAGACAGTCAGAACAGCGCCAGAGAGACAGTCGGGGAACAGCGTCAGAGAGACAGTCAGAACAGCGCCAGAGAGACAGTCGGTGCAGTGTCAGAGAGACAGTCGGTGCAGTGTCAGAGAGACAGTCGGAACAGCGTCAGAGAGACAGTCGGTGCAGTGTCAGAGAGACAGTCGGGGAACAGCGTCAGAGAGACAGTCGGTGCAGTGTCAGAGAGACAGTCAGAACAGCGCCAGAGAGACAGTCGGTGCAGTGTCAGAGAGACAGTCGGGGAACAGCATCAGAGAGACAGTCGGTGCAGTGTCAGAGAGACAGTCAGAACAGCGCCAGAGAGACAGTCGGTGCAGTGTCAGAGAGACAGTCGGGGAACAGCATCAGAGAGACAGTCGGTGCAGTGTCAGAGAGACTGTCGGGGAACAGCGTCAGAGAGACAGTCGGTGCAGTGTCAGAGAGACAGTCGGGGAACAGCGTCAGAGAGACAGTCGGTGCAGCGTCAGAGAGACTATCGGGGAACAGTCTCAGAGGTACAGTCGGTGCAGTGACAGAGAGACAGTCGGGGAGCAGTGTCAGTGAGACAGTCGGGGAGCAGTGTCGAGAGACAGTCGGTGCAGAGTCAGAGAGACTTTCGGTGCAGTGTCAGAGAGACTTTCGGTGCAGTGTCAGAGAGACAGTCGGGGAGCAGTGTCAGTGAGACAGTCGGGGAGCAGTGTCGAGAGACAGTCGGTGCAGTGTCAGAGAGACAGTCGGTGCAGAGTCAGAGAGACTTTCGGTGCAGTGTCAGAGAGACATTCGGTGCAGAGTCAGAGAGACAGTCGGGGAATAGCGTCAGAGAGACAGTCGTTGCAGTGTCAGAGAGACAGTCGGGGAGCAGTGTCAGTGAGACAGTCGGGGAGCAGTGTCGAGAGACAGTCGGTGCAGTGTCAGAGGGACAGTCGGTGCCGCGTCAGAGAGACAGTCGGGGAGCAGCAACAGAGAAACAGTCGGTGCCGCGTCAGAGAGACAGTCGGTGCAGCGTCAGAGAGACAGTCGGGGAACAGTGTCAGAGGTACAGTCGGTGCAGTGTCAGAGAGAAAGTCGGTGCAATGTCAGAGGGATAGTCGGTGCAGTGTCAGAGTGACAGTCGGGGAACAGCGTCAGAGAGACAGTCGATGCAGTGTCAGAGAGACAGTCGGTGCAATGTCAGAGGGATAGTCGGTGCAGTGTCAGAGTGACAGTCGGGGAACAGCGTCAGAGAGACAGTCGATGCAGTGTCAAAGAGACAGTCGGAACAGCGTCAGAGAGTCAGTCGGTGCAGTGTCAGAGAGACAGTCGGTGCAGTGTCAGAGCGACAGTCGGGGAACAGCGTCAGAGAGAAAGTCGGTGCAGTGTCAGAGAGACAGTCAGAACAGTGTCAGAGAGACAGTCAGAACAGCGCCAGAGAGACAGTCGGGGAACAGCGTCAGAGAGACAGTCGGTGCAGTGTCAGAGAGACAGTCAGAACAGCGCCAGAGAGACAGTCGGTGCAGTGTCAGAGAGACAGTCGGGGAACAGCATCAGAGAGACAGTCGGTGCAGTGTCAGAGAGACAGTCGGGGAACAGCATCAGAGAGACAGTCGGTGCAGTGTCAGAGAGACAGTCGGAACAGCGTCAGAGAGACAGTCGGTGCAGTGTCAGAGAGACAGTCAGGGAACAGCGTCAGAGAGACAGTCGGTGCAGTGTCAGAGAGACAGTCAGAACAGCGCCAGAGAGACAGTCGGTGCAGTGTCAGAGAGACAGTCGGGGAACAGCATCAGAGAGACAGTCGGTGCAGCGTCAGAGAGACAGTCGGGGAACAGCATCAGAGAGACAGTCGGGGAACAGCATCAGAGAGACAGTCGGTGCAGTGTCAGAGAGACAGTCGGGGAACAGCATCAGAGAGACAGTCGGTGCAGCGTCAGAGAGACAGTCGGGGTGCAGCAAGAGAGAAACATTCGGTGCAGCGTCAGAGAGACAGTCGGTGCAGTGTCAGAGAGACTGTCGGGTAACAGTGTCAGAGAGACAGTCGGTGCAGCGTCAGAGAGACTGTCGGGGAACAGTGTCAGAGGTACAGTCGGTGCAGTGTCAGAGAGACAGTCGCAGCAGTGTCAGAGAGACTATCGGGGAACAGTGTCAGAGGTACAGTCGGTGCAGTGTCAGAGAGACAGTCGGTGCAGTGTCAGAGGTACAGTCGGTGCAGTGTCAGAGAGACAGTCGGGGAGCAGTGTCAGAGAGACAGTCGGTGCAATGTCAGAGGGATAGTCGGTGTAGTGTCAGAGAGACAGTCGGGGAGCAGTATCAGAGGGACAGTCGGTGCAGCGTCAGAGAGACAGTCGGTGCAGCGTCAGAGAGAAAGTCAGGGAACAGCGTCAGAGAGACCGTCGATGCAGTGTCAGAGAGACAGTCGGTGCAGCGTCAGAGAGACAGTGAGGGAACAGCGTCAGAGAGACAGTCGATGCAGTGTCAGAGAGACAGTCGGTGCAGCGTCAGAGAGAAAGTCAGGGAACAGCGTCAGAGAGACCGTCGATGCAGTGTCAGAGAGACAGTCGGTGCAGCGTCAGAGAGACAGTGAGGGAACAGCGTCAGAGAGACAGTCGATGCAGTGTCAGAGAGACAGTCGGTGCAGTGTAAGAGCGACAGTCGGGGAACAGCGTCAGAGAGACAGTCGGTGCAGTGTCAGAGGGACAGTCGGTGTAGCGTCAGAGAGACAGTTTGTGCAGTGTCAGAGAGACAGTCAGAACAGCGTCAGAGAGACAGTGAGGGAACAGCGTCAGAGAGACAGTCGGTGCAGTGTCGGAGAGACAGTCGGGGTACAGCGTCAGAGAGACAGTCGGTGCAGTGTCAGAGGGAGAGTCGGTGTCGCGTCAGAGAGACAGTCTGTGCAGTGTGAGAGAGAAAGACAGAACAGCGCCAGAGAGACAGTCGGGGTGCAGTGTCAGAGGGACAGTCGGGGAGCAGCGTCAGAGAGACATTCAATGCAGTGTCAGAGAGACAGTCGGTGCAGTGTCGGAGAGACAGTCGGGGTACAGCGTCAGAGAGACAGTCGGTGCAGTGTCAGAGGGACAGTCGGTGTCGCGTCAGAGACACAGTCTGTGCAGTGTCAGAGAGAAAGACAGAACAGCGCCAGAGAGACAGCCGGGTTGCAGTGTCAGAGGGACAGTCGGGGAGCAGCGTCAGAGAGACAGTCAGTGCAGTGTCAGAGAGACATTCGGTGCAGAGTCAGAGAGACAGTCGGGGAACAGCGTCAGAGAGACATTCGGTGCAGTGTCAGAGAGACTTTCGGTGCAGTGTCAGAGAGACAGTCGGGGAGCAGTGTCAGTGAGACAGTCGGGGAGCAGTGTCGAGACACAGTCGGTGCAGTGTCAGAGAGACTTTCGGTGCAGTGTCAGAGAGACTTTCGGTGCAGTGTCAGAGAGACAGTCGGGGAGCAGTGTCGAGAGACAGTCGGTGCAGCGTCAGAGAGACAATCGGTGCAGCGTCAGAGAGACAGTCGGGGAACAGTGTCAGAGGTACAGTCGGTGCAGTGTCAGAGAGAAAGTCGGTGCAATGTCAGAGGGATAGTCGGTGCAGTGTCAGAGTGACAGTCGGGGAACAGCGTCAGAGAGACAGTCGATGCAGTGTCAGAGAGACAGTCGGTGCAGCGTCAGAGAGACTGTCGGGGAACAGTGTCAGAGGTACAGTCGGTGCAGTGTCAGAGAGACAGTCGGGGAGCAGTGTCAGTGAGACAGTCGGGGAGCAGTGTCGAGAGACAGTCGGTGCAGTGTCAGAGAGACAGTCGGTGCAGAGTCAGAGAGACTTTCGGTGCAGTGTCAGAGAGACAGTCGGGGAGCAGTGTCAGTGAGACAGTCGGGGAGCAGTGTCAGTGAGACAGTCGGTGCAGTGTCGAGAGACAGTCGGTGCAGAGTCAGAGAGACTTTCGGTGCAGTGTCAGAGAGACATTCGGTGCAGAGTCAGAGAGACAGTCGGGGAACAGCGTCAGAGAGACAGTCGTTGCAGTGTCAGTGAGACAGTCGGGGAGCAGTGTCGAGAGACAGTCGGTGCAGTGTCAGAGGGACAGTCGGTGCCGCGTCAGAGAGACAGTCGGGGAGCAGCAACAGAGAAACAGTCGGTGCCGCGTCAGAGAGACAGTCGGTGCAGCGTCAGAGAGACAGTCGGGGAACAGTGTCAGAGGTACAGTCGGTGCAGTGTCAGAGAGAAAGTCGGTGCAATGTCAGAGGGATAGTCGGTGCAGTGTCAGAGTGACAGTCGGGGAACAGCGTCAGAGAGACAGTCGATGGAGTGTCAGAGAGACAGTCGGTGCAGCGTCAGAGAGACTATCGGGGAACAGTGTCAGAGGTACAGTCGGTGCAGTGTCAGAGAGACAGTCGGTGCAATGTCAGAGGGATAGTCGGTGCAGTGTCAGAGCGACAGTCGGGGAACAGCGTCAGAGAGACAGTCGGTGCAGTGTCAGAGAGACAGTTTGTGCAGTGTCAGAGAGACAGTCAGAACAGTGTCAGAGAGACAGTCAGAACAGCGCCAGAGAGACAGTCGGGGAACAGCGTCAGAGAGACAGTCAGAACAGCGCCAGAGAGACAGTCGGTGCAGTGTCAGAGAGACAGTCGGGGAACAGCATCAGAGAGACAGTCGGTGCAGTGTCAGAGAGACAGTCGGAACAGCGTCAGAGAGACAGTCGGTGCAGTGTCAGAGAGACAGTCGGGGAACAGCGTCAGAGAGACAGTCGGTGCAGTGTCAGAGAGACAGTCAGAACAGCGCCAGAGAGACAGTCGGTGCAGTGTCAGAGAGACAGTCGGGGAACAGCATCAGAGAGACAGTCGGTGCAGTGTCAGAGAGACAGTCAGAACAGCGCCAGAGAGACAGTCGGTGCAGTGTCAGAGAGACAGTCGGGGAACAGCATCAGAGAGACAGTCGGTGCAGTGTCAGAGAGACTGTCGGGGAACAGCGTCAGAGAGACAGTCGGTGCAGTGTCAGAGAGACAGTCGGGGAACAGCGTCAGAGAGACAGTCGGTGCAGCGTCAGAGAGACAGTCGGGGAGCAGTGTCAGAGAGGCAGTCGGAGCAGCGTCAGAGTGACAGTCAGGGAGCAGTGTCAGAGAGACAGTCGGAGCAGCGTCAGAGAGACAGTCGGGGAGCAGTGTCAGAGAGGCAGTCGGAGCAGCGTCAGAGTGACAGTCAGGGAGCAGTGTCAGAGAGACAGTCGGAGCAGCGTCAGAGAGACAGTCGGGGAGCAGTGTCAGAGAGGCAGTCGGAGCAGCGTCAGAGTGACAGTCAGGGAGCAGCGTCAGAGAGACAGTCGGGGAGCAGCAACAGAGAAACAGTCCGTGCAGCGTCAGAGAGACAGTCGGTGCAGCGTCAGAGAGACAGTCGGGGAACAGCATCAGAGAGACAATCGGTGCAGCGTCAGAGAGACAGTCGGGGAACAGTGTCAGAGGTACAGTCGGTGCAGTGACAGAGAGAAAGTCGGTGCAATGTCAGAGGGATAGTCGGGGAACAGCGTCAGAGAGACAGTCGATGCAGTGTCAGAGAGACAGTCGGTGCAGCGTCAGAGAGACTATCGGGGAACAGTGTCAGAGGTACAGTCGGTGCAGTGTCAGAGAGACAGTCGGTGCAATGTCAGAGGGATAGTCGGTGCAGTGTCAGAGTGACAGTCGGGGAACAGCGTCAGAGAGACAGTCGATGCAGTGTCAGAGAGACAGTCGGTGCAGCGTCAGAGAGACAGTCGGAACAGCGTCAGAGAGTCAGTCGGTGCAGTGTCAGAGAGACAGTCAGAACAGCGCCAGAGCGACAGTCGGGGAACAGCGTCAGAGAGACAGTCGGTGCAGTGTCAGAGTGACAGTCGGGGAACAGCGTCAGAGAGACAGTCGATGCAGTGTCAGAGAGACAGTCGGTGCAGCGTCAGAGAGACAGTCGGAACAGCGTCAGAGAGTCAGTCGGTGCAGTGTCAGAGAGACAGTCAGAACAGCGCCAGAGCGACAGTCGGGGAACAGCGTCAGAGAGACAGTCGGTGCAGTGTCAGAGAGACAGTCGGTGAACAGCGTCAGAGAGACAGTCGGTGCAGCGTCAGAGAGACAGTCGGGGAACAGCATCAGAGAGACAATCGGTGCAGCGTCAGAGAGACAGTCGGGGAACAGTGTCAGAGAGAAAGTCGGTGCAATGTCAGAGAGAAAGTCGGTGCAGTGTCAGAGTGACAGTCGGGGAACAGCGTCAGAGAGACAGTCGATGCAGTGTCAGAGAGACAGTCGGTGCAGCGTCAGAGAGACTATCGGGGAACAGTGTCAGAGGTACAGTCGGTGCAGTGTCAGAGTGACAGTCGGGGAACAGCGTCAGAGAGACAGTCGATGCAGTGTCAGAGAGAAAGTCGGTGCAGCGTCAGAGAGACAGTCGGTGCAGTGTCAGAGAGACAGTCGGTGCAGTGTCAGAGCGACAGTCGGGGAACAGCGTCAGAGAGACAGTCGGTGCAGTGTCAGAGGGACAGTTTGTGCAGTGTCAGAGAGACAGTCAGAGCAGTGTCAGAGAGACAGTCGGTGCAGTGTCAGAGAGACAGTCAGAACAGCGTCAGAGAGACAGTCGGTGCAGTGTCAGAGAGACAGTCGGTGCAGTGTCGGAGAGACAGTCGGGGTACAGCGTCGGAGAGACAGTCGGTGCAGTGTCAGAGGGACAGTCGGTGTCGCGTCAGAGACACAGTCTGTGCAGTGTCAGAGAGAAAGACAGAACAGCGCCAGAGAGACAGTCGGGTTGCAGTGTCAGAGGGACAGTCGGGGAGCAGCGTCAGAGAGACAGTCAGTGCAGTTTCAGAGAGACAGTCGGTGCAGTGTCAGAGAGACATTCGGTGCAGAGTCAGAGAGACAGTCGGGGAACAGCGTCAGAGAGACTTTCGGTGCAGTGTCAGAGAGACAGTCGGGGAGCAGTGTCAGTGAGACAGTCGGGGAGCAGTGTCGAGAGACAGTCGGTGCAGTGTCAGAGAGACAGTCGGTGCAGAGTCAGAGAGACTTTCGGTGCAGTGTCAGAGAGACATTCGGTGCAGAGTGAGAGAGACAGTCGGGGAACAGCGTCAGAGAGACAGTCGTTGCAGTTTCAGAGAGACAGTCGGGGAGCAGTGTCGAGAGACAGTCGGTGCAGTGTCAGAGGGACAGTCGGTGCCGCGTCAGAGAGACAGTCGGGGAGCAGCAACAGAGAAACAGTCGGTGCCGCGTCAGAGAGACAGTCGGGGAGCAGCGTCAGAGAGACAGTCGGTGCAGCGTCAGAGAGACAGTCGGGGAACAGCATCAGAGAGACAATCGGTGCAGCGTCAGAGAGACAGTCGGGGAACAGTGTCAGAGGTACAGTCGGTGCAGTGTCAGAGAGAAAGTCGGTGCAATGTCAGAGGGATAGTCGGGGAACAGCGTCAGAGAGACAGTCGGTGCAGCGTCAGAGAGACTATCGGGGAACAGTGTCAGAGGTACAGTCGGTGCAGTGTCAGAGAGACAGTCGGTGCAATGTCAGAGGGATAGTCGTTGCAGTGTCAGAGTGACAGTCGGGGAACAGCGTCAGAGAGACAGTCGATGCAGTGTCAAAGAGACAGTCGGAACAGCGTCAGAGAGTCAGTTGGTGCAGTGTCAGAGAGACAGTCGGTGCAGTGTCAGAGCGACAGTCGGAGAACAGCGTCAGAGAGACAGTCGGTGCAGTGTCAGAGAGACAGTTTGTGCAGTGTCAGAGAGATAGTCAGAACAGTGTCAGAGAGACAGTCGGGGAACAGCGTCAGAGAGACAGTCGGTGCAGTGTCAGAGAGACAGTCAGAACAGCGCCAGAGAGACAGTCGGGGAACAGCGTCAGAGAGACAGTCGGTGCAGTGTCAGAGAGACAGTCGGTGCAGTGTCAGAGAGACAGTCGGGGAACAGTGTCAGAGAGACAGTCGGTGCAGTGTCAGAGAGGCAGTCAGGGAGCAGTGTCAGAGAGACAGTCGGTACAGCGTCAGAGAGACAGTCAGGGAGCAGTGTCAGAGAGACAGTCGGGGTGCAGTGTCAGAGGGCCAGTCGGGGAACAGCGTCAGAGAGACAGTCGGTACAGTGGCAGAGAGACAGTCGGTGCAGAGTCAGAGAGACAGTTGGTGCAGTGTCAGAGAGACAGTCGGTGCAGCGTCAGAGAGACAGTTGGTGCAGTGTCAGAGAGACAGTCGGGGAACAGCGTCAGGGAGACAGTCGTTGCAGCGTCAGAGAGACAGTCGGGGTGCAGTGTCAGAGAGACAGTCGGGGTGCAGCGTCAGAGAGACAGTCGGGGAACAGCGTCAGGGAGACAGTCGTTGCAGCGTCAGAGAGACAGTCGGGGTGCAGTGTCAGAGAGACAGTCGGGGAACAGCGTCAGAGAGACAGTCGTTGCAGCGTCAGAGAGACAGTCGGTGCAGTGTCAGGGAGACAGTCGGGGTGCAGTGTCAGAGAGACAGTCGGGGAACAGCGTCAGAGAGACAGTCGGTGCAGTGTCAGGGAGACAGTCGTTGCAGCGTCAGAGAGACAGTCGGTGCAGTGTCAGGGAGACAGTCGTTGCAGCGTCAGAGAGACAGTTGGTGCAGAGTCAGAGAGACAGTCGGTACAGCGTCAGAGAGACAGTTGGTGCAGAGTCAGAGAGACAGTCGGTACAGCGTCAGAGAGACAGTCAGGGAGCAGTGTCAGAGAGACAGTCAGAGAGCAGTGTCAGAGAGACAGTCGGTGCAGCGTCAGAGGTACAGTCGGTGCAGGGTCAGAGAGACAGTCGGGGAACAGCGTCAGAGAGACAGTCGTTTCAGTGTCGGAGAGACAGTCGGGGAACAGCGTCAGAGAGACAGTCGGTGCAGTGTCAGAGGGACAGTCGGTGTCGCGTCAGAGAGACAGTCTGTGCAGTGTCAGAGAGAAAGACAGAACAGCGCCAGAGAGACAGTCGGGGTGCAGTGTCAGAGGGACAGTCGGGGAGCAGCGTCAGAGAGACATTCAACGCAGCGTCAGAGAGACAGTCAGTGCAGTGTCAGAGAGACAGTTGGAGCAGTGTCAGAGAGACAGTCAGTGCAGTGTCAGAGAGACAGTCGGGGAGCAGTGTCAGTGAGACAGTCGGGGAGCAGTGTCGAGAGACAGTCGGTGCAGTGTCAGAGAGACAGTCGGTGCCGCGTCAGAGAGACAGTCGGGGAGCAGCAACAGAGAAAAAGTCGGTGCAGCGTCAGAGAGACAGTCGGGGAACAGCATCAGAGAGATTGTCGGTGCAGTGTCAGAGAGATTCGGTGCAGCGTCAGAGAGACAGTCGGTGCAGCGTCTGAGGTACAGTCGGGGAACAGCATCAGAGAGACAGTCGGTGCAGTGTCAGAGAGACAGTCGGTGCAGTGTCAGAGAGACAGTCGGTGCAGTGTCAGAGAGACAGTCGGTGCAGCGTCAGAGAGACTGTCGGGGAACAGCGTCAGAGAGACAGTCGGGGTGCAGTGTCAGAGGGCCAGTCGGGGAACAGCGTCAGAGAGACAGTCGGTGCAGTGTCAGAGAGACAGTCAGGGAGCAGTGTCAGAGAGACAGTCGGGGTGCAGTGTCAGAGGGCCAGTCGGGGAACAGCGTCAGAGAGACAGTCGGTGCAGAGTCAGAGAGACAGTCGGTGCAGTGTCAGAGAGATAGTTGGTGCAGTGTCAGAGAGACAGTCGGGGAACAGCGTCAGGGAGACAGTCGTTGCAGCGTCAGAGAGACAGTCGGGGTGCAGTGTCAGAGAGACAGTCGGGGAACAGCGTCAGGGAGACAGTCGTTGCAGCGTCAGAGAGACAGTCCGGGTGCAGTGTCAGAGAGACAGTCGGGGAACAGCGTCAGAGAGACAGTCGTTGCAGCGTCAGAGAGACAGTCGGTGCAGTGTCAGAGAGACAGTCGGGGAGCAGCGTCAGAGAGACAGTCGGTGCAGTGTCAGGGAGACAGTCGTTGCAGCGTCAGAGAGACAGTCGGTGCAGTGTCAGGGAGACAGTCGTTGCAGCGTCAGAGAGACAGTTGGTGCAGAGTCAGAGAGACAGTCGGTGCAGTGTCAGAGAGACAGTCGGTACAGCGTCAGAGAGACAGTCAGGGAGCAGTGTCAGAGAGACAGTCGGTACAGCGTCAGAGAGACAGTCAGGGAGCAGTGTCAGAGAGACAGTCGGTGCAGCGTCAGAGGTACAGTCGGTGCAGTGTCAGAGAGACAGTCGGGGAACAGCGTCAGAGAGACAGTCGTTTCAGTGTCGGAGAGACAGTCGGGGAACAGCGTCAGAGAGACAGTCGGTGCAGTGTCAGAGGGACAGTCGGTGTCGCGTCAGAGAGACAGTCTGTGCAGTGTCAGAGAGAAAGACAGAACAGCGCCAGAGAGACAGTCGGGGTGCAGTGTCAGAGGGACAGTCGGGGAGCAGCGTCAGAGAGACATTCAACGCAGCGTCAGAGAGACAGTCAGTGCAGTGTCAGAGAGACAGTTGGAGCAGTGTCAGAGAGACATTCAGTGCAGTGTCAGAGAGACATTCGGTGCAGAGTCAGAGAGACAGTCGGGGAACAGCGTCAGAGAGACAGTCGTTGCAGTGTCAGAGAGACAGTCGGGGAGCAGTGTCGAGAGACAGTCGGTGCAGTGTCAGAGAGACAGTCGGGGAGCAGCAACAGAGAAAAAGTCGGTGCAGCGTCAGAGAGACAGTCGGGGAACAGCATCAGAGAGATTGTCGGTGCAGTGTCAGAGAGACAGTCGGTGCAGCGTCAGAGGTACAGTCGGTGCAGTGTCAGAGAGACAGTCGGTGCAGCGTCAGAGGTACAGTCGGTGCAGTGTCAGAGGTACAGTCGGTGCAGTGTCAGAGAGACAGTCGGGGAACAGCATCAGAGAGACAGTCGGTGCAGTGTCAGAGAGACAGTCGGTGCAGCGTCAGAGAGACAGTCGGTGCAGTGTCAGAGAGACAGTCGGTGCAATGTCAGAGTGACAGTCGGTGTAATGTCAGAGAGACAGTCGGTGCAGCGTCAGAGAGACAGTCGGGGAGCAGTGTCAGAGAGACAGTCGGTGCAGCGTCAGAGAGACAGTCGGTGCAGTGTCAGAGCGACAGTCGGGGAACAGCGTCAGAGAGACAGTCGGTGCAGCGTCAGAGAGACAGTCGGGGAGCAGTGTCAGAGAGACAGTCGGTGCAGCGTCAGAGAGACAGTCAGAACAGCGCCAGAGAGACAGTCGGGGTGCAGTGTCAGAGGGCCATTCGGGGAACAGCGTCAGAGAGACAGTCGGTGCAGCGTCAGAGAGACAGTTGGTGCAGAGTCAGAGAGACAGTCGGGGAGCAGTGTCAGGGAGACAGTTGGTGCAGAGTCAGCGAGACAGTCGGTGCAGCGTCAGCGAGACAGTCGGGGAGCAGTGTCAGAGAGGCAGTCGGAGCAGCGTCAGAGTGACAGTCAGGGAGCAGTGTCATAGAGACAGTCGGTGCAGTGTCAGAGAGACAGTCGGGGAACAGCGTCATAGAGACAGTCGGTGCAGTGTCAGAGAGACAGTCGGTGCAGTGTCAGAGAGACAGTCGGGGAACAGCGTCAGAGAGACAGTCGTTTCAGTGTCGGAGAGACAGTCGGTGCAGTGTCAGAGAGACAGTCGGGGAACAGCGTCAGAGAGATAGTCGGTGCAGTGTCAGAGAGACATTCGGTGCATTGTCATAGAGACAGTCTGTGCAGTGTGAGAGAGAAAGACAGAACAGCGCCAGAGAGACAGTCGGGGTGCAGTGTCAGAGGGACAGTCGTGGAGCAGCGTCAGAGAGACATTCAACGCAGCGTCAGAGAGACAGTCAGTGCAGTGTCAGAGGGACAGTCGGTGCAGTGTCAGAGAGACTTTCGGGGAACAGTGTCAGAGGTACAGTCGGTGCAGTGTCAGAGTGACAGTCGGGGAACAGCGTCAGAGAGACAGTCGGTGCAGCGTCAGAGTGACAGTCGGGGAACAGCGTCAGAGAGACAGTCGATGCAGTGTCAGAGAGACAGTCAGTGCAGTGTCGGAGAGACAGTCGGTGCAGTGTCAGACGGACAGTCGGGGAGCAGCGTCAGAGAGACAGTTGGAGCAGTGTCAGAGAGACAGTCGGTGCAGTGTCAGAGGGACAGTCGGTGTCGCGTCAGAGAGACAGTCTGTGCAGTGTCAGAGAGAAAGACAGAACAGCGCCAGAGAGACAGTCGGGGTGCAGTGTCAGAGGGACAGTCGGGGAGCAGCGTCAGAGAGACAGTCAGTGCAGTGTCGGAGAGACAGTCGGTGCAGTGTCAGATGGACAGTCGGGGAGCAGCGTCAGAGAGACAGTTGGAGCAGTGTCAGAGAGACAGTCGGTGCAGTGTCAGAGAGACTTTCGGTGCAGTGTCAGAGAGCCATTCGGTGCAGAGTCAGAGAGACTTTCGGTGCAGTGTCAGAGAGACAGTCGGGGAGCAGTGTCGAGAGACAGTCGGTGCAGTTTCAGAGAGACAGTCGGGGAGCAGCAACAGAGAGACAGTCGGGGAACAGCATCAGAGAGACAGTCGGTGCAGTGTCAGAGAGACAGTCGGGGAACAGCGTCAGAGAGACATTCGGTGCAGTGTCAGAGAGACATTCGGTGCAGAGTCAGAGAGACTTTCGGTGCAGTGTCAGAGAGACAGTCGGGGAGCAGCAACAGAGAAACAGTCGGTGCAGCGTCAGAGAGACAGTCGGTGCAGTGTCAGAGAGACAGTCGGGGAACAGCGTCAGAGAGACAGTCGGTGCAGTGTCAGAGAGACTTTCGGGGAACAGTGTCAGAGGTACAGTCGGTGCAGTGTCAGAGTGACAGTCGGGGAACAGCGTCAGAGAGACAGTCGGTGCAGCGTCAGAGTGACAGTCGGGGAACAGCGTCAGAGAGACAGTCGATGCAGTGTCAGAGAGACAGTCGGTGCAGCGTCAGAGAGACTGTCGGGGAACAGTGTCAGAGGTACAGTCGGTGCAGTGTCAGAGAGACAGTCGGGGAACAGCGTCAGAGAGACAGTCGATGCAGTGTCAGAGAGACAGTCGGTGCAGTGTCAGAGCGACAGTCGGGGAACAGCGTCAGAGAGACAGTCGGTGCATTGTCAGAGGGACAGTCGGTGTAGCGTCAGAGAGACAGTTTGTGCAGTGTCAGAGAGACAGTCAGAACAGCGCCAGAGAGACAGTCGGGGTGCAGTGTCAGAGGGCCAGTCGGGGAACAGCGTCAGAGAGACAGTCGGTGCAGTGTCAGAGAGACAGTCGGTGAACAGCGTCAGAGAGACAATCGGTGCAAGCGTCAGAGAGATAGTCGGTGCAGTGTCAGAGAGACAGTCGGGGAACAGCATCAGAGAGACAGTCGGTGCAGTGTCAGAGAGACTTTCGGGGAACAGCATCAGAGAGACAGTCGGTGCAGTGTCAGAGAGACAATCGGTGCAAGCGTCAGAGAGACAGTCGGTGCAGCGTCAGAGAGACAGTCGGGGAACAGCATCAGAGAGACAGTCGGTGCAGTGTCAGAGAGACTTTCGGGGAACAGCATCAGAGAGACAGTCGGTGCAGTGTCAGAGAGACTTTCGGGGAACAGCATCAGAGAGACAGTCGGTGCAGTGTCAGAGAGACTTTCGGGGAACAGCGTCAGAGGGACAGTTTGTGCAGTGTCAGAGAGACAGTCAGAACAGCGCCAGAGAGAGTCGGGGTGCAGTGTCAGAGGGCCAGTCGGGGAACAGCGTCAGAGAGACAGTCGGGGAACAGCGTCAGAGAGACAGTCGGCGCAGTGTCAGAGAGACAGTCGTTGCAATGTCAGAGGGATAGTCGGTGCAGTGTCAGAGAGACAGTCGGGGTGCAGTGTCTGAGGGACAGTCAGTGCAGTATCAGAGGGACAGCCGGTGCAGCGTCAGAGAGACAGTCGGTGTAGCGTCAGAGAGACAGTCGGTGCAGTGTCAGAGAGGCAAAAAAGAAGTAGAAAGAAATCGAAAGGTGACGTCATAGCCACGGGTGTCAGTGATTGGCTGGTGTTTGGTAAGTCGTTTTCCTTTTTCTTTTCTTTATCAATAAGTAACCTTTAGCATTGTTGTTGCCAAATTAAGTTTGTCTGAGGGTTAATCATGGCAGGAGAGCTCGGACACATGTTAGTTCCTCTGTACGATCTGGGAAGTCAGAGATGCTTCCGGTGTCCCTGGCGACTACGTGTGCGGGAAGTGCTTCCGCCTGCAGCTCCTGACGGACCGCATTGCGGTACTGGAGCTGCGGGTGGATTTACTCTGGAGCATCCACGATGCTGAGAATGACGTGAACAGCACGTTTAGTGAGTTGGTCTGACCGCAGGTAAAGGGTACACAGCCAGATAGGGAATGGGTGACCAACAGGATGAGCAGTGCAAGGAAGGTAGTGCAGTGGTCCGCTGCGGTCATCCCCCTGCAAAACAAATGCACTGCTTTGGGTTGGGGGGATGACTCATCAGCGGAGGGTAGCAGCAGTGGCTGTCTCTGCTGCACAGGAGGGCAGGAAAAAGAGTGGGAGTGCTATAGTGATAGGGGATTCGATTGTAAAGGGAATAGATAGACATTTCCGCGGCCGCAACCGAGACTCCAGGATGGTATGTTGCCTCCCTGGTGCAAGGGTCAAGGATGTCTCGGAGCGGGTGCAGGGCATTCTGAAAAGGGAGGGTGAACAGCCAGTTGTCGTGGTGCACATTGGTACCAACGATATAGGTAAAAAATGAGATGAGGTCCTACAAGACGAATTTAGAGCTAAATTAAAAAGTTGGATCTCAAAAGTAGTAATCTCAGGATTGCTCCCAGTGCCACGTGCTAGTCAAAGTAGGAATCGCAGGATAGCTCAGATGAATACGTGGCTTGAGGAGTGGTGCAGAAGGGAGGGATTCAAATTCCTGGAACATTGGAACCGGTTCTGGGGGAGGGGACCAGTACAAACCGGATGGTCTGCACCTGGGCAGGACCGGAACCAATGTACGAGGGGGAATGTTTGCTTGTGCTGTTGAGGAGGAGTTAAACTAATATATCAGGGGGATGGGAACCTATGCAGGGAGACAGAGGGAAGTAGAATGGGGGCAGAAGCAAAAGATAGAAAGAAGAAAAGTAAAAGTGGAGGGCAGAGAAACCTAAGGCAAAAATCAAAAAGGGCCACAATAAAGCAAAATTTTAAAGGGGTAAAGTGTGTTAGACAGACAAGCCTGAAGGCTCTGTGCCTCAATGCGAGGTGTATTCGGAATAAGGTGGACGAATTAACTGTGCAGATAGCACTTAACGGGTATGATGTAATTGGCATCACGGAGTCATGGCTCCAGGGTGACCAAGGCTGGGAACTCTACATCCAGGGGTATTCAACATTTAGGAAGGATAGGCAGAAAGCAAAAGGAGGCGGGGTGGCATTGCTGGTTAAAGAGGAAATTAATGCAATAGTAAGGAGTGACATTAGCTTGGATGATGTGGAATCGGTATGGGTGGAGCTATGGAATACCAAGAGGCAAAAACGCTCGTGGGAGTTGTATACAGACCACCAAACAGTTGTAGTAGGGTTGGGGACAGCATCAAACAAGAAATTAGGGATGCATACAATAAAGGTACAGCAGTTATCATGGGTGACTTTAATCTACATATTGATTGGGCTAACCAAACTGGTAGCAATGCGGTGGAGGAAGATTTCCTGGAGTGCATTAGGGATGGCTTTCTAGACCAATATGTCGAGGAACCAACTAGGGAGCTGGCCATCCTAGACTGGGGGATGTGTAATGAGAAAGGACTAACTAGCAATCTTGTTGTGCGAGGCCCCTTGGGGAAGAGTGACCATAACATGGTAGAATTCTTTATTAAGATGGAGAGTGACACAATTAATTCAGAAACTAAGCTCCTGAACTTAAGGAAAGGTAACTTCGATGGTTTGACACATGAATTGGCTAGAATAGACTGGCAAATGATACTTAAAGTGTTGACGGTGGATAGGCATTGGCAAACATTTAAAGATCACATGGATGAACTTCAGCAATTGTACATTCCTGTCTGGAGTAAAAAATAAAACGGGGAAGGTGGCTCAACCGTGTCTAACAAGGGAAATTAAGGATAGTGTTAAATCCAAGGAAGAGGCATATAATTTGGCCAGAAAAAGCAACAAACCTGAGGACTGGGAGAAATTTAGAATTCAGCAGAGGAGGACAAAGTGTTTAATCAAGATGGGAAAAATAGAGTATGAGAAGAAGCTTGCCGGGAACATAATAACTGACTGCAAAAACTCCTATAGATATGTGAAGAGAAAAAGATTAGTGAAGACAAACGTAAGTCCCTTGCAGGGACCTTCCAGAAAAACTAGGGGACCGAGGGTCTAGTGAGAAGGAGGAACTGAAGGATATCCTTATTAGGCGGGAAATTGTGTTAGGGAAATTGATGGGATTGAAGGCCGATAAGTCCCCGGGGCCTGATAATCTGCATCCCACAGTTCTTAAGGAATTGGCCATAGAAATAGTGAATGCATTGGTGATCATTTTCCAACAGTCTATCGACTCTGGATCAGTTCCTATGGACTGGAGGGTAGCTAATGTAACACCACTTTTTAAAAAGGGAGGGCGAGAAAATACGGATAATTATAGACTGGTTAGCCTGACATCAGTAGTGGGGAAAATGTTGGAATCAATTAATAAGGATGAAAAAGCAGCGCATTTGGAAAGCAGTGACAGGATCGGTCCAATTCAGCATGGATTTATGAAAGGGAAATCATGCTTGACAAATCTTCTGGAATTTTTTGAGGATGTAACTCGTAGAGTGGACAAGGGAGAACCAGTGGATGTGGTGTATTTGGACTTTCAAAAGGCTTTTGACAAGGTCCCACACAAGAGATTGGTGTGCAAAATCAAAGCACATGATATTGGGGGTAAGATACTGACGTGGATAGAGAACTGGTTGGCAGACAGGAAGCAGAGAGTTGGGATAAACAGGTCCTTTTCAGAATGGCAGGCAGTGACTAGTGGAGTGGCGCAGGGTTCAGTGCTTGGACCACAGCTCTTTACAATATACATCAATGATTTAGATGAAGGAATTGAGTGTAATATCTCCAATTTTGCAGATGACACTAAACTGGGTGGCGGTGAGGGATTCGCTAAGAGGCTGCAGGATGACTTGGACAGGTTAGGTGAGTGGGCAAATGCATGGCAGATGCAGTATAATGTGGATAAATGTGAGTTTATCCACTTTGGGGGCAAAAACGCGAAGACAGATTATTATCTGAATGGTGGCAGATTAGGAAAACGGGAGGTGCAATGAGACCTGGTTCATCAGCCATTCAAAGTTGGCATACAGATGCAGCAGGCGGTGAAGAAGGCAAATGGTATGTTGGCCTTCATAGCTAGGGGATTTGACTATAGGAGCAGGGAGGTCTTGCTGCAGTCGTACTGGGCCTTGGTGAGGCCTCACTTGGAATATTGTGTTCAGTTTTGGTCTCCTAATCTGAGGAAGGACGTTCTTGCTATTGAGGGAGTGCAGCGAAGGTTCATCAGACTGATTCCAGGAATGGCTGGAATGACATATGAGGAGAGACTGGATCAACTGGGCCTTTATACATTGGAGTTTAGAAGGATGATAAGGCCAGGTTAGATGCGGGTAGAATGTTCCCGATGTTGAGGAAGTCCAGAACCAGGGGACACAGTCTTAGGATAAGGGGTAGGCCATTTAGGACTGAGTTGAGGAGAAACTTCTTCACTCAGAGAGTTGTTAACCTGTGGAATTTCCTGCCGCAGAGAGTTGTTGATGCCAGTTCATTGGATATATTCAAGAGGGAGTTAGATATGGCCCTTACAGCTAAGGGGATCAAGGGGTATGGAGAGAATGCAGGAAAGGGGTACTGAGGGAATGATCAGCCATGATCTTATTGAATGGTGGTGCAGGCTCGAAGGGCCAAATGGCCTCCTCCTGCACCTATTTTCTATGCTTCTATGTTTCTATGTTTACTGCAAAAAACAGTGGGCGGGCGTTAATATTGAATCTCGCCGTTAATTCCATGCAGAAAGCAACGCTGGCCGAATTCGCCCATTCTGCTGATTCCGCCCCAAAAAAGTGGGCGGGCGGTAATAATTTTTTCCAGCGTTAAGCACACGGGGTAAGTAATGCTCGGTGATAAATTTCCTAAAAATGCCCACCAGTTTCCATTTTGTGCCAAAATGGGCGATATATGGGCGTTATACGTCATTTCAGCGGTAAAATGGGCATTAAGTTGGTGTTAAGCAGGCAAAAAAAGTGCAGGTTCTAGCCCATGGACCATGTACAGTAGACATCTCAAGTTGCTGGAGAAATACCACCAACGATGTCGCCGCAAGATCCTACAAATCCCCTGGGAGGACAGGCGCACCAATGTTAGTATCGTCATTGTTCACATGCCAGACACGAGACTCCCAAAGCAAGCGCTCTACTCGAACTCCTTCACGGCAAACGAGCCAAAGGTGGGCAGAGGAAACATTACAAGGACACCCTCAAAGCCTCCCTGATAAAATGCAAGGTTTTGAGGTAAAAGCTGTAATCTGATGTTTTTTTTTAAAGCGTACTGTTTTTTATTAGATACTTGGAACTTACAAATTATTCCCCAGAACAACAGCCGTGATCTTTACTCAAATAGCTGCTTAGTTTTTAAACAAACTCAATTCTGACAATGATTTTAAAAGTGAAATAATTGGGAAGTCCAGACATGTTCTTAGACTTTTCAAGTGTTGGAGATGCTTGAGGAGGCTGTTCCACACCTGGTTCAAATTCTGTTTCCAGGATTTAAGACTGTCAAACAGGAAGGACCTCCCAAATCCGGAAACCTTGGGACTGAGGACGTTCCGGATTTCGGGTATTTCCGGATGTCGGAGACTTCCCAAATCCGGAAATCTATTTGGCTCTGTGGTGACCATTAGTTGGAAGAAAAAAAACACCCAGGAATCCGTGGGACAACGGTAGGTATGAAGACTTGAAAAAAAGGTAAGTTAGAGTTTATATTTTTTAATTCTTTTGCAGTGATTCGATAGCTAAGTGTCTTGTGAATGTTTCGTGATTATTTAGTATTTGTTTTTTGCAATTTTTTTTAGTGTGTGTGTCTGTGCGTGTGTGGAGGGGATTATTTAGTCTTGTGGAAAAAATTTCCAGATTTCGGAACAGTTTCCGGATTTCGGACGACCCCCCCCACCCCCGCCCGCCCACGGATCAGAGCGATGTCCAGATTTTGGAACATTCCGGAGTTTGGAACTCCAGATTTGGGAGGTCGAACCTGTACAACTATAGCCATTGCTGTTTACCGAAGGTTCTGTGTGTGGTGTGACTTGTAAATACTTTGCGTTGTGTTGGATCAATTTTGCAGTAGACCATCTTCATCCGAACAGCATCGATAACAAATGCTTCGACATCATCTTCAGCAGACTGATCAGACTGTTGAAAAAACATTAATTGGCGATCGGTTAGCCCTGAGGAAATGAATCATTTCAAAGGCATAAAGAAAGACTTGCATTTATATGTTAGCGTTAGAATCACTCAACACTCAGAGTCGGTTCCAATGCTGATGCAGCTTTTATTACGCTCAGCGGGGAGGAAAAACTCAGGACCGTATCCAGGTTTCTCTCCACAGAACAAAGGGTTACATGCACCTTTATATGTTTCACAACAGTTACAAAACAGTTTACTACAGCTACACAGTCCATCACGGCTGGACACAAGCCAATCACAACGATTATAGATTACATATAGGTTCTTTTAACCCAATAGAATTCCCCTATTATCCCGGGAACCATATGTTCGGTTATTGTCAGCTTGGGCTGATCGATGACTTTATAGGTTCTCTCCCTAGTTCTTTCATCTGGGAGAAATAATTGGTTTATAACCTTGTTTACAGGAGATGGTTTCCCTCTTATCTTTCTTCCTGGGGAATTAATTGGTTTATGACCTTGTTCACAGGAGATGGTTTCCTTCTTATCTCTGTCTTCCCGCATCCCAGGCATTCCTACAGTGGGCCTCACAGGGTTATTGCTTGGTCATTGAACGTTCAACAGTTCACAGCTTGACTACATGATTTCCCATCATGCCTGGGCAGCCATTTTATGTGTGTGTCCACTTTAAACTTATATGCGTTTAGATATATCTAGCAGGTGCCTAATGCCTAGTATTCTGGTATATTCTAAAGGTGCCTACCTCCTACAACATATATAACACCTTTCATGATCACCGGACATCTCTACGTGCTTTACAGCCAATGAAGCACTTTTGGAGTGTAGTCACTGTTGTAATGTAGGAAAGGCGGCATTTGCGCAAAGCAAGCTCCCACAAACAGCAATGTGATAATGACGGGGTAATCTGTTTTTTGTTATGTTGATTGAGGGATAAATAATGTTAGCGTCCACAACCAGATCAACATCCCCAGCATCGAAGCACTGGCCAACACTGGACCAGCTCTGTTGGGCGGGCCACATTGTTCGCATGCCTGACACAAGACTCCCAAGGCAAGCGCTCTACTCGGAACTCCTGAGGTCCAGGTGGGCAGAGGAAATGTTACAAAGACACCCTCAAAGCCTCCTTGATAAAATGCAACATCCCCACTGACACCTGGGAGTCCCTGGCCAAAGACTTCCCTTAGTGGAGGAAGAGCATCCGGGAGGGCGCTGAGCACCTCGAGTCTTGTAGCCAAGAGCGTGCAGAAAACAAGCGTAGGCAGCAGAAGGAGCGTGCGGCAAACCAGATTCCCCACCCATCCTTTCCTCTAACGACTGCCTGTCCCACATGCGACAGAGACTGTAATTCCCATATTGGACTGTTCAGTCATCTAAGAACTCACTATTAGAGTGGAAGCAAGTCTTCCTCGATTCCGAGGGACTGCCTATGATGATGATGATGAAATACTACCCAGGACACCGGGGTGAACTCCCCTGCTTTTCTTCTAAATTGTGCTGTGGGATCTTTTATGTCCACCTGAGAGAAAGCAGATGAGGGCTTGGTTTAACGTTTCATCCGAAAGACAGCACCTCCGACAGTGCAGCACTCCCTCAGCATCACACTGGAATGTCAGCCTGGATTTATGTGCTTGAGTTCCTGGAGAGGGCATCACAGACAGACTGGATCTTGCCTTATCTGAAATGCACAAGTACCACACCCCCACAACCCAACCCACCCCACACACACCATTCCCCACTTTGTTTTCTGCACTGCATGGAGCCATACCTGATCCTGCAACAGCGGGAGGAAATTCTCTGAAGAAAGTAATAATAAAGTAGATTAACATTTTTGCTGATTTAAACAGCATTCTGTTTGTTCACCTGAGTAGTAATGAATTCAGTCTTCTGGTTTATAATCATTTTATTCTTTAACTTCAGCATACAAAGCAATTTACAAGCGGAGTATAATCACAGACAGAGCACTCCAACCTTGGCTTGGGTCTTTTCCTGCTGCCTAGGAGAAAGCTTATATTTATACACTGTTTTCTTATCAATCTGGAGCAGGCATTGCCTAATATGGCAGTCCCTGGCTACTGCATAGTCCAGAGACACAAGTCCGCATTTTCTTCAACATACATCAGCACGCCAAAACATCCTGGCCTTGTTGTGGTAAGCATAAACCTTCTAGTCTGTAACCACGCCCCCCCCCACTGCCCGAAATGGGGCGCTCCCACCCCGTTTCGGTGGGTTTTTACCGCAGTTGTGGTTCAGGTCAACTCTTTCGCGAAATTGCACTCTTTGGGTTTTTTTTTGGTTTGATCTGGAAGTCAGTCATAATTGGGGCGGTGACAATACCTGAGAGAAAAAACACAGTGGAAGTTGGCAAGGAAGGGGAGGGGTGCAGGGTCACCGGCGCGATGATGTCATCACGGCACCGCGTCACCACGGCTCTCCCCTTTACTTACCCTGGGGCGTATTTGTTGGGCCGACCTGGCAGTCGGCCGGCAAAATAAACAAAACATGGCGACCGCGGCAGTGCGCCCTCCCCTTTCAGGAAAGACGCACCACCACCTTAACCAATAAGGGAATGAAGGGTTACGGGGAGCGGGCGGGTAAGTGGAGCTGAGTCCACGGCCAGATCAGCCATGATCTTGTTGAATGGCGGAGCAGGCTCGAGGGGCTAGATGGCCTACTCCTGTTCCTAGTTCTTATGTCCTTATGTTCTTATGTACCACTGTGCAGAAGGCCACAGCCTCGCTGCACCACCGGGGAAAAAGTTGTTTATGCACCGTCGGGTGGGCCGAAGATTATCTGAGGGGAAGGTCGCTATCGAGTGGTTATATCGGCGATGCGCACGGTGATGACGTGCTTAACACCGATCAGCAGTAGAGGAGCGATAAGGGGGGGGGCGGGAGGGGGGTGGGGTCGGGGCACCACCGGGAAACCTCGGGAGGGCAATTGGGCTAGCAGCGGCCATTCCACCAAAAGCTGGCGGCCAATCTACTCGGCAGAATGGCCGCCGATTTGCGATGGTAATAGACCTTAATGAAAGGGGCAATTTCGGGCCCAATATGTCTAATCTAAACATTCTATTCTATTCTATCCAAGGCAGGTTGATTGCAAACCCCAGCTGTTGCTAAATTAAATCTGTATGTGTGTCTCTCTCTCTCTCTAATGATAACGACCACATTTTTTCCTATATCGAATGAATTAAACATGAACACCTTTCAGAAGCTGCATTAACCAAATTCCATATGCCAACAGCTCTCTATCTCTCTCCCAAAGCTGCAAATTTAAAATTCTCATTCTCATGTTAACATTTATTCATAGCCTCCCACTTCTGTATCTGTGTAGTCTCCACTAGCCCGACAACGCCCCCCCACAAAACTTTCTGTTCCTCTGATTGACAGCCTTGGCTCAGTGGTGGATGACCACCAACGATGTCTCTGCAGGATCCTGCAAATCCCCTGGGAGGACCGACGCCCCAACGTTAGCGTCCACGACCAGGCCAACATCCCCAGCATCGAAGCATTGACCACACTCGACCAGCTTCGCTGGATGGGCCACATTGTTCGCATGCCTAACACAAGACTCCCAAAGCAAGTGCTCTACTCGGAACTCCTACACAGCAAGCAAGCCCCAGGTGGGCAGAGGAAACATTTCAAGGACACCCTCAAAGCCTCCTTGATAAAATGCAACATCCCCACCAAAACCTTGGAGTCCCTGGCCAAAGACCACCCTAAGTGGCGGAGGGTGCTGAGCACCTTGAATCTAGTCGCCGAGAGCATGCAGAAAGCAAACGCAGGCAGCGGAAAGAGCGTGCGGCAAACCAGTCCCACCCACCCTTTCCTTCAACCACTGTCTGTCCCACCTGTGACAGAGACTGTAATTCCCATATTGGTCTGTACAGTCACCTAAGAACTCACTTTTAGAGTGGAAGCAAGTCTTCCTCGATTTTGAGGTACTGCCTCTGATGATGAGTGATGGCACTTGGCTCTGAGCAGAAAGTCATAAGTTCAAGCCCTGCACCAGAGACTTGAACATTATGTGTCAACAATTGCTGCCTTTCAGGTGCTCAGTCATGTGAGTTTTTTGCTATTTACTCCATTACAAATGTATCCTACGTCTTAATCTTGTGCTCTTCCGATGTGCTTCCCCAGTGGCAGCAGTTAAGTGGAGTGCTGGCTCCTGGGTGTCAGCTGCAGCCTCTTGGCATTGAGATGACCATGTAATTCCATGTGCTGGAGGAGGTGTGGTCTGAATGGGCCAGAAATGGCACCTCAGCGGAACATAGGAACAAGAGTAGGCCATTCAGCCCCTCGAACCTATTCCACCATTTAATTAGATCATGGCTGATCTGTATCTCAACTCCATCTGCAAAAAATTCTAGCAATCACATTTTTGAAATTTTCAAATTCAACCCCCATCCTCAACAGCTTTGAGGGAGAGAGTTCCAGATTCCCACTGCCCTTTGTGTGAAGAAGCGCTTCCTTATCGCCCCTGAACGGCCTGGCTCTAATTTTAAGGCTATACCCCCTTGCTCTGAACTCCCCCACCAGAGGAAATCGTTTTTCTCTAGCTAACATATGAACTCTTTTAATTGTCTAAAACACTTTAATTAGATCTCCCCTTAATCTTCTATACTCAAGGGAATACAAGCTTAAATCTTGCTGAAACACAGTCTCACCTGAACCTATTCCCACCTACCTGGTGTTGTGCGCTCATTCAGCATAGAATCATAGGATCATAGATTGGTTACAGCCATTCGGCCTGTCGAGCCTGTGCCGGTTCTCTGCAAGAGCACTTCAGCTAGTCCCACTCCCGCCACCCTTTCCCCGTAGCCCTGCAATTCTTTTTCCTTCAGGTACTTATCCAACTCCCTTTATAAGCCACGATTGAATCTGCCTCTACCAACCTTTCAGGCAGTGCATTCCAGATCCTAACCACTCGCTGTGTAAAAATGTTTTCCCTCATTCTATGTGTTGGAGGAGGTGTGGTCTGAATGGGCCAGAAATGGCACCTCATCGGAACATAGGAACAAGAGTAGGCCATTCAGCCCCTCGAACCTATTCCGCCATTTAATTAGATCATGACTGATCTGAATCTTACCTCTATCTGCGAAAAAATTCCAACAATCCCATTTCTGGCTCTTCTGCCAATCACCTTAAATCCGTGTCCTCTGGTTCTTGCTCCTTCCGTCAATGGGAACAGTTTCTCTCTCTCTACTATGTCTCATGATTTTGAACACCTCTATCAAATCTCTTCTCAACCTTCTCTACTCCAACGAGAACAACCCCAGTATGTCCACTGATGTGCTTGGGAGATCTCTGGATTGCAACATATCCTTGAGTAATGGCTTTCTTCATTAAATCCTGCAGCATACCAAAGATGGACAAGAGAGCCTGCTGTACGTCAGTGTGACCTCTTTGAATACACTCGAGGGCTTGGTGCTGCAGGATTCTACTCCTCTGTGTGTCTGCTCCCTTCCGTTACATGTTGTCTTGTCATGCAAGCAGAAAGGAAGTGTTGAGACGTTCAATGTTTCAGTATCACATGAATTCACACCCAAGCACCCCTTCTGTAGTCCATGAAGGTCATGAGTGCACATATATCCATGTAAACTTGCAGTGTGTACCAGCCCGCTTGATTGACTCCATCCATCCATAAACATTCACTCCCTCCACCACCGGCGCACCGTGGCTGCAGTGTGTACCATCTACAAGATGCACTGCAGCAAGTCACCACGGCTTCTTCAGCAGCACCTCCCAAACCCGCGACCTCTACCGCCTCATCATCATCATCATCAGTCCCTCGAAACGAGGATGACTTGCTTCCACGCCAACATTTGGTCATTTTCCAACATTCTATAGACTCCAGATCATTTCCTGTGGGTTGGAGGGGAGCTAATGTAACACCACTTTTTAAAAAAGGAGGGAGAGAGAAAACAGGGAATTATAGACCAGTTACCCTGACATCGGTAGTGGGGAAAATGTTGGAATCAATTATTAACGATGTAATAGCAGCGCATTTGGAAAGCAGTGACAGGATCGGTCCAAGTCAGAATGGATTTATGAAAGGGAAATCCTGCTTGACAAATCTTCTCGAATTTTTTGAGGATGTAGCTGGTAGAGTGGACAAGGGTGAGCCAATGGATGTGGTATATTTGGACTTTCAAAAGGCTTTGACAAGGCCCCATACAAGGGATTAGTGTGCAAAATTAAAGCACATTGTATTGGGGGTAATGTATTGACATGGATAGAGAACTGGTTGGCAGACAGGAAGCAAAGTGTAGGAATAAACTGGTCCTTTTCAGAATGGCAGGCAGTGACTAGTGGGGTACCGCAAGGTTCAGTGCTGGGATCCCAGCTATTTACAACATACATTAATGATTTAGATGAAAGAATTGAATGTAATATCTCCAAGTTTGCAGATGACACTAAGCTGGGTGGCTGTGTGAGCTGTGAGGAGGATGCTAAGAGGCTGCAGAGTGATTGGACAGGTTAGGTGAGTGGGAAAATGCATGGCAGATGCAATATAATATAAATAAATGTGAGGTTATCCACTTTGGTGGCAAAAACAGGAAGTCAGAATATTATCTGAATGGTGACAGATTAGGAAAAGGGGAGGTGCAACGAGACCTGGATGTCATGGTACATCAGTCATTGAAAGTGGGCATGCAGGTACAGCAGGCAGTGAAGAAGGCAAATGGCATGTTGACCTTCATCGTGAGAGGATTTGAGTGTAGGAGCAGGGAGGTCTTACTGCAGTTATACAGGGCCTTGGAGAGGCCACACCTTGAATATTATGTACAGTTTTGGTCTCCTAATCTGAGGAAGGTCATTCTTGCTATTGAGGGAGTGCAGCGAAGATTCACCAGATTGATTCCCGGGATGGCAGGACTGATATATGAAGAAAGACTGGATCGACTAGACTTATATTCACTGGAATTTAGAAGAATGAGAGGGAATCTCATAGAAACATGACGGGATTGGACAGGTTAGATGCAGGAAGAATGTTCCCGATGTTGGGGAAGTCCAGAACCAGGTCACAGTCTAAAGGTAAGGGGTAAGCCATTTAGGACCGAGATGAGGAGAAACTTCTTCACTCAGAGAATTGTGAATCTGTGACTTCTCTACTACAGAAAGTTGTTGAGGCCAGTTTGTTAGATATATTCAAAAGGGAGTTAGCTGTGGCCCTTGTGGCTAAAGAAATCAAGGGGTATGGAGAGAAAGCAGGAATGGGGTACGAAAGTTGCAAAAGTGATCAGCCATGATCATATTGAATGGTGGTGCAGGCTCGAAGGGCCGAATGGCCTTCTCCTGCACATATTTTCTATGTTTCTATGTTTCTATGTTTCAATGAAGGACCTGATTTTCCAGGTCCAGAACTATATCTTGAAGGGTGGAAGATGCCTGTGCGTGGATTTTTTTAACCTGTGGTGGCCGTTGCATACCAGCCACCACACGTGCTTGACAGAGCTAGGTCTTTGTTCAGTCGCAAGGATTAACTAAGATGACTGGAACCCATTTAGAAGGACAAGAGCAGCAGGCACATGGGAACATCACCACCTCCACGTTCCCCTCCAAGTCACACACCATCCTGACTTGGAAATATGTCGGCCCCTCGTAAAAATCCTGGAACTCCCTCTCGAACAGCACTGTGGGAGTACCTTCACTACACGGACTGCAGCGGCTCAGGAAGGCGGCTCACCACCACCTACTCAACGGGCAATTAGGGATTGGCAATAAATACTGGCCTTGTCAGCGACGCCCACATTCCAGGAATGAATAAAACCTAATTATGCAGCTAGATCTGTTGGAAAGATCTTTGGGGTTTCGCTCCTTTTCATCATAACAGGCAGTCCCTCGGAATCGAGGAAGACTTGCTTCCACTCTAAAAATGAGTCCTTAGGTGACTGAACAGACCAGTACAGGAATTACAGTCTCTGTCGCAGGTGGGACAGACAGTCGTTGAAGGAAAGGGTGGGTGGGGAGTCTGGTTTGCCGCACGCTCCTTCTGCTGCCTGCACTTGATTTCTGCATGCTCTAGGCGTCGAGACTCGAGGTGCTCAGCGCCCTCCCGGGTGCACTTCATTCACTTAGGGCGGTCTTTGGCCAGGGACTCCAGGTGTCAATGGGGATGTTGCACTTTATCGAGGAGGCTTTGAGGGTATCCTTGAAACATTTCCTCCGCCAACCTTGGGCTTGCTTGCCGTGTCGGAGTTCCGAGTAGAGCACCTGCTTAGGGAGTATTGTGTCGGGCATGCAGATAATGTGGCCATTTTAAGATGATAGTGTACAGATTGAGCGTCCGAAATCCGGAAATCGCGGGACCGAGGCCGTTCCAGATTCGGTGTTTTTTCGGATTTTGGAATGTCTTTGACTGGGCCGAGGTAGGCGGGTTTGGGCAGCTGAGGTAAGGGGACGAGGTCAGTCCGCCCAATTAAGGAGTGGGGGGGGCGGCGGGGGAGGCGAGATCGGGCTACTGAGGGGCCGGAGTGAAATCACGGTGAAGTCAGTCCAGGGCAAGGTCGGGCCGCCGAGGCGGGGGAGTCCGGATTTCGGAACATTTTCCGGTTTCCGGATGACCCCGCCACGGATCGGCCCGGCGTCCGGATTCCAGAACATTACGAATTTTGGAACTCTGAATTTCGGACGCTCAACCTGTACTCACATTTTCCAACTACAAGTTGCAGTGGCAACATGTGACCTGCTGCAGTATGGGCATGGCAGGCAAGCAGGTAAAGAGCGAGAAGGTCATCTGAGCTGAACGACGTGTCCTGCATACTTGAATCATTGTGGGTGGAGATTCGAGATAGTAAGGGGAAAAAGTCACTGGTGGATGTAGTTTATAGACCCCCAAATAATAACTTCATGGTGGGGAGGGCAATAATCAAGGGAATAATGGAGGCATGTGAAAAAGGAATGGCAGTAATCATGGGGGATTTTAACCTACATATCGATTGGTCAAATCAAATTGCACGGGGTAGCCTGGAGGAGGAATTCATACAATGCATACGGGATTGTTTCTTAGAACAGTATGTTACAGAACCTTCAAGGGAGCAAGCTATCTTAGATCTGGTCCTGTGTAATGAGACAGGAATAATAAACAATCTCCCAGTAAAAGATCCTCTCGGAATGAGTGATCACAGTATGGTTGAATTTGTAATACAAATTGAGGATGAGGAAGTAGTGTCTCAAACGAGCGTACTATGCTTAAACAAAGGGGACAACAGTGGGATGAGGGCAGAGTTGGCTAAAGTAGACTGGAAACACAGACTAAACTGTGGCACAATTGAGGAACAGTGGAGGACATTTAAGGAGCTCTTTCATAGTGCTCAACAAAAATATATTCCAGTGAAAAAGAAGGGCGGTAAGAGAAGGGATAACCAGCCGTGGATAACCAAGGAAATAAAGGAGATATCAAATTAAAAACCAATGCGTTTAAGGTGGCCAAGGTTAGTGGGAAAATAGAAGAGTGGGAAAATTTTAAACGACAGCAAAGAATGACTAAAAAAGCAATAAAGAAAGGAAAGATAGATTACGAAGGTAAACTTGCGCAAAACATAAAAACGGATAGTAAAAGCTTTTACAGATATATAAAACGGAAAAAAGTGTGACTAAAGTAAATGTTGGTCCCTTAGAAGATGAGAAGGGGGATTTAATAATGGGAAATGTGGAAATGGCTGAGACCTTAAACAATTATTTTGCTTCGGTCTTCACATTGGAAGACACAAAAACCATGCCAAAAATTGCTGGTCACAGGAATGTGGGAAGGGAGGATCTTGAGACAATCACTATCACTAGCGGGGTAGTGCTGGACAGGCTAATGGGACTCAAGGTAGACAAGTCCCCTGGTTCTGATGAAATGCATCCCAGGGTATTAAAAGAGATGGCGGAAGTTATAGCAGATGCATTCGTTATAATCTACCAAAATTCTCTGGACTCTGGGGAGGTACCAGCGGATTGGAAAGCAGCTAATGTAACGCCTCTGTTTAAAAAAGGGGGCAGACAAAAGGCAGGTAACTATCGGCCGGTTAATTTAACATCTGTAGTGGGGAAAATGATTGAAACTATCATTAAGGAAGAAATAGCGGGACATCTAGATAGGAATAGTGCAATCAAGCAGACGCAGCATGGATTCATGAAGGGGAAATCATGTTTAACTAAATTACTGGAATTCTTTGAGGATATAACGAGCATGGTGAAAGAGGTGTACCGATGGATGTGGTGTATTTAGATTTTCAAAAGGCATTCGATAAGGTGCCACACAAAAGGTTACTGCAGAAGATAAAGGTACGTGGAGTCAGAGGAAATGTATTAGCTTTGATAGAGAATTGGCTGGCGAACAGAAAGCAAAGAGTCGGGATAAATGGGTCCTTTTCGGGTTGGAAATTGGTGGTTAGTGGTATGCCACAGGGATCGGTGCTGGGACATAGATGACCTGGAAGAGGGGACAGAGTGTCGTGTCACAAAATTTGCAGATGACACAAAGATTAGTGGGAAAGCGGGTTGTGTAGAGGACACAGAGAGGCTGCAAAGAGATTTAGATAGATTAAGCGAATGGGCAAAGGTTTGGCAGATGGAATACAATGTCAGAAAGTGTGAGGTCATTCACCTTGGGAAAAAACACAGTAAAAGGGAATATTATTTGAATGGGGAGAAATTACAACATGCTGCGGTGCAGAGGGACCATGGGGTCCTTGTGCATGAATCCCAAAAAGTTAGTTTGCAGGTGCAGCAGGTAATCAGGAAGGTGAATGGAATGCTGGCCTTCATTGTGAGAGGGATGGAGTACAAAAGCAGGGAGGTCCTTCTGCAACTGTATAGGGCATTGGTGAGGCCGCACCTGGAGTACTGCGTGCAGTTTTGGTCACCTTACTTAAGGAAGGATATACTAGCTTTGGAGGGGATACAGAGATGATTCACTAGGCTGATTCCGGAGATGAGGGGGTTACCTTATGATGATAGATTGAGTAGACTGGGTCTTTACTCATTGGAGTTCAGAAGGATGAGGGGTGATCTTATAGAAACATTTAAAATAATGAAAGGGATTTACAAGATAGAGGCAGAGAGGTTGTTTCCACTGGTCGGAAGACTAGAACTAGGGGGCACAGCCTCAAAATACGGGGGAGCCAATTTAAAACCGAGTTGAGAAGGAATTTCTTCTCCCAGAGGGTTGTGAATCTGTGGAATTCTCTGCCCAAGGAAGCAGTTGAGGCTAGCTCATTGAATGTATTCAAATCACAGATTGATAGATTTTTAACCAATAAGGGAATTAAGGGTTACGGGCAGTGGGCGGGTAAGTGGAGCTGAGTCCACGCCCAGATCAGCCATGATCTTGTTAAATGGTGGAGCAGGCTCGAGGGGCTAGATGGCCTACTCCTGTTCCTAATTCTTATGTTCTTATGTTCTTATATTATACTTAGCCCATTGACTTGGTTCGAGATAATGATGGATAGGCTGACTTTTCTCCGATTTATAAAACTTTCTCTGAATTGGAGCCAAGTTGTCTGGGTTCACAGATCATTGGCACAGAGTGCCACCTCCTCTCACGCGTTCTGGGCACTAACCTCCTGCGCGGATTGTGCCATGCCGTGCCAAGCAAGGCAGATGGCCCTTACTTCACTTAAGCCAGCATCATCTGCTGAATCACACAATCCTGGTGCCATATCGTGTTGTGCTGGAGAAGTGCGGGTAACTTTTTGGCCCCCAGAATGTTTATTTTGTTTAATTTATTCATTCACAGGATGTGAGCTACACTGACAATGTGAGGTGCGGTGCCTGGAACTGAAGGCAGTACTCCAGACAAGGGAGTACACAAAAATTGGTTCTTTTGCTTCTGTTTCTGTAATGTTCTATTTCAACGTGTATTATTTCTTGGCACTGACTAGGCTCAAGTGATAGTCCCACTCCAAGGTTGGAATCCCGTAATGTGGGACTATTGCGGGAAACAAGCACTCTCCTCTCTGGATCGACTCGGCTTATATTCACTGGAATTTAGAAGAATGAGAGGAGATCTCATAGAAACATAGAAAATTCTGACAGGATTGGACATGTTAGATGCAGGAAGAATGTTCCCGATGTTGGGGAAGTCCAGAACCAGGGGTCACAGTCTAAGGATAAGGGATAAGACCGAGATGAGGAGAAACTTTTCCACCCAGAGAATTGTGAACCTGTGGAGTTCTCTGCCACAGAAAGTTGTTGAGTCCAGTTCGTTGGATATATTCAAAAGGGAGTTAGATGTGGCCCTTACGGCTAAAGGGATAAGGGGGAATGGAGAGAAAGCAGGAATTGGGTACTGAAGTTGCATGATCAGCCATGATCATACTGAATGATGGTGCAGGCTCGAAGGGCTGAATGGCCTACTCCTGCACCTATTTTCTATGTTTCATTTGTTACTCTGAGCTACGTCACGGCAAGCGAGTCCCAGGAGGGCAGAGAGAACACTTCAAGGACACCCTCCAGGCCTCTTTGAAAAAATTTAACATCCCCACCGACTCTTGGGAATCCCTGGTCTAAGACCGCTCAAAATGGAGGCGAAGCATGCAAGAAGGCACCAAACACTTTGAGTCTCTACGCCGGGAGCACACGGAGGAGCGTACGACAGCCCAACCACCCCACCCACCCGTCTCTCCAACCACCTGTGAGACTGTAGGTACCGCATCGGACTCATCAGTCACCTTCGGACTCATTTTCAGTGCAAAACCAAGTCATCCTCGACTCCGGGGGTCTCCTCTGTACGTGGACATGGACGTGGACAATGCTGGCAAGCCATATATATTGATTACCCCATGGGAGGTGGTGATAGTGTGAGTGTTCAAATAGCAATTGTTTTCACAACTGCAAGTATGGGATTACAGTCACGTGTTGACCAAATCAGGTTGGAGTGGCGGGTTTCAATCCAGTTGGGTTTTTACAATGAAATGCTGCCGTCCCACCAATGACCAGATCTATTTCATTCAATTTCCTAACTTGCCACGGTGGGATCTGAATTCACAACCTCTACCTCTGGCTGAAAGAGCACTGTATTATTTGCTGGTGATGCATTAGACTGAGGTGCCATCGAGTGGAAATGAAAGATCCCACTTTTTAAAGAGGAGCAGGGAGTTTTTTTTAACATTCATTCGCGGGATGTGGGCGTCACTGGCAAGACCAGCATTTATTGCCCATCCATAATTGCCCTCGAGAAGGTGGTGGTGAGCTGCCTTCTTGAACCGCTGCAGTCCACATAGCAGTGAACTCTGAGGCTGAACTCCAGGATATAGTCGATGTATAGTCGAGACAAATGAAAACATGGGCCTTACGCTAAACATCCGTAAGACAAAGGTCCTCCACTTGTCCTTGCCACACAGCACTGCCCCCCAATCATCAAGATCCACGGCGCGACCCTCGACAACGTGGACCATTTCCCATAACTCGGGAGCCTCTTGTCAACAAAAGCAGACATTGATGTCGAGATTCAACACCGCCTCCAGTGCGCCAGTGCAGCCTTCGGCCACCTGAGGGTTCAAAGACCAGGCCCTCAAATCTACCACCAAGCTCATGGTCTACAGAGCTGTAGTAATACCCATGCCTCCTGTACGGCTCAGAGGCATGGACGATGTATCGAAGAAACCTCAAGTCGCTGGAGATATATCACCAATGATGTCGCCGCAAGATCCTGCAAATCCCCTGGGAGGACAGGCGCACCAACATCAGTGTCCTCGTCCAGGCTAACATCCCCAGCATTGAAACACTGACCACACTCGATCAGCTTCGCTGGGCAGGCCACATAGTTCGCATGCCAGACACGAGATTCCCAAAACAAGTGATCTATGCAGAGCTCCTTCACGGCAAATGAGTCAAAGGTGGGCAGCGGAAACGTTACAAGGACACCCTCAAAGCCCCCCTGATAAAGTGCGACATCATCACTGACATCTGGGAGTCCCTGGTCAAAGACCGCCCTAGGTGGAGAAAGTTCATCCTGGAGGGCATTGAACACTTCGAGTCTCAACGCCGAGAGCGTGCAGAGGTCAAGCGCGGGTACCCCCTTCCTGCTTTCTCGCCATGACCCTTTATCCCCCGAGTAGTAAGGACTTCATCTAACTCCCTTTTGAATATATTTAGTGAATTGGCCTCAACTACTTTCTGTGGTAGAGAATTCCACAGGTTCACCACTCTCTGGGTGAAGAAGTTTCTCCTCATCTCGGTCCTAAATGGCTTACCCCTTATCCTCAGACTGTGACCCCTGGTTCTGGACTTCCCCAACATTGGGAACATTCTTCCTGCATCTAACCTGTCTAAACCCGTCAGAATTTTAAACGTTTCTATGAGGTCCCCTCTCATTCTTCTGAACTCCAGTGAATACAAGCCCAGTTGATCCAGTCTTTCTTGATAGGTCAGTCCCACCATCCCGGGAATCAGTCTGGTGAATCTTCGCTGCACTCCCTCAATAGCAAGAATGTCCTTCCTCAAGTTAGGAGACCAAAACTGGACACAATACTCCAGGTGTGGCCTCACCAAGGCCCTGTACAACTGTAGCAACACCTCCCTGCCCCTGTACTCAAATCCCCTCGCTATGAAGGCCAACATGCCATTTGCTTTCTTAACCGCCTGCTGTATCTGCATGCCAACCTTCAATGACTGATGTACCATGACACTCAGGTCTCGTTGAACCTTCCCTTCTCCTAATCTGTCACCATTCAGATAATAGTCTGTCTCTCTGTTTTTACAACCAAAGTGGATAACCTCACATTTAACCACATTATACTTCATCTGCCATGCGTTTGCCCACTCACCTAACCTATCCAAGTCACTCTGCAGCCTCATAGCATCCTCCTCGCAGCTCACACTGCCACCCAACTTAGTGTCATCTGCAAATTTGGAGATACTACATTTAATCCCCTTGTCTAAATCATTAATGTACAATGTAAACAGCTGGGGCCCCAGCACAGAATCTTGCGGTACCCCACTAGTCACTGCCTGCCATTCTGAAAAGTACCCATTCACTCCTACTCTTTGCTTCCTGTCTGACAACCAGTTCTCAATCCACGTCAGCACACTACCCCCAATCCCATGTGCTTTAACTTTGCACATTAATCTCTTGTGTGGGACCTTGTCGAAAGCGTTCTGAAAGTCCAAATATACCACATCAACTGGTTCTCATTTGTCCACTTTACTGGAAACATCCTCAAAAAATTCCAGAAGATTTGTCAAGCATGATTTCCCTTTCACAAATCCATGCTAACTTGGACCTATCATGTCACCATTTTCCAAATGCGCTGCTATGACATCCTTAATAATTGATTCCATCATTTTACCCACTACTGAAGTCAGGCTGACCGGTCTATAATTCCCTGTTTTCTCTCTCACTCCTTTTTTAAAAAGTGGGGTTACATTGGCTACCCTCCACTCGATAGGAACTGATCCAGAGTCAATGGAATGTTGGAAAATGACTGTCAATGCATCCGCTATTTCCAAGGCCACCTCCTTAAGTATTCTGGGATGCAGTCCATCAGGCCCTGGGGATTTATCGGCCTTCAATCCCATCAATTTCCCCAACACAATTTCCCGACTAATAAAGATTTCCCTCAGTTCCTCCTCCTTACTAGACCCTCTGACCCCTTTTATATTCAGAAGGTTGTTTGTGTCCTCCTTAGTGAATACCGAACCAAAGTACTTGTTCAATTGGTCTGCCATTTCTTTGTTCCCCGTTATGACTTCCCCTGATTCTGACTGCAGGGGACCTACGTTTGTCTTTACTAACCTTTTTCTCTTTACATACCTATAGAAACTTTTGCAATCCGCCTTAATGTTCCCTGCAAGCTTCTTCTCGTACTCCATTTTCCCTGCCCTAATCAAACCCTTTGTCCTCCTCTGCTGAGTTCTATATTTCTCCCAGTCCCCGGGTTCGCTGCTATTTTTGGCCAATTTGTATGCCACTTCCTTGGCTTTAATACTATCCCTGATTTCCCTAGATAGCCACGGTTGAGCCACCTTCCCTTTTTTATTTTTACGCCAGACAGGAATGTACAATTGTTGTAGTTCATCCATGCGGTCTCTAAATGTCTGCCATTGCCCATCCACAGTCAACCCCTTAAGTATCATTCACCAATCTATCCTAGCCAATTCACGCCTCATACCTTCAAAGTTACCCTTTTTTAAGTTCTGGACCATGGTCTCTGAATTAACTGTTTCATTCTCCATCCTAATGCAGAATTCCACCATATTATGGTCAGTCTTCCCCAAGGGGCCTCGCACAATGAGATTGCTAATTAATCCTCTCTCATTACACAACAACCAGTCTAAGATGGCCTCCCCCCTAGTTGGTTCCTCGACACATTGGTCTAGAAAACCATCCCTTATGCACTCCAGGAAATCCTCCTCCACCGTATTGCTTCCAGTTTGGCTAGCCCAATCTATGTGCATATTAAAGTCACCCATTATAACTGCTGCACCTTTATTGCATGCACCCCTAATTTCCTGTTTGATGTCCTCCCCAACATTACTACTACTGTTTGGAGGTCTGTACACAACTCCCACTAACGTTTTTTGCCCTTTGGTGTTCTGCAGCTCTACCCATATAGATTCCACATCATCCAAGCTAATGTCTTTCGTAACTATTGCATTAATCTCCTCTTTAACCAGCAATGCTACCCCACCTCCTTTTCCTTTTATTCTATCCTTCCTGAATGTTGAATACCCCTGGATGTTGAGTTCCCAGCCCTGATCATCCTGGAGCCACGTCTCCATAATCCCAATCACATCATATTTGTTAACATCTATTTGCACAGTTAATTCATCCACCTTATTGCTTTTTACTTTACTTTAGCCACTCTTTTCCTTTTTATGTGCCTGTAGAAACTTTTACTAGCTGTTTTTATATTTCGTGCTAGTTTACTTTCATAATCTATTTTCCTCTTTTTATTATTTTTTTAGTTGTTCTTTGTGGCTTTTAAACGTTTCCCAATCCTCTGGCCTCCCACTAGTCTTAGCCACATTGTTGGCCCTTGTTTTCACTTTGATACCATCCCTTATTTCCTTAGTTAGCCACGGATGGTTATCCCTTCTCTTACAGCCTTTCCTTCTCATTGGGATATATTTTTGTTGCGAGTTATGAAATATCTCCTTAAATGTCTGCCACTGCTCATCAACTGTCCCATACTTTAATCTATTTTCCCAGTCCACTTAAGCCAACTCTGCCTTCATACCTTTGTAGTCTCCTTTATTTAAGCTTCGTACATTGGTTCGATGTCCAACTTTCTAACCCTCCAACTGAATTTGAAATTCAACCATGTTTTGGTCACTCATACCTAGAGGATCCTTTGCTAGGAGAATGTTTATTAATCCTGTCTCATTACACAGTACCAGATCTAAGATAGCCTGCTCCCTGGTTGGTTCCGCAACGTACTGTTCAAGGAAACTATCCCGGATGCACTCTATGAACTCTCCCTCAAGGCTACCCTGGCCAATTTGCTTTGTCCAATCAATGTGAAGGTTAAAATCTCCCATGATTGTTGCCATTCCTTTTTTACAAGCCTCCAATATTTCTTGATTTATACTCTGTCCAACAGTGTAGCTACTGTTAGGGGGCCTATAGACCACACCCACCAGCGACTTTGTCTCCTTATTGTTCCTTATCTCCACCTGAACTGATTCAACATCTTGATCTTCTGAGCCAATATCGCTTCTCACTAACACACTGATCTCATCCTTTATTAACAATGGTACCCCACCTCCGAATTGTTCATCCGAATTGTCAAATACCCCTGAACATTTAGTTCCAAGCCTTGGTCGCCTTGCAACCACGTCTCTGTAATGACTATCAGAACATACCTACTTGTATCTATTTGTGCCGTCAACTCATCCATTTTGTTAAGAATGCTACGTGCATTCAGATAAAGAACTGTTAAATTTGTTTTTTTACCATTTTTCTCTGCTTTGACCCCACTTTCTGATTCACCTTTATGTTTATACATTCTGTCCCTCCGTTAGGCTCTGGTTTTCATTCCCCCAGTGCTACCCTGCTCTAGTGCTTTCTCCTTATTCTTTGACTTTTAACATTTTCGCTCACCTGAATCTTCCCCCGCACGAATTAGTTTAAAGCCCTCTCTACAGCCTAAATTATTTGATTCTCCAGGACCCTAGTCCCAACACGGTCTATGTGGAGCCCGTCGGAGCGGAACAGCTCCCTCTTACCCCAGTACTGGTGCCAGTGTCCCACAAACCAAAACCCATTTCTCCCACATCAATCTTTGAGCCACGTGTTTAACTCTCTGATCATATTTACCCTATACAAATTTACTTGGGAGTCGGGTAGTAATCCAGAGATTATTACCGTTGTGGTTCTGCTTTTTAATTTGGCCCTTAGCTGCTCATACTCCCTCTGCAGGACCTCTTTCTTTGTCCTACCTATGTCATTGGTACCCACGTGGACCACGACAACTGGATCTTCCCCCTCCCATTCCAAGTTCCTCTCCAGCCCAGAGGAGATGTCCTGAACCCTGGCACCGGGCAGGCAACACAGCCTTTGGGACTCATGCTCTCGGCTGCAGAGAACAGTATCTATCCCCCTAACTATACTGTCCCCTATCACTACAACATTTATTTTTACTTCCCCCCTGCCCCCCTCCCCACTTGAATGGCCCCCTGTACCACGGTGCTGTGGTCAGTTTTCTCATCCTCCCTGCAGTCTCTGTTCTCATCACAGGGAGTAAAAGCCACGAAGCTGTTGGACAAGAGCAAGGGCCGAGGCTCCTCCATCACTACCCGCTAGGTCCCCCATACCTGCCTCGCTTGTAGTCACACCCTCCCATCCCTAATGGACCAAATTTGAATTAGTTAATCTAAGGGGTGTGACTGCCTCCTGGAACACAGCGTCCAGGTAACTCTCCCCCTCCCTGATGTGTCGCAGTGTCTGCAGCTCGGACTCTAGCTCATCAACACGGAGCCGAAGTTCTTCGAGCTGCAGACACATGCTGCAGATGTGGTCACTGTGGACCTCAATGGGGTCACCAGCTCCCACATGTTGCAGCAGCAGAAACACATCGCCCATCCTGCCATCTTTCATGTATTTAGTTAATTAAGTTTTCAAGTTTGTTTGCAGTCTCTTCCTGTGCCTTGTTTCAAGAAAAATAGGTGTATCTTACAGGTGGGGCTTTCCGGTTGGTGATGGAGATTTGGTCAGTGGGGGTTTGGGTTGGGGGTGGGGGGGGTTGCGGGCAGGTCACCTTGCCAGCTCCTTCTGGGCACACCTACGCTCGGTTGCCCAACCAGCATTCCAGAGCCATGAAAACCTTTATTAGCCGAGGTATAGAATACAAGAGCAGGGAGGTTATGCTTGAACTGTCTAAAACACTAGTTAGGCCACAGCTCGAGCACTGCGTGCAGTTCTGGTCACCGCATTACAGGAAATATGTGATTGCAATAAAGAGGGTCCATATGAGATTTACGAGGATGTGGTCAGGACTGGAGAATATTAGCTGTGAGGAAAGATTGGATAGGCTGGGGTTGTTTTCTTTGGAGCAGAGAAGGCTGAGGGCAGACTTGATTGAAGTGCACAAAATTATGAGGGGCCTAGATAGTGCGGATAGGACAGATCTATCTCCCTTAGCAGAGGGGTCAATAACCAGGGGGCATAGGTTTAAAGTAATTGGTAGGAAGTTTAGAGGGGATTTGAGGGGAAATGTCTTCCCCAGAGGGTGGTGGGGGTCTGGAACTTACTACCTGAAAGGGTGGTAGAGGCAGAAGCCCTCACCACATTTAAAAAGTGTTTGGATGTGCACTTAAAGTGCCGTAACCTCGGGCTACGGACCAAGAGCTGTAAAGTGGGATTCGGCTGGATAGCTGTTTGTCGGCCGGCTCGGCCACGATGGGCCGAATGGCCTCCTTCCCGTGCTGTAAATTTCTATGATTCTACGAAAACTGGGACCAGCCACTCCGAACTCACTGCCATCGCTCCAGCTGGTCGTGTCGTCTCTACAGGAGCAGGTCAGGCACTGCCCCCACAGGATAGTCTGTGGGGCAATATTAAACGTGGAAAAGACATAGCCATCTGGCTCTCTGGCCCTTTCTCTTGGCCCATGCACCCAGAGAACACACAGTTCTCGGATGCAGGGGATGGGAGGAAATTTAGCTTAATTAATTCTCACTCGCCCATCTGTTCCTGCAAATTCTGATCCAATCTGTCTCCTGTTTAAGCCAAACCAGCTTCATTATCTTTTCTCACTTTGTCGGCATCTCATTCGGTCAGCACAAGGCTTTTGCATGAAGCCTTCACTGCCAGCAGCAAAAGTAAACTATCATTCCATTTGTAGGGAGCCTCTTTGAACCTAGAGAGAAAAGAATATTGTGCCTTTTCACAACATCGGGATGTCCCAAAGCACCTTACAGCCAATGAAGTTCTTTTGGAGTGCAGTCCCTGTTGTAATGTAGGAAACACGGCAGCCAATATGCGCACAGCAAGCTCCCACAAACAGCAATGTGACAATGACAGGTTTTAACGATGTTGGTTGAGGGGTGAAATCCCCTGCTCTTCTTCCAAATAGAGCCATAGGACCTTTTACATAAGAACACAATAGGAGCGGGAGTAGGCCATGGGCCTGCTCCGCCATTCAATAAGATCATGGCTGATCTTCGGCCTCAACTCCACTTTCCCGTCCTGTTCCCTTATCTCTTGATTCCCTAAGTGCCCAAAATAATCTAACGATCTCAGCCTTGAATATACTCAACGACTCAGCATCCACAGCCTTTTGGGTAGAGAATTCATAAGAATATAAGAAATAGGAGCAGGAGTAGGCCATACGGCCCCTTGAGCCTGCTCTGCCATTTAACACGATCATGGCTGATCCGATCATGGGCTCAGGTCCGCTTCCCTGACCGCTCTCCAGACTTGTCCAGCTGAGAGAGCAGACGGGGCCTCGGTTCAACGTCTCATCCAAAAGACGGCACCTCCGACAGTGCAGCACTCCCTCAGCACTGCACTGGAGTGTCAGCCTAGATTTTGTGCTGACGTCTCGGTAGTGGGACTTGAGCCCATGACCTCCAGACTCAGAGAGTGCTACCAACAGAGAGAAAAGGAAATTACACTCACCTGTTGATGGTTCAGTCTGCTCATCACTCATGCAGTCTAGGTAATATATTTTATCTGTTTTCTATATAACTAGAATACTTTACAAGTAACAGCAATATAATAAATAGAATCATGGAATCCTAGGTCCCGAATTTGATGAAGGCCCCCGCCCGCCCAAGTGCCGCCCAAAGTGCCGCCGATGGCCGCCGAGGTCCCTGCCGCTTCTTTGGGCGGGGTTTTCATCACCGAGGTCCCTCGAAGGTCGGCGGGCGGCAAATCTGCGACGTACGCCGCCAATCTGGGCGGCAGCGGGCGGGGAGGTCTCATTCTCGGTGGCAGAGGCGCTTGTCGCCCAAGTGCCGCCGAGGATGGAGTCGGGCCCACGGAGGGTTGAAGACCTGAAAAAAAAATCAGCAGGGGAAAAAAAATCCATCGGAAGACCTTCAGGGAATACCGTTGAGGTAAGTCGCTGTGAAATGTTGTTTTTTTAAAGTTTACTAACCTTTTTTTCAGGATATTCCTACCCATCATCGGAGACAGACCAGCCTCCAGCCAGCAGTCCACCCTCGTTCTGGCGCCGACTCCCGCCCGCATGAATACGGCATCGCGGCAGGCGGGAGTCCACTTATGCCACTCGGCTGTCCGCTGACATCAGCGGGCGCTTCCCGGCAGTTCTCCCCTCCCGCCCGCTCCAGGCCAAATGGAAAGTGTCACTGGGCGGAACCCGAAGAGGAATGTCGACGGCAGTGGGCGGTGAGTCCATCAAATTCGGGCCTATAGAATGGTCACAGCACAGAAGGAGGCCATTCGGCCTATCGAGCCCGTGCCGGCTCTCTGCAAGAGCACTTCAGCCAGTCCCACTCCCCCACCCTTTCACCGTAGCCCAGCAAATGGTTTTCCTTCAGGTACTTTTCCAACTCCCTTTTCAAAGCCCCGATTATGTCTGCCTCCACCACCCTTTCAGGCAGTGCATTCCAGATCCTAACCACTCGCTGCGTAAAAACGTTTTTCCTCATGTCGCCTTTGGTTCTTCTGCCAATCACCTTAAATCTGAGTCCTCTGGTTCTCGACCCTTCCGCCAATGGGAACAGTTTCTCTCCACCTACTCTGTCCAGACCCCTCCTGATTTTGAGCATCGCTGTCACATCTCCTCTCAATCTTACATAAGAACATAAGAAATAGGAGCAGGAGTAGGCCATTTGGCCCCTCGAGTCTGCCCCGCCATTTAGTAAGATCATGGCTGATCTTCTCTGCTCTCAGGAGAACAACCCCAGCTTTTCCAGCCTATCCACAACTGAAGTCCTTCATCCCTGGAACCATTCTCGTAAATCTTTTCCGCACCCTCTCTATGGCCTTCGCAACCTTCTTTACCTCTCCATTCGTGGGGCCAACTGTTCCATGGTGGGCTGCCCCGACCTGTGTGAGAACACCACCGCAGGTCGGGGCTATATATAGAGCTGGAGCACCGGGCCCTGGAACATTGTGGGCGAAGGTGCGGCGAATGAGGGTACGGGGCCCAGAAGAGCCGAGGGCCCAGTGGCAGCACGGGCCAGCCCACACTGCGATATGTTATAGCAGAGCTGGTCTCCAGTCGCCCTTGTCACTGGATAAAGGCCGAGCTCTGTTGAGCCCGTGTGCTGGCTGGTGTGCAACGGTCCCACACAGGCATGTTCCCCCCCCTCAATTGGAGTTCAGGACTGGAACAGCGGGTCCTTCATTGAAACATCTGTGAACTCATGTGAAGCAAGTCATCCTCGCTCGAGGGACGGCCTATGATGGTTGTGATTTATTTATCTTAGCTTACTGCCAGCCATGCATTGTGAATATGTCACACAAATTGTGCTGTAGTGTGTTCCCTTCCTGCCCCTGATTCCGAATCCCTCTGGGAACAATCAGCACTGTGCTTATTGAAACATCCTTCCTGTCATGTGATGCAACCTCCCAACAGAGCCTGTCACTCACACAGAATACAGTAAGATGATTCATGTTATTAAAATTGAAGGACAGAGTATGCACGTTGCACAAAATTCACGATGAAAGGAATTGGCCGATTAACTATGTTGGGTTGGGTGCCTGATGTCCTTCGCACGCCTACACGTGTGTTATTCATTATCAATGCTGGCTTCAAGAGGTTCAGGCAAGTGGATCAGGAGGCCACCCTTTTCCCTCTGGAGACGCAGATCTGTATCTGGCCTGTACTGATGAGATGAAAGCGTTTCCTCTCTGCGGGATTGAAGCATTGTGAGGGGAAGATGTGACGCTTACGATAGGAGTCTCGCTTTAGCTTTTCGAAGCATGTTCCTGTCGAGCTCAAGGGGACATCGTTAGCTGCGTGATTGATAACGGATCGATGCTGTTGCCAATTATTGTGGCATTTTCTCGCTGACTTAAATGTCAGGCTTTGAATGATCCCTCGGAGCAGAGAGGTCTAAGAGGCGATTTTGAAAGAGGTGTTCAAAATCATGACGGGTTTTGATGGAATTAATAAAGAGAAACTGTTTTCAGTGGCAGCAGGGTCGGTAACCACAGGGCACAGATTTAAGATAATTGCAAAAGAAGCAGAGGCAACATGTGAATTTGTTTTTTGTCCAGCGGGTTGTTGTGATCTGGAACGCGCTGCCTGAAAGGACAGTGGAAGCAGATTCAATAGTAACTTTCAAAAGGGAATAGGGTAGATAATTGAAGGAGAAAACATTCACAGGGCAATGGAGAAAGCGCAATGCTGTGCAATTAATTGGATCGATTTTGCAAAGAGCTGGCACAGGTATGATGGTCTGAATGGCCTCCTTCTGTGCCATATCATTCTACAATTTGGGGGAATCTAGAACTAGGGGGCACAGTTTCAGAATAAGGGGTCACATTTAAAACTGAGATGAGGAGGAATTTCTTCTCTCAGGGGGTCATGAATCTTTGGCATTCGCTACCCCAGAGAGCTGTGGAGGCTGGGTCATTGAATATATTTAAGGTGGAGATAGACAGATTTTTGGATGATAAGGGAGTAAGAGGTCAAGGGGAACGGATGGGGAAGTGGTGTTGAGGCCAGGATCAGGTTAGCCATGATCTTATTGAATGGCGGAGCAGGCTCGAGGGGCCGTATGGCCTACTCCTGCTCCTATTTCTTATGTAATTTATATAGCGCCTTTCACAACATCGTAAAGCGCTTTACAGTCAATGAAATATTTTTGAGGTGCGGTCACTGTTTTAATGTGGGAAACACAGCAACTAATTTGCGCATAGCAAGCTCCCACAAACAACAAAGAGATAAAAATTACCAGATAATCTGTTTTTGGTGATGTTGGTTGAGGGATAAATATTGGCTAAATACCAGGGAGAACTCTTCAGCTCTTCTTCGAGTACTGTCATTGGCTCTTTTACATTGAAACATAGAAACATAGAAAATAGGTGCAGGAGTAGGCCATCTGGCCCTTTGAGCCTGCACCATCATTCAATAAGATCATGGCTGATCATTCCTTCAGTACCCCGTTCCTGCTTTCTCTCCATATGCCTTGATCCCTTTAGCCATAAGGGCCATATCTATCTCCCTCTTCAGTATATCCAATGAACTGGCCTCAACAACTCTCTGCGGCAGGGAATTCCACAGGTTAACAACTCTCTGAGTTAAGAAGTTTCTCCTCATCTCAGTCCTAAATAGCCTACCCCTTATCCTAAGACTATGTCCCCTGGTTCTGGACTTCCCCAACATCGGGAAAATTCTTCTAGCTTCTAACCTGTCCAGTCCTGTCAGAATTTTATATGCTATAAGATCCCCTCTCATCATTCTAAACTCCAGTGAATAAAGACCCAGTCGATCCAGTCTCTCCTCATATGTCAGTCTCTCCTCATATGTCATCCAGTAACAGAACCGCCCCACCACCCTCTGGGTGAAAAAAAATTCTCCTCAATTCCCCTCTAATCCTTCGACCAATTACTTTAAATCTATGCCCCCTGGTTGTTGACCCCTCTGCTATCCACGCTATCCGAGCCCCTCATAATTTTATACACCTCAATTAGGTCTCAAGTCAGCCTCCTATGTTCCAAAGAAAACAAATTCCAGTTCTGTCCAATCTTTCCTCATAGCTGAACCGCCCTGAGGAATGCACGAAAAATGAAGCTTCACAAGACTTTTGTTGTGTTTTGCAAGCTTGTCTGACAGCCGATGGTGGGATTGGCAGACACTCCGCCGTCTGTTGGTTTAGCCGACATAAGGAGTCAGATTGCAATCTGTTGTGTGTGGAATTAGCAAACAGCCCAGGCTTCAGCAGGCCACATATGGCACTGCTTGGAGGATGTAGACCAACGGAAGGGTTGCTCACAGTGCCTTAGGCAAGGTGAGGACTCTGGTCCACCTTTGACCCCACTTCATCGTGACTTCAGTGCATCAGCATCAGTGGTATTTGACGCGTTAAATGGTCGCTCGGTTTATTTTACTGTTCCCCCATTTTAACTGATGTAATCAATGCTTTAGTCACTCTGCAGCGACTGGGTGAAACTTGTGCCAAATTAACTGTTTAAAAAAAAATGTGAGTTTGAGAAACATAGAAACATAGAAAATAGGTGCAGGAGTAGGCCACTCAGCCCTTCACGCCTGCACCACCATTCAATATGATCATGGCTGATCATGCAACTTCAGTACCCCATTCCTGCTTTCTCTCCATACCCCTTGATCCCTTTAGCCGTAAGGGCCACATCTAACTCCCTTTTGAATATATCGAACGATCTGGCCTCAACAACTTTCTGTGGTAGGGAATTCCACAGGTTCACAATTCTCTGAGTGAAGAAGTTTCTCTTCATCTCAGTCCTAGTGGCTTGCCCCTTAACCTTAAACTGTGACCCCTGGTTCTGGACTTCCCCAACAGCGGGAACATTCTTCCTGCATCTAACCTGTTCAATCCCATCAGAATTTTATATGTTTCTATGAGATCCCCTCTCATTCTTCTAAATTCCATTGAATATAAGCCTGGTCGATCCAGTCTTTCTTCATATGTCAGTCCTGTCATCCCGGGAATCAGTCTGGTGAACCTTCGCTGCACTCCCTCAATAGCAAGAATGTCCTTCCTCAGATTAGGAGATCAAAACTGTACATAATATTCAAGGTGAGGCCTCACCAAGGCCCTATACAACTGTAGTAAGACCTCTCTGCTCCTATACTCAAATCCTCTCACTATGAAGGCCAACATGTCATTTGCCTTCTTCGCCGCCTGCTGTACCTGTATGCCAACTTTCAATGACTGATGTACCATGACACCCAGGTCTCGTTGAGGGATAAATATTGGCCCCAGGACACCTGGGACAACTCCCCTGATCTTCTTAGAAATTGTGCCAAGGGATGTTTTACATCCACCTAGGAGAGCAGACGGGGCCTCGATTTTAGCGTCTCATCCGAAAGACGGTTCTTCTGATAGTGCAGCACTCCCTCAGCACTGCACTGGAGTATCAGAATTGATTTTTGTGCTCGGGTCCCTGGAGTGGGACTTGACCCCATGATCTTCTGATTCAGAGGCGAGAGTGCTACCCACTGAGCCACAGCAGAGGAAATTAGTGCTCACCATTGTTAAGGATTAATTTGCATAGCAACTTCCGGCGCACACACATATGTAGTTAAATGCTGAAATCCGGAAGTTGCTTCCCGATTTAATCATAAGTACTGCAGGGAATCGAATACTGCCAGGGTAATCTCCTGGACTAGTTTTGATCACCTGAATGGGTCGAAGAGGAATTTTTCCAGATTTTTTTCTCCCTAAATGGGCCTGGGTTTTTATCTGATTTTTGCCTCTCTCAGGAAATCACATGGCTCCGATTGGGGTGGAGTGTAGAATGTTTCAGTATAAGGGGTGTCGAGGTTGTGTGGGACAGACTGGTTGGGCTGGGTGCTCTTTGCCTTTCCGCCATTGTTCATTGGTTTATATGTAACCTGCAGGGTTGCTGACCGAGGGCCGTGCGGCTCTTTGTTAGGCTGGCGCAGACACGATGGGTCGAAATGGCCTCCTTCTGCACTGTAAATTTCTATGTTTCTATGTTTCTATTTTCCCTGCTTCTCCAGAGGCTTCGCTACACTGGTATCTCGCCGAGAGATTTGGCATTCAAACTCACAACGGGAGTGAAGTCGCAGTTCGTAGTCACTCGACGCCCACTAAACGTGTCAGAAAACGTCAGGGCTGGTGCATTCAGGTGTAAGTGGACATTTGGAAAAGCAAAATTAGGTCAGGCAGAGTCAGCATGGATTAATGAAGGGGAAGTCATGTTTGACAAATTTGCTGGATTTCTTTGAGGATGTAACGAACAGGGTGGATAAAGGGGTATCAGTGGATGTGGTATATTTGGACTTCCAGAAAGCATTTGATAAGGTGCCACATAAAAAGTTACTGCACAAGATAAAAGTTCATGGAGTTGGGGGGAATATATTAGCATAATAGAGGATTGGCTAACTATCAGAGAACAGAGAGTCGGGATAAATGGTTCATTCTCTGGTTGGCAACCAGTAACTAGTGGGGTGCCGCAGGGAACAGTGCTGGGATCCCAACTATTTACAATCTATATTAACGACTTGGAAGAAGGAACTGAGTGTAACGTAGCCAAGTTTGCTGACGACACAAAGATGGGAGGAAAAGCAGTGTATGAGGAGAACACAAAAAATCTGCAAAAGGACATAGACAGGCTCAGTGAGTGGGCAAAAAATTGGCAGATGGAGTATAATGTTGGAAAGGGTGAGGTCATGCACTTTGGCAGAAAAAAAATCAAAGAGCTAGTTATTATTTAAATGGAGAAAGATTGCAAAGTGCTGCAGTACAGTGGGACCTGGGGGTACTTGTACATGAAACACAAAAGGATAGTATTCAGGTAGAGCAAGTGATCAAGAAATCCAATGGTATCTTGGCCTTTATTCAAAGGGGATGGAGTATAAAAGCAGGGAAGTCTTGCTACAGCTATATAAGCTTTTGGCGAGGCCACATCTGGAATACTGCGTGCAGTTTTGGTTTCCATATTTATGAAAGGATATATTGGCTTTGGAGGTAGTTCAGACAAGGTTCACTAGGTTGATTCTGGGGATGAGGGGGTTGACTTATGAGGAAAGATTGAGTAGATTGGGCCTCTACTCATTGGAGTTCAGAAGAATGAGAGGTGATCTTATCGAAACGTATAAGATTGTGAGGGAGCTTGACAAGGTGGATGCAGAGAGGATGTTTCCACTGATGGGGGAGACTCGAACTAGATGGCACGATTTTAGAATAAGGGTCCGCCCATTTAAAACAGAGAAGAGGAGAAATTTCTTCTCTCAGAGGGTTGTAAATCTGTGGAATTCACTGCCTCAGAGAGCTGTGGAAGCTGGGACATTGAATAAATTTAAGACAGAAATGGACAGTTTCTTAAATGATAAGGGGTTACGGGGACCGGGCGGGGAAGTGGAGTTGAGTCCATGATCAGATCAGCCATGATCTTATTGAATGGCGGAGCAGGCTCGAGGGGCCATATGGCCTACTCCTGCTCCTATTTCTTATGTTCTTATGTTCTTATGTTTAATGACGTGTAAAGCAACGTTCCCTCTGTGTGGCCAGGGATCACATGCATCGAGCTTGCCGGCTTTTCAATCTAACAACTGCGCTTGCGCATTAATTTAAACGGACCCCTGTAGCCCCGTAAAAGGGCCGCACAGCGGCTGAAATAAAATTAGAGGAAGTGTTGGTGGTGAGTCTGAATTACTGCCCAACAGCCTCTGCTGCTCCCCCGCTTCGGGCAGAAAGGCAATTCTAGGCCAGAATGATCTCCTGGACTAGTTTCAATCACCTAGATGGGATATGGTGGAATTTCCCAGATTTTTTTTCCCCCAAATTGGCCTGGGTTTTTGATCTGATATTTTGCCTCTCCCAGGAGATCACATGGTTTTGGGTGGGGTGGAGTGTGTATGTCGTCCCGCTCACCCATCACCCCTGTGCTTGCTGACCGACATTGGCTCTCGGTTAAGCAACGCCTCAGTTTGAAAATTCTCAGCCTTATTTTCAAATCCCTCCATGACCTCGCCCCCTGCCTATCTCTGTAATCTCCTCCAGCCCCACAACCCTCCGAGATGTCTGCGCTCCGCTAATTCTACCCTCTTGGGCATACCTGATTATAATCGCTTAACTGTTGGTGGCCGTGCCTTCTGTTGCCTAGGCCCCAAGCTCAGGAACTCCCTCCCTAAACCTCTCCGCCTCTCGTTCCTCCTTCAAGACGCTCCTTAAAACCTACCTATTTGACCAAGCTTTTTTGAAATTGTTTTATCTCATAACACTCCTGTGAAGCACCTTGGGACGATTCACTACGTTAAAGGCGCTATATAAATACAAGTTGTTGTTGTTGTGATACACATGGTATCGCAATTGTGTGGGACAGGCTCAATGGACCAGAGGGTCTTTACCTGTCCGTCATTGTTCGTATGTTCGTACGTTGGTAAAGCAGCAGCTGGCCGGTGGGAGGGGACCAAAATTGGGTGGGCCGGTGGTGGGGGGGGGGGGGGGGGGCGCCTGTCGATAACAAGAGAAGGCTGCCATCAATAAGGTAACAGGGGCTGTCGGTTATTAAATGTGTGTGTTTGTGTATTGGGAGCCTGGTGATTTGAGCTTTGATCTGTTTATACTGCACATACTCTGGGATGTCATCAGCAGGCCGGGGCCATTAGAGGGAGCAGCGTGCGGCAGCATACCACTGCAGGGAGCAGCCCGTGCTGCTGCAGGAGGGCGACGGCTGATTGCAGTGCGGGCAGGTACAGCAGGAGTGGGGAGGTCGGGGCGAAGGAGCGGCAAGAGTTCGCAGAGGGATGTGACCGGGGCCCAGGAGAGGTGTGAGGTCGGGGCCCAGAAGAGGCGAGGGCTCAGGGGCAGCACGGGCCCAGCCCACATTGCGATATGTGTGCGCACTAGGTCCGTGCAGCAGAGCTGGTCTCCAGTCATCTTGGTTAACCCTTGCCACTGGACAAAGACCTAGCTCTGTCAAGCCCATGTGGTGGCTGGTGTGCTACGGTCACCACACGTTCAAAAAATCCACGGACAGGATGTAGTTCGGTATCCGGAATATTAGGTCCTTCATTGAAACACCTGTGTGCCCATCCCTTGGCGTGGAAGTAAGTCACCCTCGTTTCGAGGGACTGCCTATGATGATGATGAACGGAGGAAGAAATGGGGCGGCTTCTTTTTTACCTACTTCCCTCCCTCCACCCCGCCCGCTCCTTTCCCGCTGATCAAGCAGAGTTAAATTCCCTCTTTCATCTTCCGATTCAACCCTCTCCCTCGCAATGTTTTAATTTGCACCTCTCTCATTTAAAACCCGCAACCCCCTCCACCAAAAGAAAGACCTACATTTATATAGTGCCTGTCCCCATCTCAGGACATCCCAAAGTGCTTTACAGCCAATGAGCTACCTTTTGGAGTGTAGTCACTGTTGTAATGTGGGAAACGCGGCAGCCAATTTGTGCACAGCAAGCTCCCACAAACAGCAATGTGATAACGACCAAATAATCTGTTTCAAGGATAAATATTGTCCAGGACAACGGGGATAAATCTCCCCCTGCTCTTCTTCAAAATGGTGCCGTGGGCTCTTTTACATCCACCTGAGAGTGCAGACAGGGCCTTGGTTTACTGTCTCATCTGAAAGACAGCACCTCCGACAGTGCACCTCCGACTCCCTCAGCAATGCACTGGGAGTGTCGTCCTAGATTTTGTGCTTATATCCTGCAGTGTGACGATGAACTCTTGACCTGCCTGCCAACTGAGCCACGGCTGATACAAAGGGTCGCGGGCAGGTGCATGGGAACACCTCCAGCTTCCCCTCCAAGTCGCACATCATCCCGACTTGGACATGTACCTTCATTCCTTCACCGTCAAAATCATGGACCTCCTCCCTAACAGCACTGTGGGAGTACCTTCACCACACGGACTGCAGCGGTTCGAGAATGCAGCTCACCACCACCTTCCCAAGGGGCAATTAGGGATGGGCAATAAATGCCGGCCTTGCCAGCGACGCTCACATCCTGAGAATGAATTATTTTAAAGTGCCGAGATATACATTGTTGGTTCAGCTCAAGTTGTCGAAGCATGATTCAAATTGCGGAAAACTCCAGCTTCTATTCAAATTATAGACCGGTCAGCCTGACATCGGTAGTGGGTAAAATTATTGAATCAATTCTTAAAGATGTCATAGCAGCGCATTTGGCAAGAGGTGACATGATAGGTCTAAGTCAGCATGGATTTGTGAAAGGGAAATCATGCTTGACAAATCTTCTGGAATTTTTGAAGGATGTTTCCAGTTGAGTGCACAAGGGAGAACCCGTTGATGTGGTGTATTTGGACTTTCAGAAGGCTTTCGACAAGTTCCCACACAAGAGATTAATGTGCAAAGTTAAAGCACAAGGGATTGGGGTAGTGTGCTGATATGGATTGAGAACTGGTTGTCAGACAGGAAGCAAAGAGTAGGAGTAAATGGGTACTTTTCAAAATGGCAGGCAGTGACTAGTGGGGTACCAGAAGGTTCTGTGCTGGGGCCCCAGCTGTTTACACTGTACATTAATGATTTCGACGAAGGGATTAAATGTAGTATCTCCAAATTTATGGCTGACACTAAGTTGGGTGGCAGTGTGAGCTGCGAGGAGGATGCTATGAGGCTGCAGAGTGACTTGGATAGGTTAGGTGAGTGGGCAACTGCATGCCAGATGAAGTATAATGTGGATAAATGTGAGGTTATCCACTTTGGTTGTAAAAACAGAGAGACAGACTATTATCTGAATGGTGACAGATTAGGAAAAGGGGAGGTGCATCGAGACCTGGGTGTCATGGTACAGCAGTCATTGAAGGTTGGCAAGCAGGTACAGCAAGCGGTTAAGAAGGTAAATGGCATGTTGGCCTTCATAGCGAGGGGATTTGAATACAGGGGCAGGGAGGTGTTGCTCCAGTTGTACAGGGCCTTGGTGAGGCTACACCTGGAGTATTGTGTGCAGTTTTGGTCTCCTTATTTGAGGAAGGGCATTCTTGCTTTTGTGGGAGTGCAGCGAAGGTTCACCAGACTGATTCCCGGGATGGCAGGACTGACATATCAAGAAAGACTGGATCAACTGGGCTTGTATTCACTGGAGTTCAGAAGAATGAGAGGGGATCTCATAGAAATGTTGAAAATTCTGACGGGTTAAGACAGGTTAGAGGCAAGAAGAATCTTCCCAATGTTGGGGAAGTCCAGAACCAGTGGTCACAGTCTAAGGATAAGGTGTAAGCCATTTAGGACCAAGATGAGGAGAAACTTCTTCACCCAGAGAGTGGTGAACCTGTAGAATTCTCTACCACAGAAAGTTGTTGAGGCCAATTCACTAAATATATTCAAAAAGGAGTTAGATGTAGTCCTTACTACTAGGGGGATCAAGGGGTATGGCGAGAAAGCAGGAATGGGGTACTGAAGTTGCATATTCAGCCATGAACTCATTGAATAGCGGTGCAGGCTCGAAGGGCCAAATGGCCTCCTCCTGCACCTATTTTATATGTTTCTATGTTTCTATATTTTTATTCCAGATTCCCGCTTCTGCAGTATTTTGCTTTTGTGTAAATTTTGATGAACCTTTATAAAACACTGGTTTGGCCTCAACTGGAGTACCTTCACCACACCTTCACCACACCTTCACCTTCACCCTACCAGTGCCGCTGCGACATCACCACTGACACCCGGGAGACCCTGGCCGCAGACCACCCGAGGTGGAGAAGGTCCATCCGGGAGGGCATTGAGCTCTTTGAGTCTTGACGCAAGGTACATGAAGAGGCCAGGCGCAGGCAGCGGAAGGAGCACGCGGCAAATCAGCCCCTCCGACCCCTTCCCCCGAATGTCTGTCCCACCTGTAACAGGGTCTGTGGCTCTCGTATCGGACTGTTCAGCCATCAAAGAACTCACTTTGGGAGTGGAAGCAAGTCCTCCTCGATTCTGAGGGACTGCCTATGATGATAATGATGTCCAGCGACGCAAATATCCCAGGAACAAATAACAAACAGGTCATCAGACCACAATGGTATTTATCTTTGTATACTGAAGGGCATTGGGAGGAGGCACCGATCATAATTTCACAAAAAATCTTTGGAAACAGGAATTCTACGGCTCAGTGGGCAGCATTCTTGTGTCTGAGTCAGAAGGGTGTGGTTTCGAGCTCCACTCCAGAGACTTGAGCACCTAAACTAGGCTGACACACCCAGTGCAGTACTGAGGGAGCACTATACTGTTAGAGGTGTCATCTTTCGGATGAGACGTTAAACCGAGGCTCCGTCTGCTCTCTCAGGTGGATGTTAAAAGTCCTGTGGAAGATCGTTGAAGGTGGCGGGGCAGGTTGAGAAAGCAGTTAAAAAGGCTTACGGAATTCTGGGCTTCAGGAAAAGAGGTTTAGAGTAACAAAGCATGCAGATTATGATGAACATGTATAAAACACTACTTCAGCCTCAGCTGGAGTAATGTGTCCAATTCTGGGCACCGCACTTTAGGAAAGATGTGAAGGCCTTCGAGATAGTGTAGAACAGATTGACGAGAATAATTCCAGGGATGAGGGACTTCAGTTGTGTGGATAGGCTGGAGAAGCTGGGGTTGTTGTCCTTGGAACAGAGAAGGTTGAGAGGAGATTTGATCAAGGTGTTCAAAATCATGAGGGATCTGGACAGAGTACATAGAGAGAAACTTTTCCCATTGACGGAAGGGTCGAGAACCAAGGACACAGATTTAAGGTGATTGGCAGAAGAACCAAAGGCGACATGTGGAAAACGTTTTTATGTAACGAGTGGTTAAGATCTGGAATGCACTGCCTGAAAGGGTGGTGGAGGCAGACTCAATCATGGCTTTCAAAAGAGAGTTGGCTGAGTACGTGAAGGAAAAAAATTTGCAAGGCTACGGGGAAAGGGCGGGGGAGTGAGACTGGCTGAGGTGCTCTTGCAGAGAGCCGGCACTTGCTCGACGGGCCGAATGACCTCCTTCTGTGCAGTAACATTCTATGATTCTATGATCTTAATTTGTAAGTTATTAACTCAACAACTTGTGGAGAAAAACAAAAGCATGATGGTGAAATTGATGCAAGTCCTAAGCAAATTGTAACAATATTGGAGACAGGTAGGGACACTTTCACAGTTCCAACATTTCCATGAAGTAAGTTGGAGGTAGGGATCAGGTAGTGGTTAAATGTTTCTGCACTATGAGTAGACATTGCGTCGTTATTATAATCATCAAGTAACATATTAGAGTGTAAAGTAATCACAGGTATTAAGCAAACCACTCAATTACAAAATTATCTCATTAAACCAACAATTAGGATGTTGTGGACATTAACTTAGAGCGAGTGATGATATTGATGAGTTGCTGGGAATAATTCCATTCGGCTAAATGGCACACAGAAGAAAATATGTAGAAATAAGACTTTAATTGCTTCATTGTGCTTCCTGTTCAGTCGCAAATCTGCGCCATTAATGTCACAAGTGGGATTCCAACGCATTAAAGAACTCGAGGACTAATTTTAATTGTGCGCTATATTATAATTACAGATGAGTTCAAGATTTTTAAGCAATGTTCGCTTTGACAAACCGACTGCAATATATGTTGAAACCTTTAAATCCCACTTCACCACAGTGTCTAAACCCCAAATGTACTTCGTTGGCTGTAAAGTGCTTTGAGACATCCGGTGGTCGTGAAAGGCGCTACAGAAACATAATTCCTTCTTTCCTTCTTTAAAGGGAAGCTTAATCGATATCTGTTGAGAAACTGGACTGGAGGTTGCAGGGAAGTCAACATCACTGATCGATTTTTTTCTTGAAGTACTCGGGGAAGTAAGGGATAGATTATTCCCCATTCATAATCAATGGGAATAACATCTAGCGACTAGTATTCCTTTAAGTAGGTGATCCACAGGAGACAATGAGTGCAGAGTTCCATGATAGAATAATTGCACAGGAAATATCATCCCGAGCGGGTTACCGCCCACAATTGGGGTGCAGGGTAACCCCGCCCCCGCCCCAGAACTGTACACAGTGTTCCAGGTGTGGTCTCACCAAGGCCCTGTATAATTGTAACAAGACTTCCTTACTCTTGCGCAACAATCCTTTTGTAATAAAGGCTAACATACCATTTTCATTTGTATTTAAATATACAAAATGATGTCGAATAAGATCGTGAAATAAATCCGGATTAACGCTTGCACTATCCACCAAAAAACTCCCTTATTTTTTCCCTTCCCCCCACTTTCTTTTTTTTCATTAGCCACGTGGCTCATATACCAGGGATCGATCCCACTGGACTGCAGTAAAACAATAAACAAGAATCACCCCCGCGCTTATTTTCGACGGAGCACAAACCCGAATTGACTGTGTGCCGACATAATATATTCAAAAAACATTAATGCAACACGATTTCCTTCTTCCCTACTCAATGATAGACCTTAAAAAAATAATAATTTTCCTTAAAAATCAAAATAAAAAAATATGTATATAAATCAAAAAACGTTTAAAAAAATTAAAAAAATATGTAAATACAATGAAGAATTTTTTGTTGATCAATAGTAATTAAAAGTTAAACCTTTCCAGTTAAACAGATAGACCTCACCGCGTTGTAGGGGACTGTGTCGCTCCCGGGGACAGTGGGACCTCCAGGCCAGTTGCCTTTCCCGGCCGCACACAAACTCCAAGCCGCAGACGTCCCACCCTGGCCGCTGAATCGGTCTTACCGCCCCTCAGAGGAAGCGGAGCGTAGTCCTGCGCACTCCGCTATCTCTTGGGGCGGGTCCAGCAGTCTAACGGGGCACTATTGGGTGTTTCAAAGCTCCTCCCCCTTCGCTGACAGGGGACGGGCCGCAGCGCTCTCCGCGAGGCCTCCGGTGGCCTCCACTTGGCTGCCAATGCAGCGTTGGAACGGGGTCTGCGGCCCAGCACCCAGACACGTACGCGCTCGGGGATAAGAATTGGCGACGGCCCGTGAGTCAGTCGGCAGAAAAGCAAAGATCACTAGCTCCTCTCCCCTTTATCCTCCGTCCCATGAGCGGTTGTCGGGCCCGGTGTAAAGGGGTCGGCGCACACAGCGACAGTGCTGCCTTGTTATTTACACATCGGCAAACACGCCTTTTGACCAATTTCCTTTTCTACTAATCCGAAGTAGTGTCTCCCCAGTGACTGCAGCAGGGTTGGTGGAAGGCTGCTGTGTGTCAGGGCCAGAGACTACAGATGGCCTTGCAGGGCGCCCTCGACCAGCTCTGGGCCTGGAAGGCCCGGCTGTAGATTGCACCACCTCAGGCTAGGCAGCAGCAGTCTAGGGAGCAGCTCAGGGCGAACGGAAGGGAACGGAACGAACACGGAAGAAACGGAAGAGAAGAGAATGACCAGAAGAGGGAACATCGAAGAGGAACAACTGGTCATGGAGCCAACGACCACAAACCTACACTCTTCAGTTACAGCAACTAACTGGACGGGTGGTTGTATGTCTTCAGCCAATTCTCTCAGAAGTCTTGTTCTGTAGTTTTCAGTTAGTTTTTGCATAATAAAATTGACAGTTGGGTTAAGGTGAAACTGCGTCACGTGTCGTCCTTTCCTGTAATTCCCGAGGTCTGTGAATCAAAGTAGAGTGTAAAACGAACACCCAACACGTACAAGTGTCTGGAACTTAAGTTAAACATCCGAGAGACAAGGGTTCTCTACCAACCTGCCCCCACCTCACAGTACTGCCTCCCCCGATCACTGGCAGTCCCTCGGAATCGAGGAAGACTTGCTTCCACTCTTAAAATGAGTCCGTAGGTGGCTGAACAGTCCAATACGTGAACCACAGTCTCTGTCACAGGTGGGACAGATAGTCGGTGAGGGAAAGGGAGGGTGGGACAGGTTTGCCGCACGCTCTTTCCGCTGCCTGCGCTTGATTTCTGCATGCTCTTGGCAATGAGACTTGAGGTGCTCAGTGCCCTCCCGGGTGCACTTCCGCCCCTTCAGGCGGACTTTGGCCAGCGACTCCCTGGTGTCGGTGGGGATGTTGCACTTTATCAGGGAGGCTTTGAGGGAGTCCTTGTAACATTTCCTCTGCCTACCTTTGGCTCGCTTGCTGTGAAGGAGTTCCAAGTAGAGCGCTTGCATTGGGACTCTTGTGTCAGGCATGCGAACAATGTGGCCTGCCCAGCGGAGCTAATCATGTGTGGTCAGTGCTTCAATGCTGGGGATGTTGGCTGGTCGAGGACAGTAAGGTTGGTGTGTCTGTCCTCCCAGGGCATTTGCAGGATCTTGCAGAGATATCGTTGGTGGTATTTCTCCAGCAACTTGAGGTGTCTACTGTACATGGTCCATGTCTCTGAGCCATACAGGAGGGTGGGTAATGTCAGCCGTGTCGACCATGAGCTTGGTGGCAGTTTTGAGTCACGTAATTTACCGAGATCCCACATATCCTGTTGCCCACCCCGTTATCAGGTTGCACTTCCAGCACATTACAGGCAATGTTCCCTTTAAGCTGTGTGATCGCACAGCGCTCTGCACCTCCCTAGCAGCGGCTCAGTGACATTCCAATGGGAAACGCCGCCCTTTAGCACAGTGTTTCGAATGGGCCATGCAGCCTCTTACAGGGAGCATTGGTTACAGGGCAAACACCTTTGATCATAAGAACATAAGAAATAGGAGCAGGAGTAGGCCATTTGGCTCCTCGAGCCTGCTCCGCCATTTAATACAAAATTAAATTTGAGCTGAAGGATGAGTGGAAAAGTGTAAACAACAGGACACGCTGCATGATGCCCCACTCTCGGCTAATTTGGGCCATTAATAAATATTATGAACATTTTTCAGTTGATGCTCATATTGCTCATCTTCATAAATAGAGATGCAGTACAAAAGCAAGGAAGTTATGATGAAATAAAAACAGAGAATGCTGGAAATCTCATCGGGTCGGGCTGCTTCTGTGGAGAGATGCTAACTCTGTTTCTCTCTCCACAGATGCTGCCTGACCCGCTGAGATTTCCAGCATTTTCTGTTTTTATTCCAGATTCTCGCTTCCGCAGTATTTTGCTTTTGTCTAAGTTTTGATGAACCTTTATAAAACACTGGTTTGGCCTCAACTGGAGTACCTTCACCACACCTTCACCACACACCTTCACCTTCACCTTACCAGTGCCACTGCGACATCACCACTGACACCCGGGAGACCCTGGCCGCAGACTACCCGAGGTGGAGAAGGTCCATCCGGGAGGGCATTGAGCTCTTTCAGTCTTGACGCAAGGTGCATGAAGAGGCCAGGCGCAGGCAGCGGAAGGAGCACGCGGCAAATCAGCCCCTCCGACCCCTTCCCCCGAATGTCTGTCCCACCTGTAACAGGGTCTGTGGCTCTCGTATCGGACTGTTCAGCCATCAAAGACCTCACTTTGGGAGTGGAAGCAAGTCCTCCTCGATTCTGAGGGACTGCCTATGATGATAATGATGTCCAGCGACGCAAATATCCCAGGAACAAATAACAAACAGGTCATCAGACCACAATGGTATTTGTCTTTGTATACTGAAGGGCATTGGGAGGAGGCACTGATCATAATTTCACAAAAAATCTTTGGAAACAGGAACTCTACGGCTCAGTAGGCAGCACTCTTGCGTCTGAGTCAGAAGGGTGTGGTTTCGAGCTCCACTCCAGAGACTTGAACACCTAAACTAGGCTGACACACCCAGTGCAGTACTGAGGGAGCGCTATACTGTTAGAGGTGTCATCTTTCGGATGAGACGTTAAACTGAGGCTCCGTCTGCTCTCTCAGGTGGATGTTAAAAGTCCTGTGGAAGATCGTTGAAGGTGGCGGGGCAGGTTGAGAAAGCAGTTAAAAAGGCTTACGGAATTCTGGGCTTCAGGAAAAGAGGTTTAGAGTAACAAAGCATGCAGATTATGATGAACATGTATAAAACACTACTTTGGCCTCAGCTGGAGTAATGTGTCCAATTCTGGGCACTGCACTTTAGGAAAGATGTGAAGGCCTTCGAGATAGTGTAGAACAGATTGACGAGAATAATTCCAGGGATGGGGGACGTGTTGTCCTTGGAGCAGAGAAGGTTGAGAGGAGATTTGATCGAGGTGTTCAAAATCATGAGGGGCCTGGACAGAGTAGACAGAGAGAAACTGTTCCCATTGGCGGAAGAGTCGAGAACCAGAGGACACAGACTTAAGGTGATTGGCAGAAGAACCAAAGGCGACATTTGGAAAAAACTTTTTATGCAACGAGTGGTTAGGATCTGGAATGCACGGCCTGAAAGGGTGGTGGAGGCAGACTCAATCATGGCTTTCAAAAGGGAGTTGGCACAGTATGTGAAGGAAAAAAATTTGCAAGGCTACGGGGAAAGGGCGGGGGAGTGAGACTGGCTGAGGTGCTCTTGCAGAGAGCCGGCACTTGCTCGACGGGCCGAATGACCTCCTTCTGTTCAGTAACATTCTATGATTCTATGATCTTAATTTGTAAGTTATTAACTCAACAATTTGTGGAGAAAAACAAAAGCATGATGGTGAAATTGATGCAAGTCCAAAGCAAATTGTAACAATATTGGAGACAGGTAGGGACACTTTCACAGTTCCAACATTTCCATGAAGTAAGTTGGAGGTAGGGATCAGGTAGTGGTTAAATGTTTCTGCACTATGAGTAGACATTGCGTCGTTATTATAATCATCAAGTAAGATATTAGAGTGTAAAGTAATCACAGGTATTAAGCAAACCACTCAATTACAAAATTATCCCATTAAACAAATAATTGGGATGTTGTGGACATTAACTTCGAGCTAGTGATGATATTGATGAGTTGCTGGGAAGAATTCCATTCGGTTAAATGGCACACAGAACAAAATATGTAGAAATAAGACTTTAATTGCTTCATTGTGCTTCCTGTTCAGTTGCAAATCTGCGCCATTAATGTCACAAGTGGGATTCCAACGCATTAAAGAACTCGAGGACTAATTTTAATTGTGCGCTATATTATAATTACAGATGAGTTTAAGATTTTTAAGCAATGTTCGCTTTGACAAACCGACTGCAATATATGATGAAACCTTTAAATCCCACTTCACCACAGTGGCTACACCCCAAATGTACTTCGTTGGCTGTAAAGTGCTTTGAGACATCCGGTGATCGTGAAAGGCGCTATAGAAACATAATTCCTTCTTTCCTTCTTTAAAGGGAAGCTCAATCGATATCTGTTGAGAAACTGGACTCGAGATTGCAGGGAAGTCAACATCCCTGATCGATTTTTTTCTCGAAGTACTCGAGGAAGTAAGGGATAGATTATTCACCCATTCATAATCAATGGGAATATCATCTAGCGACTGGTATTCCTTTAAGTAGGTGATCCACAGGAGACAATGAGTGCAGAGTTCCATGATAGAATAATTGCACAGGAAATCTCATCCCGAGCGGGTTACCGCCCACAATTGGGGTGCAGGGCAACCCCGCCCCCGCCCCAGAACTGTACACAGTGTTCCAGGTGTGGTCTCACCAAGGCCCTGTATAATTGTAACAAGACTTCCTTACTCTTGCGCAACAATCCTTTTGTAATAAAGGCTAACATACCATTTTCATTTGTATTTAAATATACAAAATGATGTCGAATAAGATCGTGAAATAAATCCGGATTAACGATTGCACTATCCACCAAAAAACTCCCTTCCTTTTTCCCTTCCCCCACTTTCTTTTTTCTCATTAGCCACGTGGCTCATATACCAGGGATCGATCCCACTGGACTGCAGTAAAGCAATAAACAAGAATCACCCCCGCGCTTATTTTCGACGCAACATAAACCCAAATTGACTGTGTGACGCCATATTATATTAAAAAAACATTAATACAACACGATTTCCTTCTTCCCTACTCATAGTTAGACCTTTAAAAAAAAAATGTTCATTAAAATAAAAATAAAAAAAATATATATAAAAATTAAAAATCGTTTAAAATAATAAAAAAAATATGTAAATACAATGAAGAATTTTTTTGTAGATCAATAGTAATTCAAAGTTAAACCTTTCCAGTTAAACAGATAGGCCTCGCCGCGTTGTAGGGGACTGCGTCGCTCCCGGGGACAGTGGAACCTCCAGGCCAGTTGCCTTTCCCGGCCGCACACAAACTCCAGCCCGCGGATGTCCCACCCTGGCCGCTGAATCGGTCTTACCACCCCTCAGAGGAAGCGGAGCGCAGTCCCGCGCACTCCGCTATCTCTTGGGGCGGGTCCAGCAGTGCTAACGGGGCACTATTGGGCGTTTCAAAGCTCCTCCCCCTTCGCTTACAGGGGACGGGCTGCTGCGCACTCCGCGAGGCCTCGGATATCCTCCACTGGGCCACCAATGCAGCATTGGACCGAGGTCTGCGGCCCAGCACCCAGACACGTCCGCGCTCGGGGATAAGAATTGGCGACGGCTCGAGAGTCAGTCGGCAGAACAGCAGAGATGGCGGCCCAGATCGCTGGCTCCTCTCCCCTTTATCCTCCGTCCCATGAGCGGTTGTTGGGCCCGGTGTTAAGAGGTCGGCGCACACAGCGACAATGCCACCAACGGTTGCGCGGCGGCCCGGGGTGCTACTAGCGAGGCACACTGCCACCATGGCAACACCTCCGCTAACGCCCGGGGCAATTTCCCGGGAGCCGGTAGCACCCCTCCCCGGGTGTTTCGTGCCGTGTTGCCACCCGTCGGCGGTGCTAGCAGGCGATGTAAAAAAGGGGCAGTTTCGACCCCTTGGTCTCCTTACCGAAGAAAAGACATAGGGCGGGAGAAATTGGGCTCCTTTGCACCTCCAGTTAGCGCCTTCTTAGAGAGAGAACGGGGCGCAGGTGGGCCACTGTACAGCAAAATTCTAAAAGGACAAAGAGTGTTAAAAAAAACAAGCCCGAAGGCTTTGTGTCTTAATGCAAGGAGTATCCACAATAAAGTGGATGAATTAACTGTGCAAATAGATGTTAACAAATATGATGTGATTGGGATTACAGAGACGCGGCTCCAGGATGATCAGGGCTGGGAACTCAACATCCAGGGGTATTCAACATTCAGGAAAGATAGAATAAAAGGAAAAGGAGGTGGGGTAGCATTGCTGGTTAAGGAGCAAATTAAGGCAATAGTTCGGAAGGACATTAGCTTGGATGATGTGGAATCTATATGGGTAGAGCTGCAGAATACCAAAGGACAAAAAACGTTAGTGGGAGTTGTGTACAGATCTCCAAACAGTAGTAGTGATGTTGGGGAGGGCATCAAACATGAAATTAGGGATGCGTGCAATAAAGGTGCAGCAGTTATAATGGGTGACTTTAATATGCACATAGATTGGGTTAACCAAACTGGAAGCAATACGGTAGAGGAGGATTTCCTGGAGTGCATAAGGGATGGTTTTTTAGACCAATATGTCGAGGAACCAACTAGGGGGGAGGCCATCTTAGACTGGGTGTTGTGTAATGAGAGAGGATTAATTAGCAATCTCGTTGTGCGAGGCCCCTTTGGGAAGAGTGACCATAATATGGTGGAATTCTGCATTTGGATGGAGAATGAAACAGTTAATTCAGAGACCATGGTCCAGAACTTAAAGAAGGGTAACTTTGAAGGTATGAGGCGTGAATTGGCTAGGATAGATTGGCGAATGATACTGAAGGGGTTGACTGTGGATGGGCAATGGCAGACATTTAGAGACCGCATGGATGAACTACAACAATTGTACATTCCTGTCTGTCGTAAAAATAAAAAAGGGAAGGTGGCTCAACCGTGGCTATCAAGGGAAATCAGGGATAGCATTAAAGCCAAGGAAGTGGCATACAAATTGGCCAGAAATAGCAGCGAACCCGGGGACTGGGAGAAATTTAGAACTCAGCAGAGGAGGACAAAGGGTTTGATTAGGGCAGGGAAAATGGAGTACGAGAAGAAGCTTGCAGGGATTGCAAAAGTTTCTATAGATATGTAAAGAGATCGTGACGTCATTGTTGTGTACAGCGCCCTGGTAGTGCCCCAGATGCTAAGTTCCCTTTCGTCCCCTGCTTGTGGGCCTAGCTTAACAACGACAGGTAGAGGAGGCGGCTTTCAGTCACATGTCAGCTGGAGGAGCGCTATTTAATGTCGCCAACATCCGGTTTAGTTTTAGTCGGCCGACAATGCTGCCTTGTTACTTTCACATCGACAAACAGGCCTTTTGGCCGATTTCCTTTTCTACTGCTCCTAAGTAGTGTCTCCCCAGTGACTGCAGCAGGGTTGGTGGAAGGCTGCTGCGTGTCAGGGCCAGAAACTACAGATGGCCTTGCAGGACACCCTCGACCAGCTCTGGGCCTGGAAGGCCCGGTTGTAGACTGCACCAGCTCAGGCTAGGCAGCAGCAGTCCTGTTCCACTGACCCACTGCCATTCCCCCGGGGCAGCACCTCAGCATCCCTTACAATCTGCTGGAGCACAGATTGGTGGCCTGCTGCGAAACCGTGAGATCCCTGGTGGACAGTGGCAGCAGTCAGAGCATTGTGTGGCATCCAGCTGAGACTGCATGAGAGCAGTCTGAGACTCGTTGCCACCAACCATTGTCTGCATGACTGCACTAAGGTGTTGCGTGGCTTCCGTAATGGAAGCTGCCACATCGCCCATGGCACGCGTCATGAGGGCTGGATCTAGCCGGTCTCTGTGGGAGTCCACCATCCTCTGCAAAGTGGAAATGATGGGCTCCATGGTGTGCGCAGAGCTCTGTGCAGTGTTGGAGGGACTCCTCCATGCTGCTTACCATTGCCGAGAGGCTCTCGGGCACCCCTTGCCATTGCAGCTGTCATGTCGGAGTGCATGGCCATCACCCTTCTTGTGAGCGCCTCCCCATCGAGGTCCTCATCTGAGTTCTGTGCAGCAGAAATCACACGCAATCACTCCCTCCAGGGAGCTGGCCCTCGAGAAACCCTTTCCCCTTGGCCTTGATGCAGCCCACTCCTCCTTGGTGCATCACCCAGTGGTGCAGACCCCTGCACTAAACTTGCCCCTAAAGCTCGCCAGTATCTGAAGTGGTGCCTGCGGATGAGAGATGCAGTGTCGCGATGCTTTGCTCATCCTCCTCTTCTCCTTCCTCACTCTCAGTAGGGGCTCAGGGACAGGCTGATCATCGGTTTGCTGGTTATCTGAAAGCATAAAGGCACAAGGCCCGCGTTACGATAAGGGCAGGGAAGCAGGAATGGAGCAAGGAATGCAGACGTTATCAGGAGCTGGAAAGTGATAAAGGCTTGTGGTGTGAGGGGGAAGTGGGATGAGAAAAAGAGAGGGGTTAAAGATACCGTTGTTGCCCCCAACGGGGTCGATGGCGCCAACGGCCACGGCACCCACCACCTGCTGCCCAATGAGTCGCAGCGCTTGCTCCTCAAGGTCTGAGAGTTGCTGGAGACGCGCATCACCCCCGCCTATCCTCTGCTGCTCCCCCTTAAACAAACAAATGCACGTGAGTCAGAGTCCAGTTATGTCGGAGAGGAATTTTCCCAGATTCTTTTCCTCCAATTGGCCTGGGTTGTTATCTGGTTTTTGCCTCTCCCAGGAGATCACATGGCTCCGGTTGGGATGGAGTGTCGAATGTTTCAGTGTGAGTGGTGTCGCAGTTGTGTGAGGCGGACTGGTTGGGCTGGGTGCTCTTTACCTTTCCGCCAATGTTCATTGTTCATAGGTTTATATGTAACCTTCAGGGCTGCTGACCGAGGGCCGTGTGGGTCTTTGTCGGCCGGCATGGGCAAGATGGGCCAAAATGGCCTCCTTCTGCGCTGTAAATTTCTATGTTTCTATTTGTTTGGGAGATATGCTTACGGTCGTTGAATAGCTGTGATTGTAGGCAAGGCCTGAGATGTGGATGTGAGTTTGAGTAGGTGCAGATGTTTGGAGGGAGAGTGATGGGGGTATGGTGCTTTGCCCAGTGTGCACAGACTGAGGTTCAGATGCTGGTTATCTAGGACCTGTTGAAACATGCAGTCACCTTGACCACCCGACTGAGGTCGCTGAATTTCTTCCAGCGCTGCATCAGGTTGTGTGACACCACACTACTGGCTGAGACCGCCTGGGTCACTTCCCTCCACATTGTCCTGAAGACCTGGGGCAATGGCCTCCTTCCAGTGGTCAGGAACAACAATGCCCTCCTTCGCTCCACTCCAGCCACCAATGCCGCGTCTGTGAAACGTCGCGCTCTCTCCCTGGGAGTGGGATCAGCCACTGCCATCAGGGGATTCAGTTGCTCGCACAGAGCCAGCAATGTTGAAAATGAGCATCTGCACCATGACACAACCTCCCCTTTAAGAGCTGGAAAGAGCCAATGTGCAGGATGAAAGGATCATTGCTGAATGCATTGCGCCTGAAATACATTATCGCCCCACTGAGGTCATTAGCGCTTGACTTAGTGCTCCATTTCCTTCTTAGGGTGCTAAGGAGCATCTTAAAGGAGGAGAGAGAGGCAGAGAGGCTCAGGGAGTAAATTCCAAAGCTTAGGGATGAGGTAACTGATGGCAAGGCCGCCGATGGTGGGGCGGTTAAAATTCGGGATGTCAATAGGCCAGATAAGGGTCCTTCGCTTGATGTAGAATCCTTTTGTGACATTGTTCTGCTCCAGAGCGTGGCTCACCATGTGCTAAATTCGCTCAGCAACTTGTGGCGCTAACAGGCAGTAAGGACCCTTCACAGTGCTGTTTAAAGGGCTCATCCACGACACACAGGCAAGTTGCTGAGTTGTCCTTTTAGGTGGCTGGTTAACATCGAGGTGTTTTTTTGTCTTATTTTCTGCCTGCCGGCGATTGATTTCAGATTTCTGGGGGTAACTTTTTGCTGGTGCTGGGTTACTTCTGCCTGCCTTCCAAATAGTTTCCCTGAAGCCACGGTGGGGGGGCCTGTGGGTTTATGGCTGGAGGACGAGGGGAAACAACCATGAGAATACCAGAGAGAGCAGGGGCAGCTGGGAGACAAAGCAGAAGGAAAGCATAGAAACATAGAAAATAGGTGCAAGAGTAGGCCATTCGGCCATTCGAGCCTGCACCACCATTCAATAATATCATGGCTGATCATTCACCTCAGTGCCCATTTCCTGCTTTCTCTCCATTCTCTTGATCCCTTTAGCCGTAAGGGCCATATCCAACTCTCTCTTGAATATATCCAATGAACTGGCATCAACAACTCTCTGCGAATTCCACAGGTTAACAACTCTCTGAGTGAAGAAGTTTCTCCTCATCTCGGTGCTAAATGGCCTACCCCTTATCTTTAGACTGTGTCCGCTGTTCTGGACTTCCCCAACATCGGGAATATTCTTCCTGCATCTAACCTGTCCAATCCCGTCAGAATTTTATATGTTTCTATGAGATCCCCTCTCATTCTTCTAAACTCCAGTGAATAAAGGCCCAGTTGATCCAGTCTCTCCTCATATGACAGTTCTGCCATCCCAGGAATCAGTCTGGTGAAACTTCGCTGCACTCCCTCAATAGCAAGAACATCCTTCCTCAGATTAGGAGACCAAAATTGAACACAATATTCCAGGTGAGGCCTCACTAAGGCCCTGTACAACTGCAGTAAGACCTCCCTGCTCCTATACTCAAATCCCATAGCTATGAAGGCCAACATACCATTTGTCTTCTTCACCGTCTGCTGTACCTGCATGCCAACTTTCAATGACTGATGTACCATGACTTCCCAGATCTCATTGCACCTCCCCATTTTCCTAATCTGCTGCCATTCAGATAATATTTTGCCTTTGTGTTTTTGTCACCAAAGTGGATAACCTCACATTTATCCACAGTATACTGCATCTGCCATGCATTTGCCCACTCACCTAACCTGTCCAAGTCACCCTGCAGCCTCTTAGCGTCCTCCTCACAGCTCACACCACCACCCAGCTTAGTGTCATCTGCAAACTTGGAGATATTACACTCAATTCCTTCATCTAAACCATGAATGTATATTGTAAATAGCTGGGGTCCTAGCACTGAGCCCTGTGGCACCCTACTAGTCACTGCCTGACATTCTGAAAAGGACCCATTTATCCCGACTCTCTGCTTCCTGTCTGCCAACTAGTTCTCTATCCACGTCAGTACATTACCCCCAATACCATGTGCTTTAATTTTGCACACCAGTCTCTCGTGTGGGACCTTGTCAAAAGCTTTTTGAAAGTCCAAATACACCTCATCCACTGGTTCTCCCTTGTCCACTCTACCAGTTACATCCTCAAAAATTCTAGCAGATTCATCATCATCATCATAGGCAGTTCCTTGGAATCAAGGAAGACATGCTTCCACTACTGAAGTGAGTTCTTTGGTGGCTGAACAGTCTAAGATGAGAGCCACAGACTCTGTCACAGGTGGGACAGACATTCGTCGAGGGAAGGGGTGGGTGGGACTGGTTTTCCGCACACTCCTTCCACTGCCTGCGCTTGATTTCTGCACACTCTCGGCGTTGAGACTCGAGGTGCTCAGCGCCCTCCCGGATGCACATCCTCCACTTAGGGCAGTCTTTAACCAGGGACTCCCAGGTGTCAGTGGGGATGTTGCACTTTATCAGGGAGGCTTTGAGGGTGTCCTTGTAACATTTCCTCTGCCCACCTTTGGCTTATTTGCCATGAAGGAGCTCCGCATAGAGCAATTGCTTCGGGAGTCTCGTGTCTGGCATGCGAACTTTGTGGCCTGCCCAGCGAAGCTGGTCGAGTGTGGTCAGTGCTTCAATGCTGGGGATGTTAGCCTGGACGAGGACACTGATGTTGGTGCGACTGACCTCACAGGGAATTTGCAGGATCTTGCGGAGACATCGTTAGTGATCTATCTCCAGTGATTTGAGGTGTCACCTGTACATCGTCCATGATCTGATCCATACAGGAGGTTGGGTATTACTACAGCGCTGTAGACCATGAGCTTGGTGGTAGATTTGAGGGCCTGGTCTTCGAGCAGTCTTTTCCTCAGATGGCCAAAGGCTGCACTGGCGCACTGGAGGCAGTGTTGAATCTCCGCATCAATGTCTGCCTTTGTTGATAAGAGGCTCCCGGGGTATGGGAAATGGTCCACATTGTCGAAGGCCATGCCGTGAATCTTGATGACTGGGGAGCAGTCCTGTGCGGCGAAGACAAGCTGGTGGAGGACCTTTGTCTTATGGATGTTAAGCGTAAGGCCCATGCCTCGGTGAATACCTCGACTTTACCCTGTAGTTCAGCCTCAAAATGTGCGCAGACCCACAGTTAGTCTTCAGGGAGCAAGTAACCTCCCGGAAATTCACTGAGAAACAATGTCTCAGGCAGCTGGTCTCCACCAAGGAGAAGATTATGAGGGGGCTTGACAAGGTGGACGCAGAGAGGATGTTTCCACTGGTAGGGGAGACTTGAACTAGAGGACACGATCTTAGAATAAGAGCCTGCCCATTTAAAACTGAGATGAGGAGGAATTTCTTCTCTCAGAGGGTTGTAAATCTGTGGAATTCGCTGCCTCAGAGATAGACAGAGATAGACAGTTTCTTAACCGATAAGGGCATAAGTAGTTTATGGGGAGCGGACAGGGAAGTGGACATGAGTCCATGAGCGGATCAGCCATGATCGTATTAAATGGCGGAGCAGGTTCAAAGGGCCGTATGGCCTACCCCTGCTGCTATTGTTTTACCGAGCTATGTCACTTGCTGCAGTGCACAACCTGAGCCTCGAAACAGGACATGGGCAGCACTGCCTGCTGCCATCATGGGCACCGTGGAATTTCTGCAACGGACTCCTTCCAGGCTGCAGCGGGTGACGTTGGTGACCCTCGGCTTGCATTCCGCCGTTGTAATCAGGGAGGTCACCGAGGCTCTCTACGCCAGCAGGAACAGGTACATCTCTTTTCCCCATGGACAAAGTGAGGTAGAACAAGAGAGCTCTGGGCATTGCCTGCATTGCAGAGTTCCCCAGGGCCCAAGGTGCCATAGAATGCATCCACCTTGTCTTGAGTGCTACCCATCAACGAAGGTGTTTACTGATGTGTAAGCACAGTCGATTGTAATTTTTTACAGGTTAGAATGGATCCCCCATACCCATTTTAAATTAGAACACATGTATAGACCCTTCTCACTGATAAAGTTATGAACCTGGATAGTTTTGGAACTAATTAACATAATTAGAAGAGTCGATCTATTCAAGATTTATGTTTATTCCACCCCACAGTCTGAGGCTCTTTTCATTGAATCATAGAATCATAGAAATTTACATTTCGGCCCATCATGTCCACGCCAGCCGACCAAGAGCTACCCAGCCTAATCCCAGCTTCCAGCTCTTGGTGCGTAGCCCTGTAGGTTTCAGCACGTTAAGTGCACATCCAGGTACTTTTTTAATGTGGTGAGGGTTTCTGTCTCTACCACCCTTTCAGGCAGTGAGTTCCAGACCCCCACCACCCTCTGGGGGTAGAAATTTCCCCTCAAACCCCCTCTAAACCTTCTCCCAATTACTTAAAATCTATGCCCCCTGGTTGGTGACCCCATAAGAACATAAGAAATAGGAGCAGGAGTAGGCCATACGGCTCTCGAGCCCGCTCCGCTATTCATTAAGATCATGGCTGATCCGATCATGGACTCAGCTCCACTTCCCTGCCCGCTCCCCATCACCCTTTACTCCCTTATCACTCAAAAATCTGTCTATCTCCACCTTAAATATATTCAATGACCCAGCCTCCACAGCTCTCTGGCGCAGAGAATTCCATAAATTTAAAACCCTCTGAGAGAAGAAATTTCTCCTCATCTCTGTTTTAACTGGGCAGCCCCTTATTCTAAGACTATGTCCCCTAGTTTTAGTTTCCCCCTATGATTGGAAGTATCCTCTCTACATCCACCTTGTCGAGCCCCTTCATTATATTATTAGTTTCAATAAGATCACCTCTCATTCTTCTAAACTCAAATGAGTATAGACCCAATCTACTCAACCTATCTTCATAAGTCAACCCCCTCATCTCTGGAATCAGCATAGTGAACCTTCTCTGAACTGCCTCCAATGCAAGCATAACCTTCCTTAAATACGGAGACCAAAAACTGAATGGTCCTTCCGAGCCACTCTATCTAGGTCCCTCATAATTTTATACACCTCAATCAAGTCTCCCCTCAGCCTCCTCTGTTTCAAAGAAAACAGACCCAGCATCTCCAATCTTTCCTCATAGCCAAAATTCTCCAGTCCAGGCAACATTCTTGTAAATCTCCTCTGCATCCTTTCCAGTGCAATCACATCTTTCCTGTAATGTGGTGACCAGAACTGCACACAGTACTCCAACTGCAGCCTAACCAGTGTTTTATACAGTTCAAGCATAACCCCCCTGCTCTTGTGTCTCTTGCCTCGACTACTAAAAGCAAGTATTCCATATGTCTTCTTAACCACCTTATCTACTTGGCCTGCTACCTTCAGGGATCTGTGGACCTGCACTCCAAGGTCCCTTTGTTACTCTACACTTTTCAGTGCCGTACCATTTAACGTGTATTCCCTTGCCTTGTTAGCCCTCCCCAAATGCATTACCTCACACTTATTCGGATTGAATTCCATTTGTCATTGTTCTGCCCACCTGACCAGTACTTTGATATCTTCCTGCAGTCCGCAGCTTTCTTCTTCATTATCAACCACACAGCCTATTTTAGTGTCATCTGCAAACTGCTTAATCAAAACCCCAACATTCAAGTCCAAGACATTGATATATACCACAACAAGCAAGGACCCCAGCACTGAGCCCTGTGGAACCCCACTGGAAACAGCCTTCCAGTCACAAAAACACCCGTCAAACAATACCCATTGCTTCCTGCCTCTGAACCAATTTTGAATCCAACTTGTCACTTTGCCCTGGATCCCATGGGCTTTTATTTTCGTGACCAGTCTGCCATGTGGGACCTCATCAAAAGCTTTGCTGAAATTCATATACACTACATCATACACACTGTCCTTTTCTCTTAGAAAAAAAAAGACTGAGAGATGACCTGATCGAGGTCAAGTAATTATGAAGGGGTATGATAGACTAGACATCGAGAAGCTGTTTACACTTGTGAGGGTGTCCAAAACTAGGGGCCATAAACATAAGAGAGTCACTAATAACAACAACAACTTGTATTTATATAGCGCCTTTAACAAAGTGAAACTCCCAAGATGTTTCACAGGAGTATTATGAGATTTTTTTTAATTGACACCGTGTCACATAAGGAGAAATTTGGGCAGGTGACCAAAAGCTTGTTCAAAGAGGTAGGTTTTAAGAAGCATCTTGAAGGAGGAAAGAGAGGTAGAGAGACGGAAAGGTTTAGGCAGGGAGTTCCAGAGCTTGGGGCCTATGGAACAGAAGATGTGGCCACCAATGGTTGAGCGATTATAGGGCTCAATTTCCCCCAGTATTTGCTCCGGTTTTTTTTGAGTAAGCTGCTTTGTCTGGCCTAACTTAAAAATCCCCAATTTCCCCAATCAATTTGCACCAGCGTAACTGACTTAGTTACGTTTGTTTTAGGTAAGTTTGTTTTTTCCTCAAAAGGGGGCGTTACCAGCCGCCTACGCCAATTCTGGCCATTTAGGCAACTTTGGCCAGCTAATAGTTACTCCATTTCTACTTAGGCCAGCGTATGTGGTCTCTCGAGGAAACCCTTGCGGAGAGTTAAAGAAATCGGCGCAGGTAAGGAAGTCGGCGCAGGTGAGGAAATCGGCGCAGGTGAGGAAATCGGCGCAGGTGAGGAAATCGGCGCAGGTAAGGAAATCGGTGCAGGTAAGGAAATCGGTGCAGGTAAGTGTAGCAGATGCCCGGACAGCAGCAGCAGGAAAGGTAAGAGAGAGGGGGAGAGAGAGATTGAGGGTGGGGGGGGGGGAGGAGAGTGGGTGGGGAGGAGCCTTTCGGATATAGGGGACTGGGAGGTAGAAGACTACTCGGCCTGGGCTAGGTTCGGGAGAACGTACCGGCAGTTCTTTGGCCAGTGCTAGGGGCGGGGGAGCAGACCGGGAGGCTGGGGTGGGTGGGGAGGGAGCGAACTGGTCAGCATCGGGGGCCACAGTGTGGCGGAAAGGCACCGGAGAGGCTCGGGGGGGGTGGGGGGAAAGACTGTGTGTTATAACCTACAGCTTCTTGAAATCTATTGCACTGTCACCTAACCATTACTTGTTGACAGACCTCGAACAGTACTCACTACATGAAGCTGAAGGAAGTCTTCCGGACTCGGAGCTCTGCTGCGCATGTGCGGCCATTTCAGCGACATCAAGAACATCACGTTTTTCTCCCGTGCAAGCACAGAAGGCCCGGCTCCTTTTTCCAGCGCAGACCGCAGGCTCCACTCCCCGAGGTGACTGGCCGTGCCGCGCGGCTGCAGATTCGAGGCCAAACATCGGGGAAATTATGAAGATTTTTTCCTGGCGCATCTATTCACGTAATTAAGCGATGCAACTCGGACAAGTACGCCAGAAAATTAGCTCGGGGAAAATTGAGTACATAATCAGGGATGCTCAACAGGGCAGAATTAGAGGAGCGCACACATCTCGGGGGGCGGGGGGGGCTGGGGCGGGGAGGGGTGTGGGTTGTGGGACTGGAGGAGAGTACAGAGATTGGGAGAAATCCAATCAGGAATTCAGGGCAAAGATCTTTACTCAGAGAGTGGTGAGAATGTGTAACTCGCCACCACAGCGAGTAGTTGAGACATAGGTGCATTTAAGGGGAAGCTGGATCAGTACATAACGGAGAAAGGAAGGGTGTGGTGATAAGGTGAGATGAAGTTAGGTGGGACGAGGCTCGTGTGGAGCATAGAACTGTGGTGACGAATGGCCTGTTTTGGGATGTAAATTCGTCTTCAGGATTGCTACATAACATGAGCTTAGAATCTTGCCCAACATTTGAAGTGCCTCAAGGTATTCCGTGTGCGCTTTCCACCCCTTCGTTTAATTATAATTCACAGTGAACCCTACTGGGAAAAATCAATCAGGAATATTTACATGCGCCTAAATTCGGTGTGTACATTCTCGAAGGAAGTATATTTCATAACTTCAAAACTAAGATTGACAGATAGTGGTTGGGGAAGGGTATCAAGTTATATGGAACAAAGGTAGAGGTGAACTACAGATCAATTATGATCTAAATGAAAAGAAAAGAAAGACTTGCATTTATATAGCGCCTTTCAGGACCACCGGGTGTCTCAAAGCGCTTTACAGCCGATGAAATACTTTTGGAGTGTAGTCACTGTGTTAATGTGGGAAACGTTGCAGCCATTTTGCGCACAACCAGCTCCCACAAACAGCAATATGATAATAACCAGATAATCTGTTTTAGTGATATTGATTGAGGGATAAATATTGGCCAGGACACCGGGGATAACTCCCCTGCTCTTCTTTGAAATAATGCCATGGATTTTTTTAAGTCCATCTGAGAGGGCAGACGGGGCCTTGGTTTAGTGTCTCATCTGAAAGATGGCACCTCCGACAATGCAGCACTCCCTCAGTACTGCACTGAAGTGTCAACCTAGATTTATGTGCTCAAGACCCTGGAGTGAGACTTGAATCCACAACCCTCAGTTCTCATTGAGAATAATGGTGGAACAGGCTCGAGGGAGCTGAATGGCCTTCTCCTATTCCTATACTCCTTTGTAAATATATACTGTGCATGTAAATATATTGTAACAGAAATACGGCCAGATTTTTAATGGAAGTTTCTGCGAATGCCAAAATTAAAATTATAAATAGATCCCTTACATCGGAGGAATTACCATCTCTATTGGAGGGGACTATGTATTTTTAAATGTTTTGTTATTTGTTCACGGGATGTGGGTGTCGCTGGTACAGCCAGCATTTATTGCCCATCCCTAATTGCCCTGGAGAAGGTGGTGGTGAGCCTCCTTCTTGAACCGCTGCAGTCCGTGTGGTGGAAGTTCCAGGATTTTGACCCAGCGACGATGAAGGAACGGCCGATATATGTCCAAGTCAGGATGGTTCGTGACGTGGAGGGGAACTTGTCCTCATGTGCCTTCAGCCCTTGTCCTTTAAGGCAGTAGAGGTCGTGGGTTCGGAAGGTGCTGTCGCAGATGCTGTTGCAGTCGATGAGTCCTTTGGAATTTGTTTAACAGTGGCACAAAGAAAATTATCGGTTTTATTATTGTAGGTCAGTCAATCATTCATTAATTTGAAAGGAAAACTGGTTGAAGAACACCAGGTCACAACTGTTTTTATTGCATTGATTTTGCACTTAAGACATCGCGATCAGAGGGCACTTTTAACCTTATTTGTATTCCTGGGAAAAGCGGCTTATTCTCAACGGGAAATACAGCCATTCTAGCTTAGCAAAATGATCCTATGAATTATACAACATGACATTTGTGTACTCGAAGGTGAAATCTCACTGTATCTCAATGAGTTGGAACTATTAAATTTAGAAATTTAATAAAATATACTGGAGAATCCACAAAGGTTATATAAATTCAGCAGCACAATTCTCGAACTTGGAATAACTAGACAGCATATTTCCCCTCTGGGAGGTCGAACTCAATGAGATCCATCAGACCGAGATAATCAGGTTTATTTTCATCTTTTAATTGGCAAAGGCATGGAGGATCTAATTTTTTTTTTATTGAACAAATTTCAAGAAGGGTTTAGTGAGACCGATGAAAGTCGCTCTGTGTCTTCAGCAAGACAAGGACACAATGTCTGAAAATTGAAATTTGATTTATTTTTTTAACAAGGAGAGTGCATACATTATGCCTTCTTTTCACGTCAGGTCACTTGAGCAAATACTGCTCAAATATAACGAATAAAATCAGCAGAGAAAGGACAGGAATGGTCTCGAAAGCATTTTCACCATGCAAATTTGTCTACCTTGGGCTAATTTATCCCAACTGAATTAATACAGATTTGGAATCACCCTTCCCTGTAACAAAAGGAATAATGGGACAATCCTTCAGTTTTTCCCTCTTCTGCAGATCTGATCTACTTATTCTTCTTCTCTGTATTTATGGGCACGCTATCTGTAGAAGAGGATCATGGAATCATACAGCACTGAAAGAGGCCATTCAGCCCATCGTGCCTGTGCCAGTTCTCTGAGTCAGCAGGTTGTGGGTTCAAGTCCCACTCCAGGGACTTGTGCACATAAAAATCTAGGCTGACACTCCCAGTGCAGTGCTGAGGGAGTGCTGCACTGTCAGAGGTGCCGTCCTTCAGCTGAGACGTTAAACCGAGGCCCCGTCTGCTCTCACAGGTGGACGTAAAAGATCCCGTGGCACTATTTCGAAGAAGAGCAGGGGAGTTATCCCCGGTGTCCTGGCCAATATTTATCCCTCAATCAACAGCACTAAAACGTATTATCTGCTCATTACCGCATTGCTGTTTGTGGGAGCTTGCTTTGCGCAAATTGGCTGCTGCATTTCCCATGTTACAACAGTGATTGCACTCTAAATGTACTTCATTGGCTGTAAAGCGCTTTGAGACATCATCATCATCAGCATCAACACAGGCAGTCCCTTGGGGCGAAGATGACTTGCTTCCACACTAAAAATGATACTCAGGTGACTGATGAGCTCATTTTAAATGGTGGAAGATGCCTGTGCGTGAGTTCTTTTAACGCAGGGTGGCCGTTGCACACCAGCCATCACACGGGCTTCACGGAGCAAGGTCTTGGTCCAGTGGCAAGGGGATCCAAGATGACTGTAGACCAGACTCCGCCTCATGTGCCAATACATACACTCAAACTCAAACATACTCCGACTGGCCTCCTTCTTCCTTCCCACAGGACCTCTCTCTACGTGGAGTTCATAGTACGCAATGTGAGCCTCACCACCTCACAGCCTCGCTATTGGCCCATGCTGCGCCTTCCCTTGGTCTTGTACACGCTGCTCCACCTCTGGGCTCCTCCGTGCCTCGTCTGTCCTCTCCTCTCT